>NW_012114489.1:6675615-6682247 GCF_000951035.1 Colobus angolensis palliatus | reverse complement strand
GGGAGGCAGAGCTTGCAGTGAGCCAAGATCGTGCCACTGCACTCCAGCCTGGGTGACAGAGCAAGACTCCGTCTCAAAAAAAAGAAAAGAAAATGTTAATCTGTAACCACTGTTATTGAAAAATGTGACGTCAATCTGAGTCTTATTCCTCTGTATATCATCTGCTGTTTTGTTTTCTGGTTTTGAATTTTGTCTATGTCTTTGTATTCTTAAATTTCACTGTAATATATTCAGGTGTCCTTTTTTTTTTTTTTTTTTTTAAGATTCTCCTCTTTGACACTTTCTGGGCCCTTTCAATCTAAAGTCTTCAAATTCATCAATTTATTTCTGTTTGATATTCAGCTCTTCATCCCATCTCCTCTGTTTCAAACATCTTTTTTTTATACACAGTATTTTTAGAATAATTTAAAAGTCCTCCTGTATTTATTCTCTAATGCTTTTTGCTTCTAGTGGAAGCTGTAATCCAGGATATGTTTTCCTTTAGAAATAGCTGTGCTTCTCAGAATGTCTTGTTATTTTGGTTTGGGAATCTATCCCTGGCCCCCTCTCCTCTCCAGGGTACCAACTACCCCATTAGGCAATGCATTAGGAGAGGGCCATCACCCAATTTATTTAGCCCCATGGAGTTTAGTGGTGAGGAGTGGATAAGCCCTAAGGCAGATGGCAGCGGGCATCTCCAAACTGCAGCCAAGGCCAGTCACTCCATGTTCCCTGAGGTCTTGGCTTCAGTTTGCATCCCCTCCACCCACTCAGGGAGAGGTAGCAGTAGGAGGAGACACTCTGTAGATTGTAAAGTTCAAGCTTGGGTGTTTGAAGAAGGGGTATGGAAAAGTGAATACCAGAAGCTTAATGATTTTCTCATTGCTCCAACAGCACAGGGCTTCTGAGGGGCGCTGATTTTACTCCCGTGGATAGTGAGAACTGCAAAAACTGTCACCGGGAAAGACTCCATCCAAATCCCTGCACTAAAAGACTTGATCAATGACTTCTAGCTGCCTAAGGCCATATTCCTGGGAAGACCAAAGTCCCACCTGAGTTCCCATCTGGAAAAGCTTAAGAGTGCCAAAATAATTTACTGATGTTACAACAAACACCTGAGATAGGTCCTTGACCTCTGTTTCTTAGAGTATTTGTTAAGGGAAAAAAAGCTTACAAATCTAAATATTTCCTTTGTCCCTTTGAGATGCATATGTATTTCCCACAACCCTTGGAGTGTCTTTCTCAAAGACCTGAGACCTTTGAAATGTAATCATGTAATTTTTAGAAAGGATAGGGTCCCAGTCTCTCATTGTCTTTAGGAAGCCTAACTTCGATAAATGCCAGTTAGCAGACACTGGCAGCCTAATCCATTTTCATTGACCCACCCTCTTAGCCACTTTTTGTAATTTTTCACTTCTCTGACTCTGCTCTACCTACCACTGGCTTCCCCTCCCGCTTCCTCATTCCTCCTCGAAAATGCCCAAATCACCTCTGAACATATTGGAATTGAGCTCAGCTCTCCCCTACTACATTAGTTATGGAATAAAATTGGTTTTTGCTGCTTTAATTACCAGTTTTGTGTATCTATGAATTTGATGAAGTTAAAAATTCAAAGTTTCTGCTAATAACTTTTTTTAATCCGAAAACTCAAGCTCTTGATTTCCAAAAATGTGGAGAAGCCACAGGTAAGAGCAAAGAAGAAGCAAGAATAGTATTCCTACAGCACTGCCTCCCCATACATGCCATCACATTTTTTGTCCACAAGTCTGGTGGCTTCCTGCCCCAGACCAAACCCTAATTCCCCTCACCCCAACTCTTACAGGTTCAAAAGCATCTGCTCCTCCAATGATCACCACAAGGAGTTTTCACACTTTTTTTTTTTTTTTTTTTTTTTTTTTTTTTTTGCTAATTACCTCCTAGGGCTTCTCCCTCGGGCAGCTCTCTGGGGAGCCAGCAGGAGTACCACTTCAGCATCTTGCTAGAAACAGGAAATTGATGAATGGAAATGTTTCCTGTCTCTTCTCTCTCCAGTTTCACATTCTTCTGTCAACACCTTTTGGTTCGTTCTTCCTTTACAACATTTTCTCCCTACTGTCTAAAAATTTTCAACTCCTAATTCTCTTTTACTTCTTATCTGGAAACATTTAGCTCTCCACCCCTAACCTAAACTGATTATAGCTTACATTGATATATTCCACAACAACTTAATCTGTAAAACAAAGTCCAATTTACTCCAGATCTCTGACTTTTAGGATTTAAAAAAAAGTTATTTGAATTTTTGACTTCATCAAATTCATAGGCAGGACTCCCTTTCCTATCCCAGAGCACGCCTCACCTACCCCTCTTCCAAGGGTGATTCTGTGGCTTGCTTTTCAAAATCTGGCTTCTTTTTCACCTATAAAAGTATTTTCAGACCATGTAAATGACTGTGGCTCTCCTTTTTTCTCTAGCCAATTATGAAGAAATATATATTTCTGATCCTTTTGGATACTAACCAGTCCTCCTCACCTTTGTTATTTATCATTCAGTCCTCAGGCAACTAAGCCAGGTAAAGAAGTCCTTGCACCAAAAGTAGTGTCTAGAACATTGCTGCTCAAATATTGGCCAAGGGTTCAGTAAGATTGGCATCACCTATTAGGTTGTTAGATAAGCGGAATCTCAGGTCCCCTTCCAGTCCAACTGCACCAGAATCTGCATTTAGGGACTAAGCATATCTCCCTGGCTTGAGGAATGCTGCCTGGTAGTCTACAGCTTGTGTTTTTTTTTGTTTTGTTTTGTTTTGAGACGGTGTCTCGCTCTGTCACCCAGGCTGGAGTGCAGTGGCCGGATCTCAGCTCACTGCAAGCTCCGCCTCCCGGGTTTACGCCATTCTCCTGCCTCAGCCTCCTGAGTAGCTGGGACTACAGGCGCCCGACACCTCGCCCAGCTAGTTTTTTGTATTTTTTAGTAGAGACGGGGTTTCACCGTGTTAGCCAGGATGGTCTCGATCTCCTGACCTCGTGATCCGCCCGTCTCAGCCTCCCAAAGTGCTGGGATTACAGGCTTGAGCCACCGCGCCCGGCCTACAGCTTGTGTTTTAAAAAGATTTTCTCAAGGTGAATTGCTTTCAAGAATGCATGAAAACAGCAGTCTCCTCCAACTAATAAAAAACAAACCAACCAACAAACCTCTATAACATATCTGTATTGCTAATAGTTTAAACATTTTTCCACTCTTCTTTTTGTTTTGTTTTGTTTTTGAGACAGAGTCTCGCTCTCTTGCCCAGGCTGGAGTGCAGTGGCGCGATATCGGCTCACTGCAAGCTCCGCCTCCCGGGTTCACGCCATTCTCCTGCCTCAGCCTCCCAAGTAGCTGGGACTAGAGGCGCCCGCCACCACGCCTGGTTTATTTTTTCTATCTTTAGTAGAGACGGGGTTTTACCATGTTAGCCAGGATGGTCTTGATCTCCTGAACTCATGATCCACTCGCCTCGGCCTCCCAAAGTGCTGGGATTACGGGCGTGAGCCACCGCGCCTGGCCATTTTTCCACCTTTCTTAACAGTGAGAGAATCTATTTTTTAACTCAATAACTTTGTGGAGCACTTAATTACCATGTATTATTTATGGATATCACCTGTATTAAATTCCAACTATTTTATATAAATTAGCACTAAAATATTAACAGGAACTCCTATTTTAACACAATTTCAAGCAGAGACAATTGTTTAACTGGGTAAATTGAAATTTGTTTTTACGATTTATTCTGTTTTTGCATAAGTTTGTGTTGAGACTCAGAAAATGATACTCCAAAGTATGGCGGTTTGGCATGCTGAGTACTTTGAAGGAGATTAGATGGCCTCAGAAACGGCCTCAGAAGCAAAGTCTGTCTCTGACCTTCTCTTGCCCTTCTGTCTCCCACCCCCCTTTCTCCCTCTGAAGCAATTAATAAAAACCAGAATTCCTCTTCATTAAGGCAGGTCAAAAAACTAGAACCCCTCTTCCTCAAAGCCAACCATAAAACCTAGAAATACTATTCTTTTTTTCTTTTTCTTTTTTTGGAGAAGGAATCTTGCTCTGTCACCCAGGCAGGAGTGCAGTGGCGCAAACTCGGCTCACTGCAGGCTCCGCCTCCTGGGTTCACACCATTCTCCTGCCTCAGCCTCCCGAGTAGCTGGGACTACAGGCGCCCGCCACCACGCCCAGCTAATTTTTTGTATTTTTTGTACAGACGGGGTTTCACCGTGTTAGGCAGGCTGGTCTCGACCTCCTGACCTCATGATCTGCCCGCCTCGGCCTCCCAAAGTGCTGGGATTACAGACTTGAGCCACTGCGCCTGGCCAAAACCTAGAAATATTATTCTAATCTTCCCCTGCCTTTCTGTATAGGAGCTGGCCATAAAGAAATTCGTAGACCCACCTTATTTAACAGTAGGTAATAAGACCCCAGAGAGGTCCTATCCCATACCTACAAGGAAGGAATGATACATAGAGAGGCCAGAAAGAATCTGAACAGACAGGCCTTGCCAGGTTTCACCCATCAGTCTATTACCACGAGAGCATTCACTTTTATCCAATCACATTTCTATTAAGCTAGCCGTTTTTTGTCAAACCTAAGCCTAAAAACAGTTTTCCCTGGGTCTTTAGAGTTTCATTTCTGAAGGCTCCCATGTTACTAAAACTTTGATTAAATAAATTTATGTTTTTCTCTTGTTAACCCATATTTCTTTGTAGGAGTGTCGGTCGTGACCCTTATGATGGATGAGAAAAGGTATTACATCTTTTTGCCCCCGCATTTGCAAAGCTCTGTAATTTCCTAAAACTTTTAAAATCATCTTCATAACTATTTTGAATTTAATAAAAGTTTCTGTAACCTGGTTGTGCACTTATTTTGGTTTTATTTTGTTTTATTTTATTTTATTTTATTTTATTGAGACAGATTTTCACTCTTGTCGCCCAGGCTGGAGAGCAATGGCATGATCTCAGCTCACGGCAACCTCCGCTTCCTGGGTTCAAGAGATTTTCCTGCCTCAGCCTCTGGAGTAGCTGGGATTACAGGTGCCTACCACCATGCCCAGGTAATTTTGTATTTTTAGTAGAGATGGGGTTTCACCATATTGGCCAGGCTGGTCTTGAACCCCTGACTTCACGTGATCCATCCACTTCGGCCTCCCAAAGTGCTGGGATTACAGGAGTGAGCCACCACACCCGGCCATTTTGGTTTTAATATATGAAACACCTGTACCAACTGATAGCCTTTTTCACTATTACATGGAAGCAATCAACAGTTTCCTAGAAAAGTAAGTTGGGCAGCATGGCAGCACTGAAGTCATAGGGCTGATTGGCAAATGTAAAAGACAAAATAGAGGAGCAGTGAAGAGAGATGAATCAGGGAAAGGTGGAAGGCAAGGAGGATGAAGATCAGAGGAGAACATAGGAGCCTGAAATAAAGGTGAAAAGACAAGAATTCTGATTAAGAATACATGTTTATTCTTTTTGTAGGACACCATACTGGTACAAACAGTATTCATGCTCAGCTGTAATAACATGGCCATAGGGTCAAATTCTATCTTGAGATAAAGGATCCAAGTCTGAAATCTTTAGATTTCACAACTGTACTCCCTTAGTCGTGAACTATACAAGCATATATTTAATTCTCACCAGATACATGGAGGTAATTCTTTCCCTATGTGTACTATGTAATCTTTTGAGACTTCATTTACCTTGTAAATGTCTCCTAAAAGATTCAACATGGAGAGGAAATACATTTTTGTGGTTAAGCACATAGCATCTAGAGTCAGACTCCCCAGGTTCAAATCTCAGCTGTGGTTTGTGAAGGTATATGGCTCTGTACCTCAGTTTCTTCATCTGCAAAATGGTAATAATTAGAAAAACCTACCTCATTGAGTTGTTAGGAGGATTCAATGTCAAGCATTTACCACAGTGCCTGGCAAAAAGTTTAGTGCACAGTAAATGTTTAATATTCAAATGAATTTTAAAATATGCACATTGGCTTGTAAATATAAAATTTCTCTCTGGAGAATACAACAAACTGATGAGGTTCGTTGCATGGGGATAGAAGCTAGGTGGCTAGGGATGTATGTGGGAAAGAGATATTTCACACTGTATAATCTTTCGTATCTTTGGAATTTTAAACCATGTAAATGTATTGCACATGCAATGAAGCATTAAATAAGTAAATAAAGTAAAATAAAAGGCATTCTGCTTCACTTAAAACTTTCTCTTTACAGCTTTAAAAAGCTTATACTTGGAGGTTTCTTATGGAATTTTGTTAAGCTTCAGTGACAACTGGTGGTAAACTCATCAACAAACATTATTTATTGGGAGCTTGGCATATGATGAATAAAGCATGATCCCTCTCCCAAGGACCATGCAGTCCACTTATCAAGGCAACACAAATATTCCAAGAAAAAGGGCCAATACAAACAAGAGTATAATTTAGAACTAAACAGTAAGGAACATGCCTACATACTCCGATGTTTAAGGGCTGTGGCGGACTGGCATATACAAAACATGTTTGGAGGAGGGACTAGGTCTTTAGTAGGGTTTTCAATAATAGGTAGATATTGTCGTTGTTGAGAGTGTTTTCTTTCTTTTAAAACTTTTTTTTTGTATCCTGAGACTTTGCTGAAGTTTCTTATCAGCTCAAGGAGATTT
>NW_012114489.1:6657036-6674945 GCF_000951035.1 Colobus angolensis palliatus | reverse complement strand
AATGATGAGTTGATGGGTGCTGACGAGTTGATGGGTGCTGACAAGTTGATGGGTGCAGCACACCAACATGGCACAAGTATACATATGTAACAAACCTGCATGTTATGCACATGTACCCTAGAACTTGAAGTATAATAATAATAAAATAATAAAAAAAAACTTTTTGTATTGATCCATAATAATTGTACCTACTTATAGGGTTCCTGTGATATTTTGAAACGTGCGTTAAATGCATAATGATCAAATCAGGAAAATTGGGATATCTATCACCTCAAACATGTATTATTTCTTTATGTTGAGAACATTCTAAATCTTTCAGCTATTTTTGAAATGTACAATAAACCATTGATAGCTATAGTCCCCTCATGTGCTATCAAACACTAGAACCTATTTCTTCTATCCAATTGTATTTCTGTACCTATTAAACAATCTCTCTTCTTCCCCCCCTACACCCTTTACAGCCCCTGCAACTGCCATTCCCCTCTCCACCTCCTTGAGACTAACTCGGTAGCTCCCACAGATGAATGAGAAGATGAGATGTTTGTCTTTCTGTGCTTGGCTTATTTCACTTAACCTAATGTACTCCAGGCACATCTATGTTGCTGCAAATGCCAGTATTTTATTATTTTATGACTGAATAATATTCCACTGTGTATATAAAAGATTTTCTTGATCCGTTCATCCATTGATGGACACGATTGATTCCATGCTTTGGCTATTGTGAATAATGCTGCAATAAACATGAGAGTGCAAATATCTCTTCAGTATACTGACTTCTTTTCTGTGGGTTATATACCAAGAAGTGGGATTCCTGTCTTATATGTCAACCCTACTTATAATTTTTTGAGGAGACTCCATGCTTTTTCCCATAAAGAGTGTACAGATATACATTCCCACCAAAAGTGTGTGAGAGTTCTCAGTATGAGATAGTTTTCTGATGGGAGATAAGGAATAATGTGATAGAAGGCCAATGAGGTGTAACCTCAAGTCACTACGTAAAGCTTCTCCCAAAACTATTTTTTCTGATTAAAAACAATAATAATAAAAGTCAGAAAAAGCACAGGTAGAAATGGCAGGCACATTTTGCTCATCACTTTTACTGTCTTTTTTCTCCAGAATTCACACAACCATACCTAGAAGTAGAGCCACCATACTGCCACTCTTACTTAGCACCAAAGACATGTGCTATGGAGTTGGAGCCAGAAGCTTGAAGGAACCTCATTCTTTCATTTCCTTGAGCAAATGCACTCTCTGTGTATTGCTTACTTTCCATCTTGTTATATGAGAGAAATAAACTCTTACTTTATTACCATTATATCCTGGTTTCTCATCATGCACTGAAACACAATCCAAACACATACAACTACACTATTGTTAATAAAGCCTGTATCCAGAAACTTTAAGTGTTCAAGTTCTTTACATGTAAGGTTGCCAGATAAAATACGAGATACCAAGTTACATTTGAATTTCAGATAAACAACAAAAAACTGTTTTAGTTATAACTATGTCTTATAAAATATCTTGAATATGCTGTACAAAACTTCAAAAAAATCACTGTTTTTCTGAAATTCAAATGTAACTGGGCATCCTGCTTTTTATTTGTAAATTATGACATTATTCATATGTCATACAAAACTTGTTCCTGGCCAGGCCGTTCCTATCAGCAAGAGTCTTGAACACACTGCCCACCCCAACTCCCAAACAAAAGGAATTTCTTTTAGTAAGTTAAAGGGGGAGAATAGATAGGTAATTAGCAGTGCCTGTCACAACAGAGAAGTGGGATTTACCTTTTGGTCTTCAGAGAGGATAAATGCAATAGGTGGAAATCATGTGCATTCCTGTCTGAGAGCATTTATTTTTCTCCCTCTTTATTTTATAATACTTTTGTTTATATTCTTCTTATAAAAACACTAGTAGTTTTACCATTTAACACATTCAATCACTTTAGTTCATTTCCTACAATTTTCCCTTCAATTATACTATCATCTGTTCTATATAGCAGTGATCATAATAGAGATAAAATTTTGAGTCCTATTTTTCCCTTTATAATAACCTCAAAAATATCTACCATTTCACTGCATGATCTTTCTAATTTTAATTTTAATGTTAATTTTAATTTTTCTATAATTTTAATAGTTACTGAATATCCCATTGACATGATTTTCTGCAGTTTATCCTTTTTGCAATGTTGATATTTTATTGTTTTAAACATTTGTATTTGTTTTAGTTTTTAATGCTAACATAATGATAGATCAGTATCTTTGTTGCCATTATTTTATTTTTTTGTGGGTTGAAATTTTGAATTATGTGTAAAGAACCATATATTTGATTTGGAATTACTCTGTCAAATAATAGGATTATTTTTAGTCTTGATATATATTTTTAGTTTTAATAGATCCTGCTTCCAGGGTTAGCCTTTAGCAAAATTATGAAATTGGGTGACTTTAGATTGTCTTTGTTTCTGTAACCTTCTGTTCTGCAGATCGTTTATTTTTGGTGAATCCTAAATTCCTTCCCATTTTCAAATATCCAGTGCTTTTCTCCTCCTTTACCCCATTTATAATCAGCTTTCAAAAACAGATCCAATTTTAATCATTGATGTCACTTTAATATTAAAGCAATATTTCTTGGCCCCCAGTGAATATTTAGAGAGATAATGTACATTAGTTACAGATTTAGTTTAAATATCAAGTTGTTTGTCACTTACTTCCTTTTTGACTTGAAGTTCTTTATATCTCTGAGACTGATTTTCTCATTAAAAAAATGAACATATTAGTACCCTTAAGTCAGGGTGGTTACGAGGTTAAAATAAGATAATTACGTCAAGATCTTGGTACACTGCTAGGCTAATAGTAAGTATTTAATAAATTCTATTAGTGATAATTATCATCTTCACTTTTACTTTATTTATAATTGTGGAATGAAAATATTATTACCCCTAAAGGAAGTTCAGGAATTCACCTCAACTTGAATATCATACAATATCCTCCACCCAGTAAATATTCCAGATATTTTTGATGAGTTTCTTTCTCCCACCTCTATTAGAGATTTTTCTGTTATAGTCCTAGAAAGTATATAATGGGAATTCTATCAACTACTCCTGTGGGAAAGGTGGCCATTCATGCCAGGGTAAAATCCTGAAAACATTTTTACTCATAAAAATATTGACACAACATTAAATTTTGAATATTATGTAAAAGAACTTTTTTTTTTTTTTGAGACTGAATCTCACTCTTGCTCAGGCTGGAGTGCAACAGCACAATCTCGGCTCACTGCAGCCTCCGCCTCCTGGGTTCAAGCAATTATCCTGCCTCAACCTCCTAAGCAGTTGGGATTACAGGCCCCTGCCACTATGCCTGGCTAATTTTTGTATTTTTAGTTGAGATGGGGTTTCACCATGTTAGTTAAGCTGGTCTCGAACTCCTGACCTTAGGTGATCCACCTGCCTCAGCCTCCCAAAGTGCTGGGATTATAGGTGTGAGCCAACTTGTCCAACTTTTTTTTTTTTTAATTGCAAATTGTAGTAAAAAATATTTCCATTTTTAGATGTAACATGAATTGAAACAAAGTAATGGTGACATTGGTAGGTTTGTCCCTAGTTAAAAATTTATTTACCACTTCCACTTCTTTTGGTTAATTCATGGATGCCTGGTATCCTAAGATGTAAATTTTTTTTTACAATTACAGCAAATACATTTTTAACAGTAATGAATTAAAGAAAAAAAGTGTTAACAATTTTGGGGGATATTTAAAAGAATTACTCATGACTATTATAACCATCAACTTGCTTTGTCCTTAATTTCAAAAATGGAGACTCTGGCTTTCTTCACATGCTTCTTCAGAATGAACAAACAAATAGTACAAAACATTAGCATACAGAAATTCAGTTAATTCCAGCAAATATCAGTATTTCCCTCAACAATCTTACAGGGTTAACACATATCTCTAATCCAAGCCACCTCTTTTTAAAAAGGCAGTAAGCAAGAGTGAAAAAGCAAAGCAAAGCAAAGCAAATGCTGCTGGCTTGTATATTTAGAGGGCCAAGGGAAAAGGGAATGAGCAAAGGTTGAAGAAGAGAGCAAAGCTAGACAAAAAAGAAAGCTTTTTTTTATGGTCATGTCAGTATTTTCTACTATAGATATTGAATATCTAGAGGTTTATAACTTTGTTCTAATAATTCACTCTGCAAGTGGCAAAGAGGGTGGCAGCATGGAAATAAAAATTGTGCGCATGTTTTTGCAGAAAGATATATAACTACTGAACTGAAAATCACTTAGTTATTTAAGTTACAAAAGTCAGAACAAAATATTCATAATTGTGTTCAAAACCTCTGAATGGTTTGCTGTTTTGTGAATCCTTATAAAGAGAAAAAAGTTATGCATGGTAGAAGAGAAATTGTTTAGTATTTCCTTTTGCCATCTCCTTTGTTTTATAATTTCACTTAATGAACAAATTCAATGGGGGACTTTTAAGTTTTTTCCTTCCCAATTAAAGTTTTCCAATAGTTATGAGTTCAGAGACATTGGAGGTCTGAAAAATGACTGCCATTCCTAACACTGAGCTTTACTAACATTGAACTCAACATTTGTTAACACTTTCTCAAGCCACTCCTAAAACGTAGACATTCCTCTCTCAGTAGGCTTAGCCCTTCCTGCACATCACATCCCCTTCCCACCTTGGAAATTGCATCTACTTCATGATATCAGCTATCAGGGTGAATGGCTCCATTTCTGAACCCTTGTTGGAATTCCTCCCAGCAGAATGAATCTATTTTCTCACAGCATTTTGAATGTCCCAATTAGAGCCTATCTTACTCCTTTAGCTTTCCAGTATATTCCAACAATGTCTTCTTGCGAGCACCTGTGGCTCTCAGCCTGAGGCATGATCTCAGCTCATACATGCAAGGGGCCGGTTAGGAGTGCTGGGTCTCTAGAAATCTTCACCCAATGATGGATAGGAGTTGGAAGACAGATACTCCAGCTTCCTCAGCAATTAAGGGATTGCACAAATCTGTTTAATACTCTCTTCCAGTGATCCTTTCGAGGATTGAGCAACATTACCACAGTGGCTATCTGCATGCTTACGCTCCTTTCATTGGCTTTCTTCCTCCCCCTTTTCCTTTCTCATTCTGTTGGTGTTTCCTGGAAATCATCTTCCAAATAAATAACTTTCTCTCAAACTTTTGTCTCAGCATCTGCTTCTTGAAAGTCCCAAGTTAAGATAGTTGGTATCAAAAGTGGTCCTAGGAAGCAGAACCATAGGATGGGATGCTCACATTAGATCACTTCCTAGATAAATGGTAACAAAGATCCATTGATGGTGGTGAGCAGGGTCTTGTTGATAAGCCTGGGCATGTTCTAGCATCACAATTACTAACTCTTTTACATGTGGTGAACTGGGATGGGATATAGGCACAATAGCTCTAGCACACTACAGAAATAAGAGCAAAGGGAATTATAAGGGTTGTATATTTGGCTGGCGGGTTTTTTTTTTTTTTTTTTTTTTTTTTTTTTGGGAGATGGAGTCTCGCTCTGTCACCCAGGCTGGAGTGCAGTGGCACGATCTCAGCTCATGTAACCTCTGCCTCCTGAGTTCAAATGATTCTCCTGCTTCAGCTTCCCGAGTAGCTGGGATTACAGGCACCCACCACCACGCCCAGCCAATTTTTATATTTTTAGTAGAGACGGGGTTTCACCACATTGGCCAGGCTGGTCTCGAACCCCTGACCTCGTGATCTGCCTGCCTCGGCCTCCCAAAGTGCTGGGATTACAGGCTTGAGCCACTGTGCCCGGCCCTTGCTGGCTGTTTTTTAACTGTGATTGAAATCCTAAAGAAAAAGTCTGCAGACTGAGGTCAGCCAACTATCAGCTCAAGGCATGGTGTTGAAGTCAGAAGGCTACTTGGCAGTTTGTAAGGAGGTTCTGATATCATAGAGCAGAATATGCTGAGAATGACTACCAAGATTTGGTTGTAAAAGTAGTCCTAAAGGTAAGCCCTGATAAAGTGTAGGACCCTAAGATATGGGAATGGGACACTTGAATGGAAGAATCTGAAAAACGTGAACCCACAGATCTGCTCTCTTTTCCACTCTTTGCTTCTACCAATAACTAGTGATAAATCTCAGCATGATCCAGGCAGGAGAGTTCTGTTCCTGACAAATCAGTCAAATATGTTCCTTTAGGAAATGGGAAAACATGCCTGGGAAAGGATCTTGTCGGTGCTGGACTGGGATAAAGGTCACTGAACTTAAGGCTGGATAGAGGAGATTTTACTGAGGCACTCTCCTGAATCAGATTTAACATCCTGGCAGGAACACTAGAGCCAGTCTTAAAGTTCAGGTCAGATGGTTATTTGAAACTTGGAAACAACAGGTTCTAGAAAGCAATGTAATGTTACTGAAAATAACTTGGCAGAATATTGAAAGTGTCAGGAAAAGGCTTAGGGAAGTGGGCCTCTTTAAGTAGACTCATTATGTAAAACAGAATTCTCTAGTTCAGGATGTTTCTCACTAAGGTATCCATAAGTCACATAAACAAGTAGTCCGAATCCCCAGGTCACCTACCTCTGTTGCTGACATTTCCCCCTTTAAAACTATGGCCTCATGGGGTATTCCCAATGATGACCTGATGAAGAAGGAAAAAATCAGTCCTTGTACACGGTATAGCTCAATATGTTAGTGCAGGCTGAAATGGAATGCTGCTACATCAAAGTTCCACATAGGAGTGGCCTTAAATGACAGTGGTAAGCGTATATTATTCCAGTGGGCAGAGCTTTGAGGAGTACACATGCTCATCAACTTGTATGGAGGGACACGAAGTCTCAGCTAAGACTATATGGATTTCTTGGCAATGGTAAATGGCTTGACTGGTTGGCCAAGGCTTCTAGAAGGAATGAGATGGAAAGAATAGAGTCAAAGAGGTCAGGTGAAAAGGCAGGTAGATGTGTCTATGAGAGTGGACATACACAAACTGTATGATTATTTGGTTAACATGTCAATACCTACCAGATATTATCTACCACAGAAAAGACAGTAAAGTATTAGGTGAACAGGATGACTGTCCAGAGGACATCAGCCAGCCTCTATCCTCTGATCACTGGTGGTTTTACAACAGAGCAATGGCTCCATGAATGCTATAAAAATGGTGTCAGAGTTGAAGACTATTTGTGGGTGCAGGAACATGAACCTCTCTCATCTGAGTTGATCTAGCTACTGTCATTTCTGAACATCTAACTTGTCAGAAGCAGAGAACGATGATGAGCTCTTAAAGTGGTACTGATATGGTTTGGTATCCCCACCCAAATCTCATCCTGAATTGTAATCCCCATAATCCCCACATGTCGAGGGAGAGACCTGCTAGGAGGTGACTGAATTATGGGCATGCTTTCCCCTACGGTATTCTTGTGATAGTGTGTTCTCGTGAGATCTGGTTGTTTGATAAGTGTCTGGCACTTTCTCCTTCTCTCTCTGTCACCTGCCACCAGGTAAGACATGCCTTGCTTCCCCTTTGCCTTCTGCCACGATTGTAAGTTTCCTGAGGCTTCCCCGGTCATGTGGAACTGTGAGCCAGTTAAACCTCTTTTCTTTATAAATGAACCAGTCTTGGGCAGTTCTTTATAACAGTATAAAAATGGACTAGTACAGTAAATTGGTGATGGGAGTGGGGCACTGCTATAAAGATAACCTGAAAATGTGGAAGCAACTTTGGAACTGGGTAATGGGCAGAGGTCAGAACAGTTTGGAGGGCTCAGAAGTAGCTTATCCACTCCTCACCACTAAACTAGAGACTTGTTGAATGGTTTTGATCAAAATGCTGATAGTGATATGGACAATGAAGTCCAAGATAAGATGGTCTCAGATGGAGATGAAGAACTCATTGGCAACTGGTGCAAAGATCACTCTTGCTATGGTTTAGTAAAGAGACTATCAGCATTTTGCCTCTGCCCTGGAAATCCATGAAGCTTTGAACTTGAAAGAGATGATTTGGTGTATCTAGCAGAAGAAATTTCTAAGCAGCAAAGCATCCAAGAGGTGACAGAGCATAAAAGTTTGGAAAATTTACAGCCTGATATTGCGATAGAAAAGAAAATCCCATTTTCTGGGGAGAAATTCAAGTCTACTGTAGAAATTTGCATAAGTAACTGGGAGCTGAATGTTAATAGCCAAGACAATGGGAAAAATGTCTCCAGGGCATGTCAGAGATCTTGGCAGCAGCCCCTCCCATCACAGGCCTGGATACCTAGGAGTTAAAAATGGTTTCCTGGGTTGGGCCCAGGGCTCAGCTGCTGTGTTCAGCCTCAGGACTTGGTGCCCTGCATCCCAGCTGCTCCAGTTCCAGCTGTGGCTAAAAGGGGACAAAGTACAGCTTGGGCCATTGCTTTAGAGGGTGCAAGCCCCAAGTCTTGGCAGCTTCCAGGTAGTATTTGGCCTGGGGGTACACAGAAGTCAATAACTGAGATTTGGGCTGGGCATGGTGGCTCATGTCTATAATCTCAGCACTTTGGGAGGCCAAGGGGGGTGGATTATTTGAGGTCAGGAGTTCGAGACCAGCCTTGCCAATGTGGTGAAACCCCATCTCTACTAAAAATACAAAAACTAGCTGGATGGTAGTGGTGTGTGCCTGTAATCCCAGCTACTCGGGAGGCGGAGGCAGGAGAATCCCTTGAGCCTGGGAGGTGGAGGTTGCAGTGAGCCAAGATTGGGCCACTGCACTCCAGTCTGAGTGACAGAGTGAGACCCTGTATTAAAAAAGAACTTGAGGTTTGGGAACCTCCGCCTAGATTCCAGAGGATGTATGAAAATGCCTGGATGTCCAGGCAGAAGTCTGCTACAGGGGTGAAGCCCTCATGGAGAACCTCTGTTAGGGCATTGTGGAAGGGAAATGTGGGGTTGGAGCCCCCACACAGAGTCCCCACTGGGGAAGTACCTAGTGGAGCTGTGAGAAGAGGGCCACCATCCTCCAGACCCCAGAACTGTAGATCCACTGATAGCTTGCACTGTGTGCCTGGAAAAGTCACAGGCACTCAACACCAGCCTGTGAAGGGGCTGCCCAAGGCCGTGGAAGCCCACCCCTTGAATCAGCATGTCCTGGATGTGAGACATGGAGTCAAATGAGATTATTTCAGAGCTTTAATAACTGCCCTGCTAGGTTTCAGATTTGCATGGGGCCTATAGCCCCTTTGTTTTTCCAATTTATCCCATTTTGAATGAGACCATTTATCCAATGCCTGTTCCCCCATTTTATATTGGAAGTAACTAACTTGCTTTTGAATTTATAGGCTCCCAGGTGGAAGGGACTTGCCTTGTTTCAGATGAGACTTTGGACTTGGACTTTTGGGTTAATGCTGGAATGAGTTAAGACTTTGGGGGATTGTTGGGCAGGCATAATTGGTTTTGAAATGTAAAAAGAATGTGAGCTTTGGGAGGGGCCAGGGGCAGAATCATACGGTTTGGCTCTGTGTCCCCACCTAAATCTCATCTTGAATTGCAATCCCCTTAATCCCCATGTGTCAAAGAAAGGACCTGGTGGGAGGTGATTGGATCATGGGGGTGCTTTCCCCAACACTGTTTTCATGATAATGAGTGAGTTCTCATGAGATCTGATGGTTTCAAAAGTGTCAGTTTCCCCTGCACGCCCTCTCTCTTCTGCCATCACGAAAGATGTGCCTTGTTTCTCCTTCTGGCATGATTGCAAGTTACCTGAGGCCTCCCCAGTCATGTGGAACTATGAATCAATTAAACCTCTTTCTTTATAAATTACTCAGTCTCAGGCAGTTGTTTATAGCAGTGTGAAAATGGACTGACACAGGTACCTTACTTGAAGGGGCATAACCAGCCACTTAGTGGCAAGTAGACTACATTATACCCCTCTATTAGTTTCCTATGACTGCTTTAACAAATAGCCAGTCATGTTTGGTGAATTAAAACAACAAATATTTATTCTCTTACAGTTTTAGAGGCCAGCTATCTGACATCAGTATCATTGAGCCAAATCCAAGGTGTCAACAGGGCTGTGCTCCCTCCAGAGATTCTAGAGGAGAATTCTTTCCTTGCCTCTTACAGCTTCTAGTGGCTTCCAGCATTTCTTGGTTTGTGGCCACATCACTCCAAACACATTGCCTTCTCTTCTTCTTTCTGTGTCAAATGTCCCTCTGTCTCTCTCTTATCAGGTGTGATTGCATTTAGGGGGCCACCTGAATAAGTCAAGATTGTCTCCCCATCTCAATATACTTAACTTAATCACATCTACAAAGACCCTTTTTATAATATAACATTTATAGTTCACAGGGATTCAGACCTGATATCTTTGGGGGCCATTATTTAGCTCACTTACAACCCTTTCCATCCAAGAGAAGGCAGAAATATGTTCTTGCTGGGGCTGACACATATTTATGGTACAGGTTTGGCTTGGCAGTATCACTGACAACATGAATATCTGAACGCCCACAGAGTGAGTATGTCTGACTTACTGTTTTTTTGTTGTTTTTGTTTTAATTTTGGTGAGTGGGAGGTGGTTTGAAACAAGGTATGTCTCTGTCACTCAGGCAGGAGTACAGTGGTGCAATCATGGCTCACTGCAGCCTCCAACTCCTGAGCTCATGTGATCCTCCCACCTCAGCCTCCTAAGTAGCTGGGACTACAGGTGTGTGCCACCATGCCAAGCTAATTTTTTGAATCTTTTTTTTTGTTTTTGTAGAGATGGGTTCTCCCTATGTTGCCCAGGCTGATCTTGAACTCCTGGGCTCAAACAATCCTCCCACCTCATCTTCTCAAAGTGCTGGGATTATAGATGTGAGCCACCACACTCAGCCTGACTTACTGATATGGAATGCCAACACAGCCTCAGACCCAGACATTCACCTTCTGGTGAAACTGCAAGGCATGGGCATGGGTTGATGGGATCTCCTGATCCTAACATATATCTCATTATTTGGTGTATTTGAATGTTGAAATAGTTAAAGGGGAGCTTAAATATTCTATCCTATAGGTTTGAGATACTGTTCAACTTTAAAAATAATGTGAATCAAAAGAAAGTAAAAGTTGGAGTTAACTTTCTCATTCTTCTTCCCAAGGACCCACTTTGGGAATTTGTGCTTCCTATCTCTTCAAATTTAGGTTGGGCTGAACTGAAAATCTTGGCTCCTAGGTGTGGATATCAGTTCTAGCAGGGAACACAGTACAGTGTTATTAAAGCTAAGTCTACTGTCCGGCCATTTTCAGTTTCCCATACCAGTAGACCAGCACAAAAAGAGGATTTGCTATATTGCCATGAGTTACTGACCATGATGAACATGAAGATATAGAGTTTTTGCTACATAATGGAAGCAAGAAGGAGTATTTCTGGAACTCCTGTTTTAATGAGCAGATTCACTGGTTTTTTTGGTGCTTCCATGCCTGATGGCAACTTTGAACAGGTAATTGTCTCAACCATGACCTGAAAAGGGTCTGGTAATCAGGCCCCCAGATCCCATAGGGCAAGAAGCCTAAATCAGCACAAGTGGTGGGCAATGGGAATCTGAAATGGCTGATGGAGGAGGAAAATTATGAATATTGATTCTAGCTTCAAAATTAACTGCAGCAGTATGATATAGTTGTTAAAAACTTTATTTTTATTCTTTTAAAAGGAATGATTACTGGCCACTAACTTGAAGAAGCAATGCCAGGAAGGAATAAACTTAATGGAGACACATGTGCATTGGAGTGGTACAAGGAGTACATTAGAGCAGACACTCTCAGTGTCCCAATCCTATTCCCTTGTCAAGAACATTTGCTTGAATGTTCCACATCAAAGGTATGAGAGACATTATCCCATGGTTCAATACACAAATGATTACCAAACTGCTTGGTAATGTAATAGATACTCAGTAAATGTTTGCTGAATGAATAAATAATTACATGAATACATTTTTATACAGATGACTGCTGTGGTAAGCAGAACTATAAGATGGTTCCCCTTTTCTCTACCCACTGTCCTCATGTTACATCCACAATTATGTTAGGTTACATAGCAAAAGAGACTTTGTGGATGTAATTAAGGTTACTAATGAGTTGACCTTAAAATAGGGAGATTATCTGGATGGGACTGGTCTAGTCACTTGAACCCATTAAAAGCAGAGAGTTTTCTCTGGGTGGTAGCAGTAAAGAAGTCTGAGAAATTTAAAATGTGAGGAGAATTCAATGTGAGAGAGGAAAATGGAAACTTCAGTCCTAGAACTTTAAGAAACTGTATTCTGCCAACAATATGAAGGATGCTAGAAGCAGATTCTTCCCTGGAGCCTCCAAAAAATACCCCCCTTTGATTTTGACCCTCTAAAAACCCCAGCAGATAAGTCCACCTGGACTCCTGACATTCAGAACTGTGAGGTAATAAATTTGTGTAGATTCTAGCTGCTAAGTGTGCAGTAATTTGTTATCTAGCAATAGAAAATGAATACAGACCTATATGCTTAGTTCAGATCTAGGTTCAAATGTCCGTCTTGAATGTACCACTGGATGCCAGACTTCTTGAGGATATTTTACTTGCATCTGGCATTTACAATTTAACATGTATAAAGCAAAATCCATCATAGTCTATGACCTCCTAACTCATCCAGAGACACAGTTTCCTGGGATCCCTAAGTGATCACACAGTCTTTTCAGTAAGTGTGATTCAAAACCTCTGAGTTTTTGCTCAATTCCAGGTGGTTTTTGTAACTTACCATAATATTGTCAAACTGTAGTCTTCTGTCACCTTCTACATTTTTGCTACATATTCAAATTAACTACCAAGTTATATCTTTAATGTTTCCTTTAAATCCACTTACTTTTTTACTTAAATAAATGTATTATAAAAGTTGAGGATATATCACTACCGTAAGTGGGTACACTAGTATCATTGACCATAAATAGAGGGTAACTGTAAAAATAAATTCAATGAAAATAAACTTTTAAATTTCAGCTAGATATTGCTGGCTGCTGAAGGCTCTGAACATAAGGCCTGCTCACTCTTTGTTTAAAAAAAGGAGATTAGCAAATGTTAGAGAGGTGTTAAGTCAAAATAGCTCAAATAGCTCAAATAGAGAATTTCTTCTTGACATAATTAGAAGGACTGAAAGAGATTTAAAATGGGAACAGCTTTTTTTTATATGTCATAGTTATATTCTTTAATGCCCTTTCCAGTACAATTTAAAATTATCTTAACTATCACCCAAAATCATATTGGATACTTTGTGATGAGAGTCCCACGCCCTGCAAAAATTCTCAAAGTGATTAAAATTAACTTTCCATCAAGGACACCTGTGCAACCTTGGGCATGTACTGAGTAAATGCTCAAGACATGTCATTATTGTTATTAGCATCAATATCATCACATCATCATCATTGTTGCCTCCACCCTCCTCCATATTCTTTTATTAAATCAATTTATCCATAGAACATGTCACTTTTTCTTTCACAATGATTGCTTCTGTTCATTCAGCTTCCAAAGCTTCATTTTGGCTGATCATTTCTTTTTTCCTAATCAATACTGTTGCCTAATAATCCTCTGCTTTACCACTATTTATTTTTCCAAAACTTAAATTTGATCACTTTCATTCTCTGAGCAACACAGGATCAGAATGTTATATTGGGAAGATCATGATCCATTGAGTAAGGCAAAGTCTTCCACAAAATGCCCAGCAATTCCCAATCATATTAGTTTGTTTTACTCTACTTCAGGCCATTTATCATCATGCATAAATTTTCTTATTTATCTTTTGGTGATTTTGTGTAAAGTTGGTCTCACTCAACTAGATCCTAAGCTCAGGGAGTATGAGGAACTTGTATGTCTTGTTGGCTAATTTATTTGCAGTATCTTGAACAGTGCTTGCCACATACCATGTGGTTCTCAATGACCTTAGGCAAGTTACCAGACTTACTCTCTCTAACCTTGGTTTCAAAATCTGCAAAATGAAGATGATAATGCCCACCTAACAGGGTGGTTGTGAAGATGAAATAAATTATATGATGATTCTGGTATAACAACAGAAGCTATTATTAGTATATCTTCCTGTTATTGTTAGAGAGTTAAATCAATCTAGACTAGTATTCAAAGACTTCTGGATTTATGTCATCAAATTTTCTTTCTATTTCTAAACCCATTTTTGTACATTATCCTAGTACCTCAGCTCCTGTAATATTTACTGAGTGCTGAGTGTCTTAGGATAGATTTTTGGCATACAAAATAAAAAGACCTGGTTCTAGCCTACATGGAGCTGTTAGACTAATAAAGGGAAAAAAAATCATGTGATAATAATGATAATGAAATAATGCACAGTATGTAGTGCAAATACTAGAGAAATAGTTTCCTGGGCTACTTGCCTAGGAATGAGCAGAAGGTGAGGACAGCAGGAGGAGAGAAGCAAAATGAGTAAGCCATGGCTCACCATTCTTACAACTTTCTTGGCACTGTTCCATAATTTGGGCTTTCCCTGAACTCTGGGATGCCTTTGCACCCTACTTAAATTCACTTTCTACGTGAAGTTTCTACATGAATTTGTGAAGCTCCCTATCAGAATTAATGCTTACTTTTCCTTTACTCCTCTCCTCTTTAGTTCATACCTCTTTGATGCACGCCTCCCAGACTCCAGGCTCTCATGTTTACTTTTACATATTTTCCATCCATTTCACAAGATCGAAGGTTCCAAAGCATGGCAAATGCTTTTTCTTTGTTCATCTCTACAGACTCGATGGTTCCTTTGGAACTTTTTTTCTACAATTAGAATTTCTACTTTTTCTTGAGGTCTATAGGGTCCAAATCTATCTCTTCAGTTTATTGTAAGCGATCTGTATTTTTGCCTAAGAGTATGTACATTCTTATAAAAATTAATTGTATATAAGCAGCCATCTATAACTCCCTTTATGATGTGTTAGAAAGAGGATTTAAAATACAGAATAAGTCAATAGGCATGACCTAGTGAAAACTCTAAAATGGTACTCAAGTTTAAATGAGACTGAACACGGGAAGAAGAATAAATGTGGGAAAAAGTTGAAGTGAGTGAAAAATGGCTGTGGCAAAATTACCAACTGTTATTTATAGTATGTGCCAAGTATAAATATGTCCTTGCAAAACTTGAAGAGATGAGTCCTCAGTTATTTCAAGACAAATTTCTGACTTGCTGTGTATTATTTAAGACTATTTTATGGAGACAGTATTAAAAATCCTGTATACGGAGGGCCAAATGGATGATGCGGCATTATGATATGACCAGTGGACCTCGACTGGAGTCTAAACTTGTGGTCAGCAAACTTTTTTTATTTCACATACCTATCTAATTCTTTTCTGAAATAACACATAAATGAATATATTGGAGTTTGTAGTAGCCATATAGCCCCATAGCTCAATTCCAGTTTAGAAGGCTAATTTCAGTAAGCTGGTGGTCTGTAGCTTTTCAAAGGTAAGATCAAAGCAAAGGACTTTCTGCCCTAAATACATGGTTTTCAGCCACTATATATATTTTGGTTTGTGGTTGCTATTTCTTTTTTGTCCTTAATAGAGATTGCACAAATTTGTTTAATGTGGGAGACACAAGAGGCATGAACTCCCAATAAAACCTATAACATCCTTCTGTTCTCCCTATTCATTCAACAATGTCTATTATATGTAAGGAATTCTGCTAGGGCCTCAGACAAACAAAATAGAATACAGCAAAATCTGTCCCTTTGAGGAGTTGATTCAATATAGAAAATAGAAAAGCAGAGCAGTAAATATTTGACAATACGATAAGTGGTATTCAAGAAGTGAGTATGCTCAGTGTCTTCACGGGTTCATAGGGCAGGAAGTGTTTCCTTCAGTGTGAGGCAGTTGGGGAAGATTTTCCTAAAGAATCTTAAAATATGAGAATAAGAAATTGATGGAAAAATTAGGGAAAGAAATGCCTCCCAAGCACAAAAAATCATATAATTAAATTTTATATGTGCTGGATATAGTGTTAGGCACTAGAGTTATAAAGACAAAGATATACAAGTTCACAATTTAAGATATGCACACTTTGATAAGGTTAGGGATAAAGGCATATATATAGGTTAACAAATCCCTATAATTTGGTAAGAATAGCACAGCCATCTTGGCTGGGCCTAGGAGCAAATATGAAGACAGTGGGCTAGGGAGTCAAAGAATAGGATAGGGCCTAGGAAGAAAAAGTTTGTAGACAAATTTTGGGGGTAAAGAGGAGTGAGGCTAGGGTCATATACACAGTTATCATTTAGTTTTGGATCCCCTAGAGGCCGAACCTGGAATAAGGATTTAATTGCAAATAATGTATCTTTGGGGTGACCCCAGGTGACGTAAAGGGGAAGATGAAATGGGGAAGGGAAGGTAGCCAATAAAAGGTATGTTGTCAAGCAAGTACCACTGTGACTAAACAGGGATTAATCATGCTGAGGAATTTTGAGAACCAGTGTCTAATGGGTTTCTGTTTAGACTTAATAATCAATGTAAAGATTATAACTGTGATGTATCAATGGTGTATTTTCAAAATAGCTGTGCTTTGGTTTAAGAAAATTCATGTCAGCTGGGCATGGTGGCTCACACCTGTAATCCCAGCACTTTGGGAGACCGAGGCGGGTGGATCATCTGAGGTCGGGAGTTCAAGACCAGCCTGGCCAATGTGGTGAAACCCTGTCTCTATTAAAAATACGAAAAGGCCGGGCGCGGTGGCTCAAGCCTGTAATCCCAGCACTTTGGGAGGCCGAGACGGGCGGATCACGAGGTCAGGAGATCGAAACCATCCTGGCTAACACGGTGAAACCCCGTCTCTACTAAAAATACAAAAAAATTAGCCGGGCGAGGTGGCGGGCGTCTATAGTCCCAGCTACTCGGGAGGCTGAGGCAGGAGAATGGCGTGAACCCGGGAGATGGAGCTTGCAGTGAGCTGAGATCCGGCCACTGCACTCCAGGCTGGGGGCAGAGTGAGACTCTGTCTCAAAAAAAAAAAAAAAAAAAAATACGAAAAACAGCTGGACGTAGTGGTGGGTATTATCTCAACTCAAGGGCAAGGAATAGTTAATGCATCCAAGGGGTAGAGGAGCTGAAGTATTTATATACTAACTCTTATCAGTTATAAATTGAAGATTTCAGAGTATATGCTAATTTTCAAGTGCTTCTCACTCAGAGTGGACTCCAGCAGCCAAAGAAAGCCCTCAGGCAAGGAAATGCAGATGCTGGCAGTTGGCAGGTCAGGCCTGGGTGCACCTCCCTGGGAAGGCCTGAGGGGATATAGGCAAATTAGCAACACTGTCTCCTACATACCACATCAGAGTTTCTTGTGGTCTAGATGGTGCTTTGCAAATGCTTATCTCTTTGTCTAGCCTATTGTCTTTACCACACAGAACTGGGCTTAATTGTTTCATGTGGTTTTTATTATTAATAATAAGGGCTGTTAGTGGTCATCCAAATCACTCATTGTTATAGAAAACAAGCTCCCCAAGAGTTTAAACTGCTAGTTAAGGGTTCAGTAAGCCTTCGAACCCAGGTCTCTTAATTCACAGACAAAATGCTACTACTTTAGCCACCATCATCCTCATCCACAACCCTTTGAAGGACTCTAGCACAGAATTCTTAATGGATGGGCTGATGTTAGTATTTGAAATGCTTGAAAAAAGATAATCAGACTCACCAAGTTTCATGTCTATTATTGTTTAGCATCCACTGACTAGTACAAAAGGATATTTTGAACCAACTTTAAATTCTATTTTAAACTGAATCTGTATAGATAACTGAATCTCAATCTCACTTGATACAATAAAAATTAATCAGATTTTAGCAAAAACAAGTATTTTTAAAATGCACCAAGACAGCACATATTAGTTAAGAAGACCAGTGGTAAAATCATTTTCTGAAATTATTACTAGTTATCTAATTTATATACTATAAAGAATTTATTATTATTATTAT
>NW_012114489.1:6653320-6656856 GCF_000951035.1 Colobus angolensis palliatus | reverse complement strand
AGTGATCTACCCACCCCGGCCTTCCAAAGTGCTGGGATTACAGGCGTAAGCCACCACGGCCAGCCGATACTAATTTTCTTAAAGTAAAGCACAGCTATTTTAAAACTATACAATTGATACATCACAGGTGTAATATTTACATTGATTATTAAGCCTAAACAGAAAAATAAAATATATTTCATCTCTTGTAAAGAAAGTAATTGAGTTAACCTTATATTTTATTCCTATAATCTTTGTGAACTGTGATTAAATATTAAATTGCATTCTAAATTGTGATCTTTGGTCACATTTTTATACTGCCTTTGTTGAAAGGTTTATGATTCCCCTGACCACTAGAAATTCTAGCACTTGTCTTTAAATTCTCTCTTACTCTAGGGAAAGTCATTAATTGTAAGTTAGATTGTCATTTCTGAAAATAGGGTTAAGGGAAATATTGTAGTACTGTAACTCTACTTCAATTGTTGCATTTTTCTCTATTTTCATAAGTCTGAGAGTCTGAGATACAAGAACGTATGAATCATAAGGATGTCTTATAGTTAGTGTCTCTTAGTAATTTATATATTGGTGTTAATTGGTTAATAAAGTCTCACTCCTCCTTCTCTTGATAAGATTAGCCACATGGGAGCAGAATTTGGATTGAGGAGGTGGATGACTTTGGAACTAGAACATGCTGGAAGTTAAGGAAGGCCTGGGTAGATTTTTAAATGGGGATGGTAAAATTATACTTACAGTAACAGCAAGATAATGTGTCCCTAAAAGATAAAGAATGATGATACTAATGATAGAAAGAGCTACATTTGTTTAATGCTTACATTGTGACTGACATTTCCTTTTTTTTTTTTTTATAGAGACAGAGTCTCACTATGTTGTCCATGCTAGTCTCACTGGAACTCCTGGCTTCAAGGGATCCTCTCACCTCCCAAAGTGTCAGTATTACAGGTATGAGCCACTGTGCCCAGCCTGACACATTTGTAAGCACTTTATATGAATTAACTCATTTAATCCTCCTAACAACCTATGAGGTAGGTACTATCAGTATCACCATTTTACAGATGAGGAAACTGAGCATTATGACCTGATGAAAGTCCATTTGTTCATACCTAACTTTAAGTTCTTTAAGGTAGATATTTGTTGTCGCCATTAGTTAAAGATGAAGGCAATAGATTTTCCCTCACAGCCTATCCGGAGCTTTACTTTAAAAACAAATTTGATGCTTGTACATCAATGTTCATAATAGAATTATTTACAACAGCCAAAAGGTGGAAATAACCCAAGTGTCTGTCACCAGATGAATGGATGAACAAAATGTGGTATAGAGAACATTATTCAGCTTTAAAAAGAATTCTGGGGCTGGAGGTGGTGGCTCATGCCTGTAATCCCAGCACTTTGGAAGGCTGAGGCAGGAGGATTTCTTGAGACCAGGAGTTTGAGACCAGCATGGGCAACATAGTGAAACCCTGTGTATATAATTTTTTTTTTTTTTAATTAGCTCGACATGGTGTGTGCCTGTTGTTCCAGCTACTTGGGATGCTGAACTGGGAGGATCATTTGAGCCTGGGAGGTAGAGGCGAGAGTGAAATATGATTATATCACTGCACTCTAGCCTGGGAGACAGAGTGAGACCCCATCCCGGAAAAAACAAAAAGAATTGTGATACATGCTACAACAGACAAACCTCGAAAACACCACGCAAAGTGAAATAAGGCAAACATAGAAGGACAAATTTTGTGAGATTCCTCTCATATGAGATACCTATAATTGGCAAATTCATAAAGACTAGAAAGTAGAAAAGAGGACACCAGGGAATGTGGGAGGAGGGGATAAGCAATTATTATTATTATTATTATTTTAAGACGGAGTTTCACTCTTGTTGCCCAGGCTGGAGTGCAATGGCGTGATCTCGGCTCACTGCAACCTCCGCCTCCCAGGTTCGAGCAATTCTCCTGCTTCAGCCTCCCGAGTACCTGGAACTACAGGCACGCATCACCACACCTGGCTAATTTTTGTATATTGTAGTAGAAACTGGCTTTCACCATGTTGGCCAGGCTGGTCTCGAACTCCTTACCTCAGGCAACCCACTTGCCTCGACCTCCCCAAGTGCTGGGATTACAGGCATGAGCCCCGTGCCCGGCCAAGCAATTATTATTTAATGGTTATAGAGTTTATTTTTGGGATGATGAAAAAGTTCAGGAAACAGATGATGGTGATGGTTACATAACATTGTGAATGTAACAATGCTACTGAATTACATAACTAAAAATGGTGAATTTCAAGTTATGTATATTTTACCACAATATTTTTGAAAAACAAGTTTGTGGATGAATTCAACATCAAACATTAGTAAGCAAATATTTATTAGTCAGCAGGCATGAAAATAGTTCAGACAATCTGTTCTGTAATCTCAGTAAAGGCTCAGGTCTCAGGCCTTTGGGGTGTTCCTACCACACCTTACACAAAAGCTTCAAAGGAGGAAGACAACAACAGCTTAGAGGAGGGTTTAAATAAATATATGGTCAGCATCAGATACAGAAAATTCTATACATTTCCAGGTGCAGTGGCTCACACCTGTAATCCCAGCACTTTGGGAGGCTGAGCCAGGCAAATCACTTGAGTGTCAGGAGTTCAAGACCAGCCTGGGCAACATGGTGAGACCCCCATCTCTACAAAAAGCAAACCCACAAAAACTAGCCAGGTGTGGTGGTGCAAGCCTATAGTCCCAGTTACCTGGGAGGGCTGAGGTGGGAGGATCACTTGAACCTTGGAGGTGGAATCTGCAGTGAGCTGAGATGGGGCCACTGCACTCCAGCCTGGGTGACAGAGCGAGACCCTGTCTCAAGAAAAGAGAAGGAAGAGAAGACAAAAGGAAAGGAAAGGAAAGGAAAAGAGAGGAGAGGAGAGGAGAGGAGAGGAGAGGGGAGGAGAGGGGAGGGGAGGGGAGGGGAGGGAGAAAGGGAAAGGCAAAGCCATATATTATTGGCTGGACCAAGAGGACCATTTCAGAATCAAACCTTGGGAACATTTCAAAAGACGAAGCGCTCACTTGATCCTTCTATCCATTCATGCATAGGAGGGGAGGGCCTCCCACATAGTTTAACTCATCACATATGCTGGATGTTTCTGTGTCAGGTAGCTTCCCGGAAAAAAAAAAAAAAAAAACAGATGGCGTGGTCAAATTTGGTAGTTGAGAAGAATTTAAGAAAAAGACTATTCTTCATTATAAAAGGCATGCAGTTGAATATGAAGTTTTAATAGCCAAACTTCATAAAATGTATGTATTTATCAATGTATTTTCATTTTATAATTTTTAACTTTTGTGGATACATAGTAGGTGTATATATTTATGGGGTACATGAGTTATTTTGGTATAGGTATGCAATGTGAAAAAGACACATCATGAAGAATGGGGTATCCATCCCCTCAAGCATTTATCCTTTGAGTTACAAACAATCCAATTATACTCTTAGCTATTTTTAAGTGGACAATTATCTCAATATATATTTTTAAATTTTAATTTACTTTTTTTGAGATGGAGTCTC
>NW_012114489.1:6647816-6649608 GCF_000951035.1 Colobus angolensis palliatus | reverse complement strand
GTCTCGGCCTCCCAAAGTGCTGGGATTACAGGCTTGAGCCACCGCGCCCGGCCTAATTTTTCTATTTTTAATAGAGACGGGGTTTCACCATTTTGTCCAGGCTGGTCTCGAACTCCTGACCTCAGGTGATCCACCCACCTTGGCCTCCCAAAGTGTTGGGATTATAGATGTGAGCCACCACGCCCAGCCCATCTCAATATATTTTTATTCAATGTTTATATATGAAAAGTTTATTTATATCAATAAAACAATATAAATTTGAAAACGTGAAGAAAAAATTCAAGTTATATTTCATATATAATTTCTAAAATTTTATAATCTCATGTAGATTTTGAAATGTACACTGAGTGTCAGCAAATGGGATGTGTGGGATTTGAAGGTTAAATAGGGTCTGGGTTTTGACCAGTCAAACTATTTTTTTTGGCTCAACTGAACTATATATGAAATTTGAAATAAACCTGTTAATAAGATTGATCCTGATATTTCACCTTTTTCAGCATTTCAGGGTTCTTACCACCATTCGACTTAAGGGAAGCATTGTTATCAAAAAAATTAGGCATTTCTTTTTTCTGAAAGATTGTTTTTTTCTTCTGTTTTGGTAGGAATGAGGGGAGGGGAAAATGTCGTTCCATCTTGCTTCTTCTAGGATCTATTACCTAACTCTGATCATTCCTGTACAGAGTTTCCTGTTAGCACTGACACTGCCAGTTTCCACTTTATAAAGATGTACTTTGCTGATGTTAGGCTTTGTAAGTGTTGTTTAGTATTTTTCTTATGTGTGTGTGTGTGTTCTGCTTCCCCGAGTAGGCAGTTGGATCCTTGAGGGGATGTTTCTCTTATTTTGCATTCTCATACAGTTTTGCAAGCAGTCAGTTCTCAGTAATTGCTGGTACACTAAACTCTGAGGTTCCGAATGCACTGAAAGCACAGACACATTCATAGATACCTTCATTTTAGCCAGAGAAAGAATGGAGCTACTAAACTTCCAAGCAGGGATTACAAGTGTCCCCACCCTTGCATCTCAGATCGTGAGCCTTCGCTAAAGAGTTAGAAGAAAGGAAGGAGTTGTGTTTGGCCCTGATCATTATTTTAGTTGGGCATCATGCTTGCCTTAGGGGCTGAGTACAGGGAAGACAAGGCCATGAAATTTCTGCACATTCTTTGGGGTCGAATGCAAAGGAGAAGTGGGAGTCAACTATATATTTATAGCGTTTAATATCTCTTCTCCTGTGAAACATTCTACTTTTTGGATGATTGGGAAAAGAAGGTGTAGGGAGACCCCCTAAAACTATTGCTATGGAATAAAAGATGAAATGCTCCTGATTATTGTAAATACAAAATTGCATGCAGGATTGTGTAAAGACAATGGCAGGTTGGACTGCCAGAATGAGCCAACAGTGTGTGATGTGCTTCCCCCTGCAGAGAGCCTATGAATGGACGTGCAGTCAGGAAGGTTTCACATCACCAAGATTCCTATCCCAGAAAAACAGATGTTCATAGCTCTGGGAATGGAATGCAACCCTTGCGGAGAGCCTATAAACGGACGCATGGGGGGGTGCCTGTCCATATGGATAAGATAGGGCTATAAACACCCTCATCTTGCCACGGCTCTTCTAGGCCTCTTTAGGGTTAAGGCATACTCCCTTCTGATAAATACTGGTCTAACTGGTTGTCTAACTTCATGTCCTGTTTCTGTGAATTATTTATAAACAGCTTTTGCTGCAACTGTTACTGCTGATTAATATCTTGCTAATCATAGGTTATGGAAAGACTGTGTTCCTGTTTTAAGGCT
>NW_012114489.1:6628443-6647376 GCF_000951035.1 Colobus angolensis palliatus | reverse complement strand
AAAAAAAGAATTACTTCATCCCCATGTGACCATCTCACCTCATAATCAAATGACCCTAAATCCCTCACTAACCTGCCCCCGCCCTCACTAAACTTAATAAATGGTAGCATATCCAGTGCATTGTTGGCACTGTGGGACCAGAAGGCGGTGACCCCCCGGACCCAGCTTTCACTGTCTTGTGTGTGTCTATTATTTCTCGACCTGCCGATCTGCCTGGGAACAAAGAGAGAGCCCTGTTGCATTGTGGGCTGCTGGCCAGATCCCGCAATAAGAAGGGAAGATGTAGGAGTAGATGGAATATTATAGGTGTCAGAAAACTATTATCTGTGAGCCAAATCCAGTTCACAGCCTATTTTTGTAAATAAAGTTTTAATGCGACACAGCCATGCCCATTCATTTACAAATCATCTATAGCTGCTTTGGAGTTATAATGCTTAGGTGAATAGTTGTGACAGAGATTGTATAGCCCACAATGCTTTACCTATTTACTATATGACTCTTAACAGAAAGTTTCCTGCCTCCTGGGAAACTACATCCATGGATTCATGGATTTTTTTTTTTTTTTTTTTGGCAATAATGCTGACTTTAGAGTACTGTTTTAAATAACAATAAATTAAAAAATTTTAATATTTATTTACATATTTTAAATAAAACATATATGTATTAAATAAAATATGTAAATAAATACAAGTTCAAATAATTAGTTCCTAGTATACTAGAAGTAAGGAAAATTCTTTTGAGTTCATGATTCCTTTCGTGGTATGATTTGAGGCACACACTTGTTCCCAAAGAAATGTCTCCTTTCCTGATAGAATCTGAGGAACCTACCACTACTACAGGCTTGCCCAATTTAGGCACAATCTTTTAAAATGCAAATGCACTTGAGGGAAGATGCCCATTAATCTATATGTCTCTCTCTCTCTCTCTCTCTCTGTGCATGTGTGTAAGAAGGGAGAATAAAAAGGGCCAGTAACAAAGTAATCAATAGAAGAGTTGAAGATTGGTCTCAAAATATGGAGGGAACAACAAAGAAGGATGGAACTGATATCATATATATTATCTCATTGGACCTCACAACAATTCTGTGATGTTTGCAAGATATAATTACCCCATCCTTAAATAAAAGGAAGCGGAACCACAAAGAAGCTAAGTGAATTTCTAAGGTTAAGTAGTTAAGACAGAGCAGCAACAGCCTGTTAATTCTCCCTTTACATTCTGAGAGTTTTTTCCCTCCTCATACTTCATTGCCTCTTCAACATCTTTGCCATTCCCCTAGAGGATGTTATGCTACAAACATATAATTTTGTTTCTCCTAGAAATATAATTCTGCCTTCTGGAACTTAGAACCATTCCCATTAGAGTTGTTGCTGTAACTTGGTCCCACATAAAATCCCCAAATTAAAATCAAATCTCCTAAATTTAAAGATGCTTCTCAATTTCAGTTGAGATATTCATTAGCTAATAGCAGATAGTAATCACTCTGTTTTATCAAAAGTGAAATAGGACACTGCTTGCTGTTAAATTACAGGTGTTACAAATCTTGAATTAAAATCAGGCAAACCATCCTTTTCATGTAACTAAGTCTCACAATTAAGAATGTATAATAATTAATTTTAAATTGGAGTAAATCATCAAAGAAAGTTAGGTATCCTGGGAGTTATTTACATGCGAACAGATGCCTATGGAAGTTAAATGGAGTGTGGAAATTTCACAGCATGCTGTAGGAGGGGAGATAAATTAATAAAATGATCACAACTCCAGTTGTGTCTGGTATGAAATAGAATTTTTTATATATTTTCAAAGATTCCTATTTTTAGTAGTAGAAGACAAGAGAAAGTTCACAATAGTTATTTTGATAAATACAATCACAAAGAATACCAACAAAAATAGATATATTTAACCACAGTAGCAAACAAAGAAGACAATATACATATATAGGACAAAAATCAATGACAATAATTTTTAAATATCCAAAAATGGTTACTGCACGCACATCATCAATAAGCTACTCCTAAAACTGGAAGGATGTTTCACAGGACATTAAGCCCCTACTTCCACGTGGGATCTCATACATACATTGAAGCAGAAGTATATAATGGTAGCAGACATCACAGCCTATCAGACACTTCTTTGATTTGACTAAATCTATGAAATTTCAGCTTAAGCCCATTCCTCTGCTCTGTTTTCAGAGAACTGGAATCAGCTAGAAATAGCTACCATCTTACACCCTTGGGTCAGGCCTGCTATATTGTCTCTAGTTTACTTTCTAATACCTTGGGGTGATATTTAATCCTACGCTATTGGTTAACTTGTAATGCTCTAATTAGGCATTCACACTTCAGGTGTGGTTAATTAGCATTTGAATGGTCTAATGAGTGTGCTTTTCTGTTTTAGTTTCATTGCTGTCTCATGTCAGAACAACACAAGAAGATTTAATAATTTACATATTACCTATTAGAAATTATTTTTCAATGGTGAAATGAATGGTAATTCAATACATAGACACTGGTGGGAAAGAATAAACAAGCACCTCTGACCCTGCATGAGCAGGTGAAACCCTCTGGTCATCTTCTCCTAGGGCTTTATTTGGACAAATGTGCTGCCTTTAATAAACATTTGGAGGTCTCATTCCCAAGGTTAGCTGAACCTGGCACTAAAATGTAGTTCATGCGTATCAAGTGAATCTTTCATGCAGTGAATCTTTCTTGCCAGAGAGACTAAAAAGGCACAGCGCTAGAACTTCATGAATTTACAAGTATAGGCCATGTTTGTTTGCTACTAAATATTTGCATATTTGGCAGAATTTGGTTTGAAGTGTAGGGCAGAAAGGCTGGGTGCAGTGGCTCACGGCTGTAATCCCAGGACTTTGGGAGGCCAAGGCAGCGGATCACCTGAGGTCAGAAGTTCGAGACCAGCCTGGCCAACATGGTGAAACCCCATCTCTACTGAAAATACAAAAATTCGCTGGGCAAGGTGGCACATGCCTGTAGTCCCAGTTACTCAGGAGGGTGAGGCAGGAGAATTGCATGAACCCAGGAGGCGGAGGTAGCAGTGACCTGAGATCATGCCACTGCACTCCAGCCTGGGTGATAGAGTGAGACTCTGTCTCGAGAAAAAAAAAAAAAAAGAAATGTAGGGAAGGAAAACTTCCCTCTACCCTCTGAGATTCTGTAGCTGGGCCTAAAAATTAGACTCACAAAAGACCAATTAACAGGAGAAAAGTATAAAAATTTTATAATATTTTTACATGCACACAGGAGTTTTCACAAGAAAAATGAAGAACTAAAGAAGCAGTTAAGAGTGGGAGCTTGTATACTTTTTAAACAAAAAAATGATAAATTTGTGGAGACATAAAAAGACAGAGTTTGGAGTAGGAGCAGTAAATTGTGGGCAAGTGACTAGAAAATAATATGGAGGAAACGAATGGAAGATAAGAGATTTTTAGTAGGTTGGTTTGCACAGATCCATTTCAGCGTGGACTTCCATTCTCTGGTGGTAAGACTGTTCACTTCCTGATACAGGGCAAATACCTTTCTCATGGGAAATTTCATGACCTCCTTTTAGGTAGAAAGGGGGAGATCAGAGAGCCCTTCCTGCATCTGCTGTTTTTCAAGTGCCTTCAACTCAAAATAATCAGTTTGCTAGAGCAACATTTTTGGGGGTGGCATGTTCTGAATCCATTCAGAAATGTTAATTGTGATATACCACCTGGGAGATGGGACGTGGAGTAGGAAGTATGAACATAATCTTTCCATTTTTAACAGACTTTGGATTTCAAATATCATTCACAGATATGAACTTCACCAAAAAACAAACCCCACACATAATAACAAGAATCTAAATAAAAGTAACATGAAATCACTGATTTTTTAAAAATCTGATAATATATGAAGCTACCTATTTCTGGCAAAAATACCTAACAATTAAAAAAACCTCACTAAATTGGTTGTAACAATGCCCTAATTGATTGTGGTGTATTCTAATTTTTACAGTCTCTTAAGTGGTATCCTCACCTCTAGCTTTTCTACATTTTATCTTGTTTTTTAAAAGTTTTAAATTTTTGTGTACATAGTAGGTGTATATATTTATGGGGTGCATAAGATATTTTGATACAGGCATGCAATGTGAAATAAGCACATCATGGACAATGGGGTTTCCATCCCCTCAAGCATTTATCTCTTGTGTCACAAACTATTCAATTATACTTTCAGTTATTTTAAATGTACAATTAAATTATTATTGTCCATAGTCACCCTGTTGTGCTATCAAATACTGGGACATTCTTTCCAACTATTTTTTTGTACCTATTAACCATCCCCACCTCCCCTCCACCACCACTCCTCCCCTACTATTCATCCCAGCCTCTGGTAATCATTTTTTTATTCTCTATCTCCATGAGTTCAGTCGTTTTGATTTTTTAGATCCCACAAATAAGTGAGAACAAGTGATGGTTGTCTTTCTGTGCCTAGCTTATTTCACTTAGCATAATGGCCTTCATTTGTTGTTGTAAATGACAGGATCTCATTCTTTTTTATGGCTGAATAGTACTCTATTGTGTATATATACCACATTTTCTTTATCTATTCATCTGTTGATGGACACTTAGGTTACATCCAATTTTGGCTATTGTGAACAGTGCTGCAACAAACATGGGAGTGCAGAGATCTCTTCAATGTACTGATGTCCTTTCTTTGGGTATAGACCCAGCAGTAGGATTGCTGGATCATACAGTAGCTCTATTTTTAGTTTTTTGAGGAACCTCCAAACTGTTCTCCATAGTGGTTGTACTAATTTACATTTCCACCAACAGTGTATCATGGGTCCCTTTTCTCCACATCCTCACCAGCATTTTTTTATTGCCCGTCTTTGGGATATCAGCTTTTAAAACTGGGGTGAGGTAATATCTCATTGTAGTTTTGATTTGCATTTCTCTGACGATCAATGATGTTGAGCACCTTTTCATATGCCCGTTTGCCATTTGTATGTCTTCTTTTGAGAAATGTCTATTCAAATCTTTTGACCAGTTTTAATTAGATTATTAGATGTTTTTCTATAGAGTTGTTCGAGCTCCTTATATATTAGCTCTTCTCCATTTTAATCCATAATATTCTAACTGATAATCCCTGAATGCTAACTTATTTTCCTCAGATAAGTCCTCATTGATTGAGGTAACTGTCTTAATTTCCCAGGGCTGCTGTAACAAAGTGCAGTCGTGTTTTATGTAACAACAAAATATGTTACGAGAAATGTGTTGTCAGGTGATTTTGTTGTTGTGCTATCATAGAGTGTACTTACACAGAGCTAGATGGCATATATTATTATTTATATATATATATGTGTTTTTCATATGGAAATCTAAGTGTCCCAGCACCGTTACTGAGTATCACTCATTTCCCCTACTTGGTCAACAATGCCAGTATCAAGTGCCATATACCAGGTTTCTGTATATGCTCCATTATAATCTGATAAAGCCACCATTGTATATGCAGTCTGTGGTTGACTGAAATATCATCATGAATGCATGACTGTACTACAAACTGGTTGATTTAAAACAGCAAAAAATGTCTTCTTTCACAGTTATGGAGAGTAGAAGTTTGAAAGGAAGATATCAGCAGAACCATACTTCTTCTGAAGGCTTTAGGAAAGAATCCTTTCTCATTTCTTCTAGCCTTGGTGTTTACAGAAATCCTTGGTGCTCCTTGTCTTGTAGATGCATCACTTCAATCTGTTTCTGTCATCACAAGGCCATCTTCCTTCTGTGTCTGCATCTGTGTGTTGTCACATAGTACTCTTTTCCCTGTGTGTGTCTGTGTCCAAATTTCCCTCTTCTTATAAGGACATCAGTCATATTGGATTACAGGTTACCTTAATGACCTCATCTTATTTTGATTATATCTGCAAAGATCCTACTTCTAACTAAGGTCTCATTCACAGGTGCTGGGGATAGGGACCTCAATATATCTTTTTGAGGAACAAAATTCAACCCATAACAGTGATCATAACATTTATTGTTCAATGGAGGGCACTTTTAGGATTAAAAGTGTAAATATCACTAGTAAGTGTGCTGGAATAAATGTAAACAGGCACACTGGGATCTATCAGCTTATCCCTAATGCAACCTGGTCTGTCTCTTCAACTTTTACCTCCATGTTGCCTACACATTCCCTAACCCCCAGTCTGATTGTGCCCTAGTCCACAGGTTGTCATTTTTTCTGTAAATGACTAAATAGTAAATATTTTAGGTATCATGGGCCACACAGCTTCTGTTTAAACTATAGTACTCTGCTCTAGACAATACTGGGAAAACAGTATTCTAGACATCCTGGGAAAACAGGATGCTCTGTGAATTCCTGGGAGGTTCTTTGTATATAACCAAGATTAATCCTTTCTTTGTGTTATGGGCTGAATTATGTCCTTCCACAATTTCTATATTGAAGTCCTAACTCCCAGTACATCAGAAGGTGACTGTATTTGGAAATGGGCTAAAAGAAGTAATTAAGGTAAAATGAGGTCACATGGGTGGGCCCCAATCCAATATGACTGGCATCCTTATAAAAGAGATCAGAACACAGACAACACACAGAGTTGAACATATGAGGAAACAAGAAGGTAGACATCTGTGAGCCAAGGAAAGAGACCTCAAAAGACACTAAACCTGCTGATATTCTATCCTCTAGAACTACACAAATTAAATTCCTGTTTTTTAAAGCTACCCAGTCTACGGTATTTTGTTATGACAACCCCGGCAAACTAATATACTTTGTGATCTAAGATGCAAGTATTCTCTACCTTTAAATTAATCAATTTATTTCGTTTTGCGAGGCAGAAGTTTTGATTTTTATGGCATGAAATATGTCCACCATTTCTGCATGTTGTCTTATAGTTAGAAAATCTCTCTGCATGTTTGGATTCAATGAAGGGTTATCCCATGTTTCCTTTTGTAATTTTATGCTCTCGTGGTGTGTTGCATATTTAAATTTTAATCTGTTTGCAATTCAACCTTCTGGGAGGTACAAACTGCAAATGCAATTTTTTGTGTCCCCCCCTGGTTGCTATCTAGTTTTCCCAACACCATTCTTTGAATATTTTATTTTCCTCATCATTGGTTTATAATGCCACCCTTTTTATATCGTAAGTTCTGTCTGCATAGTGTCTATCTCTAAAATTCCTATTTTATTCTTTCTAGTCCTATGGCAGTAATACATAGTTTAAATTACTGAGTCTTTTTGGTCTATATCTAGTAGAACTAGTTTCCCCGCATTGCTTTTATTTTTCAGGTTTTTCTAGATTTTGAAAATTCATATTAAATTAAATTTGTCTTGTCCCCCACCACCCCAGAAATCCTACTGAATTCTCTTATTATTTTCACTAGTTTTAAAATGGTTTCTTTTAGACATTCCAGACATAACATTGTATCATCTGCAAAAGGTAATAATTTTACCTAAACCTTTATTTGTCTTGCCGACAACTGTGATCTACAGTAACCATTCTGAAACTATGACCTTTAGGCCAAATCCACCCGGGAACTGGTTTTACAAATAACATTTGATTGGAACACAGTCACACCCATTTGCTCATGTATTGTCTAGAGTAGAGTTTAAACAGAGGCTATGTGGCCCATGATCCCTAAAATATTTACTGTTTGCATGGGTGACTATCTCCATAGTGTGTTAAATACCAAAGGTAAAAGCAAACATCTTTACCTTGATCTGGAATTTAATGTGAATGCCTTTAGTGTCTCTTCATTGATGAACATGGTAGGCTGAGATAAATAAACATTTTCATGGTAAAGACATATCCATTGTATAACAACACCTCTTTGTTGAGCACCTGCTGTATACTAGGAGATGTTCAAAGTATTTGAGATTCTTTAAAGAACCAAAAGTACAAAATCCCTGTACTTGTAGTACTTGCATTCCAGTAGAGTCTTGAGGTAGACATTTATTGTTCTCTCTTTCCTAGGCACAAGTGAAGGCTGGATTTCCCTGTATTCTTACAGGTAGGCACGGGCATCAGCTGAATTGCAGACAATGGAATGTGAGCAGAAATGAAATATGTCAATTGTAACCTGAAGCAACTAAGAGGTGACCTACTCTCTTTCTGTTTGTTAATTGGAGGACCCGATAGAGGGGATTCAGAAGAGATTTCAAAGTTGCCCTGGGGGAAATCAGTTTTACAAAGGGAAGATGCCCGGATGCTTGCTCAGCACTTGGAGGTGGAAAGTAAAAATAAATATATAGAAATCTACGGCTTTTATAGAATGTACAAAAACAATAAATTTAAAAATGCAATGGTAGAAATGATCTCATTTATAGTAGTGTCAAAAAAGAAAAATGACCTAGGAATAAACTTAATGAAAAATGTTCTAGACCAATATGAAAAAATACCTTGAGGCATACTTGAAGGACAAAAAAGACGTATATGAACAAATAGAAAAGCCTATCATGTACCTAGGCAAAAAACCCAAATTCATAAAATATCAATCCTCTGAAAGATGTGTGCACATGGTAGGGTAGCCAGCTTTCCCTGGCTTGTTCAGAATTTTGCTGGCATCAGCATTTAAAGTCCTGCATCTTGGGAAACCCATCAGTCTCAGGCAAACTGAGAGGATTAGTCGTCATAGCATAAAGGTATTTAATGTAGTACTCTTTGTAACAGAAAAGAACCAAGATCACCCAAAAGCCCACCAAAAGTGCACTGTTTCAATAAACATGGCACATCTGTACAATGGAGTGCTCTGTAGCATGGTGGGGAGATGAAGTGTGTCAGGGGAGAAAAAAAATGAGTTTGATTGCTATGCATTTCCATGGAGTGATTTATTAAATTTGTTGTATGAAAGAAAAGGGAAGGAAGGAAGGAAGGAAGGAGAGAGAATTTTCACCATATAAATAACGTTTTATAAGAAATTGAATGAAATATGAATATTTACATATTTACTTATTTTTTAAAATAAACAATTGTTTGATCAACAATTGATGACCATAAAAAGGAGCATTATAAAATGGGTGAAGAGACAGGAATAGGCATTGGACCTATCTGAATCTACAACATTTTATCACTTTGACGTAGGAACCATGTAAGTTTTAAAACAATATTAAATCAAAAAGTAAAAATAAATTATAGAAATAAAAAACAAATGGAAACAAGTGATCTGTGTATCAAGTTGGTGGCATAACCCCAGAAAGAGGAATTATTTCAAGTAACTTTGAAACACAGTATTTTGACTGAACATCCCTAGTGGAATTTATTCCAAAGACAAAAAGAACATCAAAGTCATCTTAAATTTCTTTCAGTAGACTCATTATTAGCAATAAAAGTTATATTCTTATTTTGAAATTACACATGCAGACACACACACACAAACTATACACACACACAACTACATACATATACACACATATGGTTGGACAATATAAAATCACTAATATTCTGTAATAAATATTTTAAGAACATTTCATGATTTAAGAATGGGTATTTGAAAAACATATTGTTTTTCTAGTGATACAGTATTTGGTTTACTTTTAAAACAAAACATTTTAATAAACACAAAAATGTTAATTTAAAATGGCTCAGCCTAATATAGGTAGATTAGAATTAAGAAAATAATGATGATAATGTTAAGAATCAAGACTATGGCCTAATATTATAGAACTATCCTATAAATCAATTTGAATGGAAATTTCAGAATAAAATTACTATTCATTTGTCTCTTTCTAAAAGTGTGTATTTCCTAGCTCTGCCCAATAAAAAAATATAGAATCAATGACAACCTGGTAGCCACTAGCATCTCTAGCATCCAAATTATATTCTTTGAATTTCATTTCCCCCAGAAAAGAATTAGGGCTGCTTAGAGAACGCCAATTCCACATCTAAGAAACAGAACTTGCATGACAAACTTGAGATGTCCTGTACAAAGTGGAGAGACATCAAAATGACCCAAGGGCTGACTCTAAATGTCTCCCACTGATAAAGAATGATTTAGGTATTAAAAGGAACAGTGTCTATAATGCATTAAAAATACACCAATATATGTTAACATTCATAAGTTAATAACAGTTCTTAGAAAAAATAAAGGTCTTCTCTGGAGATTGCTTAAATGTTTTTAAACATTTCTTTTTTCTTTCTTTATTTTTTGACAGAGTTTCACTCTTGTCACCCAGTCTGGAGTGCAATGGCGCAATCTTGGCTCACTGCAACCTCTGCTTCCCAGGTTCAAGCGATTCTCCTGCTTCAGCCTCCCAAGTAGCTGGGATTACAGGCAAAATAACAAAATAACTTAGAAAAGTAGCTTTTATGAAAAGTATAATAAAAAACTAATTATTCTGAAAACTGATAAGAGGAAGAGGAGAAGGAAGTGGAAGGAGGAGAAAATAGGAGGAAGAAATCTCTGTAGTAAGTCAGTTAAGAACTGATATTTGACCATTGGTTTTAGATACATGGAGGACGCTGAGGAACTTGACAAATACGTTTTTGGTGAAGTGGTGGAGGTATAAGAGCAAATGAATTGGTTTTAAGAGAAAACTGGAGGAGAGGTAAGTATTATACAATAATTACAGGCATTTTTTTTTTTTTTTTGAAGTTCTGCTTCCAAAGGAAGGACAGAAATGGGGCAGTAGCTACTATGGGAGGGGGCAGGGAAATATTTCATAAAATGGGAGATACTACAGTATGTTTGTATACTGATTAGAATGATCTAGTAAAGAGAGAAAAAGTGGTGATGTAGGCTACACTGTAGATAAATTTCAGAAAAATGTTTCTCAGTAGGTGAGAGTTATGCTAGAAACGGGCCATTTCTGGTAGTTGTGGGACCCCTCTAACAGACTTGATTTCCCAGTTGAGCTGGCTGAGACACTCTCAGAACTGCACTCCAGTCTGGAGCTCCTTCCTACTCAATTTTTCTTCCTGCTCTCTCCACTTTTGGAGGTGTCAGATCTGCATTGACGTCTGAAGGCTCTCATTCCCCTGCTCAGTCACACTCTGTCCTTCACAGGTGATTCTCCAATAGATTTTATACACTTCAGATCCTCTCTTGACATGTTCTTCTTGGAGGACTCAGGTTAATTTACCCTGTAGAAATATCTTCAGTTGTGCTTCATGAGGAAATAGCCATAGAATAAAAATTAAGCTAATTCTTTTACGGAAATAAAGATTTTACATGTTTTCTTTCTTTTTGTTTGGTAAGGTACATTGTCCTGGAAAATTGTGTATTTCATCATAGATTTTGAATTTATTTATGTGTAGCTTAGCAAAACAGCCTCTTACTATTCTCCTATGTACCTTGATTATTTCTTATTTTGCTTATTGTACTTTCCCCCTATTCTTCATTTGGTTAACTCATAGATTATCCACTTCATTACTATTAATAAAGAGATTATTATTAATTTTATTAATTTTATCAATATCTGCTTTTATCTTTATTATTTTTTTCTTCTTTCCTTTTATGATTCTTTTCCTATATTTAAGTAAAATCAGTTAAATATTTCAATTACTTATTTTTATTCTTTCCAGTTATACCCCATAAGTCTTGATATGATACATAATTTTAAAATAATTATTTTCTAGATATTCTGCAATTTTGGTTAGTATTTCCTCTTTGTCTCAACTGGTGTATGCAGTCATTTAAAAAACTTTTAGTAGGTAAGGGCCTTTTCGTTTTTGGTTTTCTTATTAATGTTTAGGTATATTCTTATCTGAGAATGTTATATTATTTATACTATGTCCACATTTTGCATGTTATTGAGGTTTACTTTGTGACTAACATACTGTTGATTTTTTAAGAACATTTAAAGATTTTAAAGAATGGGTATTTGAAAAGCATTTGTATTCTTTTCCTAGTGATGTAGTATTGGTTTACTTTATATACTTTAAAAAGCATCCCACTTTAATTGCACCATTGCACTCCAGCCTGGGCAACAGAGCGAGCCTCTGTCTCCAAAAAAAAAAAAAAAAAAAAATCCCATTTTGATATGCTGTTTCCTTAGACATTGTTTTGGTCCACTTCATCTATTTTAGCCCACAAGAGGTAAATTAATATCTCCCATCACCACTGTTATTCTCTTTCTTCTTTAATTATTTGAAGTATTGGCTTCATGAATGTTGATGCTATGTTATCTGATGCATAGATGTTCATAAATATTTTATCTTCCTCGTGAATTTTATCATTTAATTTTATAAAGTGTCTTTCTTTGTCTCCTTTCACCTTATGACCTGAATTCCACTTAAGCTAATATTAAGATTGGTATCCTGATTCCTTTTTTGTTTACATTTACTTATGTAATTTATCATCCATTTGTTAGTTAATTAATTTTGGGGAACCTCAGTTGAACAGAATGATTAAACACAATTATTGGTTTATGATGCGTTATCATCACTGATCGATGCTGGTTATAGTTTAGAGTGATACTTAGATGAACTCCACTATTCACCAGTTATAGCAAGGACAAATATTGTTTAGAGCCTTAGTGCCTTGTCATCCTCTGCTATTGGTTAATTTGTAAATGACTGTTACTGAGTCAGATGTTCGTTCATCACCAGTTCAATCAGCTCAAGTCAGCCTAGGGGGCCATTTGAATAGATTAATTGTGTGTGGTGGAGTGACAATTGGAGTCATTAACCAGCATTAATTTCCCTGTTCCCCTCCATCCACCCCTCTTCTCCTCCCACTGGGTCCAGTGAGTTTAGGGAGTCACTTAATTATTTACCCTAGGGAAGTTAGGGCACAGAGATCTTACATACAATCAAAGAATCAATTGAATTTCTAAACAGATATTTAAAAACTCATTAACAGATGTGGAATTTTAAAGGTACAGACACACAGATGTGGAATTGTAAAGGTACAGACACATGATTTTCAAGACCTGAGTTTGAGAGAGAAAAAGAGGATGTTTTTGTTGTTGTTAATATGCTTTGTTTTGTTTTAGATCCAGAATCTAAATAAATAAGGACCTGCATTTATTTTAGCCTCAAGGATAAAAGTAAAGATGAAGAACTAGGCTACTTTATCCTCAGAAGTAAGACTGAGATCCAAGTGGGGGAAAGGTTAGGGTGAGGATATAAATGTTTTAAGGGGAATATTAGTGGGGTTCCAGATAAGAGGTCTCCTCACATAGCAGGGGGCAGAGCTGGCATTTGCAGACTGTCTATCCTACCCCAAGAGAGGGCTCCACTCTGCTAGGATAGGCAAGAGGCAGGTCTCCATTCAAAGGAGCATCTCCATTAAGGTGCTCCAATTTCTGTTCTCTCAGTTGTAGCTCATCTAATCCCTCTCCTTATGATCACACACCTGCTGCAGCTAGTCAAGCATTGGTCAAGCCCAGGATGGCATTCTCCCTGTTAGTGGTGCAAGAGCAGTTTAGCATGGGGCAAAAACATCCAGAGAAGTGGTGCAGGAACAGTTTAGCATGGGGTCAAAATATCCACAGAAACCCTTCTCTCATTTGTACTGGAAGGCTCTGAGGGAAAGAGGGCTGTCCTTTCCTGAGATGACCAACAGAATGGTGAAACTCTATAACAAATGAGAACAGCAGTAGATCTGTATGGGATGGACTTTGAGGTACTGTAGATGCCTCTCCAACAACCAGAACCACCCCATCTGACATCCTTAGCATGATACTTAGTCCTCTAGAACCTGGGTTTTTTCAAATATAACATATAATGTATAATGTACATAAATATGCTTACCTCCCATTTTTTGGTTATATTTGAATTATATAGAACTGGTCCAAGCACAAGGAAAATATTTTACGAGTAAGTCATTTTTAACTCGCCGACTCTTCTTTGCTACTTGCTTGTAACTCACTAGAGGCACTTCACTTTTAAAATAAAATGTTAGGTTGGTACAAAAGTAATTGCAGCTTTGGCCATTACTTTCAATGGCAAAAACTGCAATTATTTTTGCACCAAGCTAATACATCTTAGAATTTGTATATTGTTTTGCACTTAGATGATTTTTAACTGTTCAGGTCATAACATTTGGCAATAATTGGTTATGTATGAAGACTGCTGGAAAAGCACAATCTCCAACTGCTGTATACATTTTATTGGTAAACTGAGTTTCCCTCTCCCACGGAATTTATATAGGATTGTTCAATATATGAAATCAGAAAAACTGATGGAACTCTCATAATATAGATGTTTTCATGGAGATATAAAAAGCATACCAATGTATGTACTCAATTAAAATATATAAAGTCTCCATATTTGAGAGAATTCGTAGTAGCAATAAAATCATTCTGTTTTTCATGAATTCTGTTAATAGAGCACAAAACAGTCCATACCTCACAACACCTATGAACTGTTTTCCCCCGTGTAGTCATTGAAATAGGCTGCTAAATTGTGCACAACTTTAAAAATCCAACTTAAAAAGGAAATGTTGGGCCGATCGCAGTGGCTCATTCCTGTAATCCCTGCACTTTGGGAGGCTGAGAAGGGCAGATCACCTGAAGTCAGAAGTTCGAGACCAGCCTGGCCAACATGGTGGTGCCTGTAATCCCAGCTACTCAAGAGGCTGAGGCAGGAGACTCACTTGAACACGGGAAACAGAGATTGCAGTGAGCCAAGATTGTGCCACTGCACTCCAGCCTGGGTGACAAGAGTGAAACTCTGTCAAAAAAAAAAAAAAAAAAAAGAAATGTTTAAAAATCCCCTTAAATAAAATATATTACTAATCCATATAATAAAATCAGGACATTTTAATGTTACAGTACATTCTTAATTATCACCAGAAATTACCTTTTAAAAAAATAACTGACATGAGCATTATATTGTGCCACAGGCATAACTAGGTTTAGTTAAATTCTTTCTTCTTAACCTAATAAACTTATAATTCTCGAATGTCCAATCAAATCAAATCTATTGGGGAGGGTGGGGGATGAAAGGGTATAGTGCAAGAGATCTGTATGACTGTTTCTTCTGATGGCCCTAAGGAGAGGAAGACAAGTAATTTTAGGTCCAAAAGTGGAACAAAAACCATACTGAGAAAGAATGGTAAAGTGGTAAAGAGAAAGAGAAAGAAAAACAGAAAGCACAAGACTGAGACCAAAAGGGGAAGAAATATTATGAGAAGGTGTAGGGTTGGGGTGGCTGAATGGCTGGGGGACTGAGTAAAGAAGGGGAATAAACTAATACAAAAGTATAATGAATTATTTTCATTGATACAGGGCTTTGTCATTTTCATAGTAATTCTTTAAAACAAACTATTGTGCTCTAATTGTTCCATTTCGTAGATGAGGCAACTGAAGTCATAGAGAAACTGTGTGATGGCAGTAATGCTGGAGCTGGGACTAAAAGCGGGAGCAATAGATTCCTAGATTAGTATTGTGGGAGGAAGGATTTTTTTCCCCCTTATGGATTGCAGTATAAACCATCTTGTCCAATTGCACTCACAATATTTGCAGCGAAACTGAAAGGTGAGACTTGTGAGTTGGCATACATTAAAAGAGAAAAAGCGGTATCTCCACATCTTGGAAAAGTTTAGAATAAGAAAAAAAATGCTGTAAGAGTACTTTCCAAGACCTTATTTTCTACAACAGAGCAAAGTGTACAACTTGACAAATTCTGGAGACCAATGGAGTGGTCTCTGTATGTTCCAAGTTAGAGGATGTAGATTTTGATTTTAAGAGTGCTCATGCAAGAAAAGATTATGAGTGCCTTTGTTGTCTCCATACTCATTGAAGAGGCAAAATATACTTTTTTTTCTTTTTTTTTTTTTGAGATGGAGTCTCACTCTGTTGTCCGGGCTGCAGTGCAGTGGTGTGATCTTGGGTCACTGCAACCTCCGCTTCCCAGTTTCAAGCTCCTGCCTCAGCCTCCTGAGTAGAGTAGCTGGGATTACATGCACGCACCAACATGCTCAACTATTTTTTGTATTTTTAGTTGAGATGGGGTTTCGCCATGTCGGCCAGGCTGATCTCGAACTCCTGACCTCAAGTGATCTGCCTGCCTTGGCCTCCCAAAGTGCTAGGATTACAGGCGTGAGCCACTGCACCCAGCCTGAAGTGGCAAAATATTTTATGTGACCCAAGTCAATTGCATATGTTGTATAGCATGTTTGTGGGAAAGCTCTGGTGTTTTAATGTCCCCTGAGGCATTGGAAAGTTAGATGTTTCTGATGAAAAGCATTAAGCATTTCACTGGTAAAATCATGAAGTTGTAGGGGGGAAAAAGGTAAATATTTCAGAAATTAAACCACTTTTTTTTCACCTGTCAAACAATAGTGTTAAAAATGGTTCATTTGGCCAAATTCATTCCTATCATTCCTATCAAGTGCAAACTAATCCAGCACTACTAATTTGGAGCTGAATTCAAGAGATAAAAATACTATTATGTAACTATTTTCAGTTTATTTATAATAATATTCCTTAGTAATGCAAGAATAAGGGTTTATTACATAATACATATGATGTATACAAAGAAGTAATCCTAAATATTTGATAAACCTACCACCCTTGGAATACACCTAGATTATCCATTAGAGCTAATTTTCTCCTGCATAGAGTAGACCACTAAAGAGGAGGGTCTCTAGAGCTTTTAAACATTTCCTAATTTTTTTTTTCAGTACAATAACTATGCAACCTAATAACCTGGACTTTGAGGGGAACGGTGGTGACCAACAAAAGATTCTTGCCCTCAGAATCTTTTTTGCTTTCATTATTGAGCATCAGGATTCTTCTCAAGTATTGTGTAAGAGAAAGGAAAGAGGGCAAGGCAACTTGACCTTTAGCCAAATCCTTTTTCTCTCTTTCTCCCTCCCTCCCTCCCTCCCTCCCTCCCTCATTTATTTCCTCCCTTCTATCCATTTCAATGATAGCTTTAAGGAAAACAGAGCACACATTTTTTAAAAAGAAAATCACCCACATTCTTGGGTTCAACTACTTACTAGGAATGACTAAGGAATATACTTAATTTCTCTGATCCTAAATAACTTTTGTCAAATGGAGATAGTAACAGCACCCATGTCATGAACCAGTTGTGAGAATTGAATAAAATAATTCAAGTAAAGTGCTTACCACAGTGCCTGGGGTATAGTAAACTCACAATAAACCTTTACCATTCTTTTTTTTTTTTTCTTTTTTTCTGAGACAGAGTCTCACTCTGTCACCCAGGCTGGAGTTCAGTGGTGCAATCTCAGATCTCAGCTCACTGCAACCTCTGCCTCCTGGGTTCAAGTGATTCTCCTGCCTCAGCCGCCTGACCTGAGTAGCTGGGACTAGAGGCGCCGGCCACCACCACGTCTGACTAAGTTTTGTATTTTTAGTAGAGACAGGGTTTCACCACATTGGCCAGGCTGGTCTCAAACTCCTGACCTCAAGTGATCTGCCCGCCTTGGCCTTCCAAAGTGCTGGGGTTACAGGCGTGAGCCACCGCGATGGGCCAACCATTCTTATTGGGGAAAGGCCATTGTTAATCACCCTAATTATGCTTAGTTGGGGATTTAATTGATCTGCCCTGCTTATGAGCTTCAAAGCAATCCCTGCAAAAAATGCACTATTTTGTTTTTCTGCTGCATAAAAGTAGTGGGAAATGAAAAAAGTAAAACAAAAAAAAAAAAAAAATTAAGTAATGGGAAATGAAAGTTGAAACCAGAATTAATTTCAGATGAAAATGTTTTGTTAGAGTGGTCCCACACTGAAGTGGCTTCTGACATAAAGAAGAGGTCAACAGCAGAGGCCAGTTCAGCCTGTGATCACGTGAAGAACACAGTTGAATCTACTGTGGGCTCAAGGTCTGCTCTTGAAAGTGGCCACTGAGGGATTTTACAATGACAAAGACTGTGGTCTCCCATTGATAGAAACCTGAGAATAGGACCTCAGATGTTTTCAACAATGTCTAACTTTGTATTACAAACAAATACCTAGGGGAGAACTTGGGGTCAGCTGGTTTCTAGTAGAATCTAATTAATACATTCAGAGAAGTATGGCACATTTGGGCTAGATTTAAATAAATTCTGAAATGAATACTCAGGAAAACATTATTCTCACTTAATTTAGATTTCTGTTGGATTTTGGTGAATTTTGGCTCACTAGTGTGCTGGGTGCATTAAATCAAGACACTGTCGTCTGAAATTCATATGCTGCAAATAGATAATTATCTTCTTTTGAAGCAAAAGTGCATTTAGTTATGACTCTAATAGTCTTTTTTTAAACATGGAACCAGTTTGCTAACTTTTTTACCTGAGGGTTCTGATTTCTATTTGAATTCAGTTCCAGGTTGTCTAGACATCAGCAGCTTAACCCTGGAGCTTAATCCCACCACTTTCTGAAATTCTTATTGCTGAGGTCAAAATAACTTAGAAAAGTAGCTTTTATGAAAAGTCTAATAAAAAACCAACATTATCTTTATCCTTTAAGTAAGATTCTGTATTTATCTAAAGATCCATATTGTCAAATCACTGGGAAAAGGTATTTAAGAAACTTGCCTGAATTTAATTTTGTTTCCTTTATTTGCATTTCTGCCTCCAACCTCCAGCCCCAGTTCTGATTAAACTCATTTTCCTATTCTGATAGATGAGAAGGAAAGTATATATATTTCTCAGTTGATAAGATTTTTTCCATACACATTTCCTTTTACTAAGTTCCAACGATTTCCCTCTACTTATACTTAAAACAAGGCTTCACAGATAACTAAAAAAGCACTTGCTGTCCTTAGAGATGCTCTCATGCAGCTTTTCTTTCTGGTTCACATGAAAAAGCAAATGAGAAACCATGATTGTATAATAACCACTATAAAGAAAATAATCTATTAATTCTCCTGGGCTTTAGGGACCATTTTCACTGTATGTAGGGGTAGATGGAGGTGGAAGTGGAGAACCTCATAGGGAGAACACTCAAGTCGATAAAATGATAAAAATCACCTTAGTGTGAAATTATAATAGCCTTCTTATCATTTGGTCAAAGTAGAACTCAAATTTTCTTTTTTCTTTTTTTTTTTTTTTTT
>NW_012114489.1:6591024-6628198 GCF_000951035.1 Colobus angolensis palliatus | reverse complement strand
CCAGGATGGTCTCGATCTCCTGACCTCGTGATCCGCCCGTCTCGGCCTCCCAAAGTGCTGGGATTACAGGCTTGAGCCACCGCGCCCGGCCTAGTTCCACATACTTTGAATTAAAGTATGTGAATGGGTATTTAATATCAGATGAATACCATTTAATGATAATTATGTTATTAAATTCATGCTCATATACTTTATTAAATAAATTTGTAAAGTGTTCCATTCAAATTTGTATTTGTGTAACAGATTTATATTTATTCAAAGAGTTTGGTTTTAGACTTTAGTTCAGTTATACAACACTTTTTTCTATTTAAGATTGAATCTAAGGACTGGATATCAAAGAAAAAAGGGCTTAAATGCTTGAAAACATGGCTTTTTCTCTTTTGGTGCCTTCTCTATTGTATTAATTCCAATTTCTATATGAGCATTTAAAGACACTAATAATGTTGATACTGAATGAATTCATATGTTCTTTGCATGTTCTCATTTTTTTCTTCCAATTAGTATAAGATTAGGGATACCTTCAAAAGTAGTGGTCTGGAAATACTGATTCAATTTTGATATTTGCCTGCATACTTTTAAAAGTAACATATTTTTGGTGAAATGTAATCTGCTTTTCACTTGTCTAATAATAACTTTCTTTTTGCTTAGTGCTTAACTGTGCTGTCAGGCTAAGCTAAACCTCAGGTAGGTCTCAATATTCAATATTTTGCCTTTCAGCCAGGCATGGTGGCTCATGCCTGTAATCTCAGCACTTTGGGAGGCCAAGGCAGGAGGATCACTTGAACCCTGGGGTTTGAGACCAGTCTGGGCAACATAGCGAGACCCTGTCTCTACAAAAAAATACAAAAATTAGCTGGGCATGGTGGCGTGTGACTATAGACCAAGCTGCTCGGAAGGCTGGGGTGGGAGGATTGCTTGAGCCTGGGAGGTTGAGGCTGTAGTGAGCTGTGATCACACCACTGCACTCCAGCCTGGGCGACAGAGGAAGACCCTGTCTCAAAAAAACATACTTTACATTTAATCACATTATCTTTACTGGTTGTAGTTCACCAATTCCCCCAAAATAATTTAATAGTATTTTTCTGCTTGCCCCAAAATTAAGGCCTCATTTACTCATTGTTTCATTGTGATTTGATGTTAGAAGAAGTTTGGTGTTTTCACTGACTTTAAGTGTGATGGATATCTCAAAACCTTATTTTAATTATTTTTTTCCAATAAAATAATGACACCAAAATTTGTTTGTCAAGGTAGAATTTTGTGTGTAACTTTCAACAGACAATTGATTACTGATTCATTCCCAACCCTGTGTTGTTTGCTGGCTACCTGATACAGTTAAATTGAATAGTGCAAAGAAAGAAGCAATGGCCCCTGATTTACCTGCTTATTCTAAACAAGCTGTTTGGATATCTAGGAAATGATTTCACTCAAATTCTCCCACTTCACTTTAAATTGCCTTTCCTATAAATACCAGTGTTCCTCTGTTGCCTAAAGTATCCTAATAAGTTCTTGTTAACTCTAGATCCACAGAACAGTGGCTTTAAGAATGTGCTCCCTAGGCTAGCAGTATCAACATCATCTAGGAATTCACCTGAAATGCAAACTCTAAGGCTCTTCCCCTAAATTCTTGAAACAGAAACTCTAGGGGAAGGGTTTGGCAATTTGAGTTTTAATAAGCCGTCCATGTTTGAGAATCACTATCAGACCTTATGCCTCTTATTATCTATATTGCATAGCATGGTCTCTACAGAGGAAAGGAACTCAATATCTCACACAATAAGAAATTGTACTAATGATTTGAATTCTTATATTCATTATTTTTTTGCCACAAGACTCTGCAGTTCCTCTTACTAAAGAGGTATACTTTATTTTCCCACCCCGTCGATTGATACTGGTCTTATGACTTGCTTTTGGCTCATGGTATATGGTGAAAATGATTGTGTATCAATCCTGAGCTTAGGCCTCAAGAGCCCTGGCATATTTCCACTTGCTTTCTTTTGTACCTTAGCCATTACTATAAGAATATGCCTGGATTAACCTTCTAGATTATAAGAAACACAGAGCTAAGTCAAGTTGCTCCAATCATCCAAGCTGAGGACAGCTTATATCAACCAACAGCCAGCTGATCCTCTGACAATGTCAGGATAAATGGGTTCTTGCACTTTTTCCCCCAATGGGGACAAGATCAGCAGGTAACTCTAGACATGTGAGCTATCAACACTTATTGTTGTAGGCCACTGAGGTTTTGTGTTGTTACGAAGTGTTATTGTGGCAAGAGTTAACCGTTATGTACAGTGAATTGAGAAATCTAAACTTCTACCCTTTATCTGGCCCAGTCTTCCCCACGCTTGGTCCAAACACCTACTCCTTACTCCCCTCAGCTAATAGGGTCTGACCTAACCTTGCATGCTAGATTCACAGATAATTTTTTTTGCAATGCCCTTCCAGGAACATCCTAGACAAAATTTTTATTTTTATTTTCCAGAGTGAGATAGATGTCAGTTGATTGCCATTGTGGAGAACCAGATGTTGTAAACTCATGAAAGACATGAAGAAAATGCGTCTAACTCAATATTATTTTGATACTTTCAGTGACCTAAAAATATCAGAACATAATTCACGAAGAAGCAATACAAGCCAACCACCATGGAATAGAAACTTCCTTACTTAAGTTCACATTAATCAAAATGGCTCCCATATTGTGACAATTCCCTGGTCTAACTTTTTGTTGAGAGGTAAATTGAGATTTGGCTATAACTCTTTAGCTAATTTTCAAGATATGTGATAATTTTAAAGTTTTGATCATCTGTGACTTAGCTTTTTTCCATTCGGCTTTCTTGGTCTTCTTACAGTCAAACCTGCTGAAATCTGTCTTCTTCCTGAATAATACTTTTCAAATTATAACAATGTCATATCTTGAATAGTACCTTATGAGGCAGACAGAAATGCACTTTATCCAGCTTTCACCTCACATTCAGAAAGACATCTATTTTCTAATTAAACTCTACATTTATCTTTTCTAAGATTGACAGAGCTCGTCATTACAGATTGAATATTTATTAAGAAATTGTATCCATTTCTACAGTTTTTAGAGCACCAAGTACAGGGCACTGCACAGAAGTATGTTTTGATGATAACTTAAATCCCATTGTTCTTTTTTCTTAAGTTTGAATTACTCGCTAAATGGTATGCTAATTGCCTTAAAGAGTTCTTGGAGTTTCTAAAGGCACAGAACTTTCTTCTAAGTTGCAGTGGAAACCCTAGAAAAATTAAGTTCATTGTAAGGCAATAGTTCTTAGCATTTTGAGATGAACAGCAATCACTCAGATGGCTAAAAGTTCAGATGTCTTGGCCCCACTTCCAGAGATTCTGATTTAGTAGGTTTTGAGGTAGGTTCAGAAATCTGCTTTGCAATCATCAACCCAGGTATGTGTTACATATTAAAGTTTTAAAGCACTTATTCATAGGGTTCTAATATATCTGTTCCACAATCCATACTTTAAAAAATACTAGTATATCGCAAGTAGCTATTCAGAACCTAACATTTTATAAAAGAATAATCATATGCTTATTTTAAAGAAAAAATCAAATCATCTTCTTAACAATGTGGTGTAGTACCTTATGTAACATAAATAATATGAGATCATCAACAATTTTAGGAAGGTCAGGTCTATGTTGGGAGACACTGAGAGGGCTAGGAAGGTGATGCAATTCACAATGTATTTACAATTTTATGTCTCAGAGCACATATGCCTGATGAGTAATATATGTAAAACCACTTTTAAGTTTTAAAATACTTTAGAAATATAAGAAATATTCTTTTGAATACATAGAACAGGAACTTAGAAATAATTTCTTTATCATTAAAATTTTTTATCTGTGGGTGCCCTTGATACAGACAAGGCAAAGGTGGTGCTGATGGTGAGATATTAAACAACAATAATTCTTGAGAAATAGAACTGAATGTCTTTCTAAGTTATGTGCCAGTATGGATCTAAGATAGCTGTAAAATGATGAATAGTCTGAGGCACTTACTTTCAAAAAGAACTTCTGAAAACATCATACCAAATATTGTTGAGAATCCTTGATACCCAGGTATCTATTGGATGACAAGGACGGAACTGTCTATAAAGAACCTCAGGAGGAAATACGATATAACATATGAAAAGAAAGTCTACAGAAATAAATTTCATATTAGCTGGCTATTATAAACCAAGTTTGAGATGATGGACATGAAAGTGTTTTGAACACTATGTAGTACTACGAAATTTGGGAATGGCTCTAATTGTAAATTATAACATTCAAAAACTTCACCTAAGATTTGGACTTAACTTGCCTTTATAGTGTTCATTGATATCCAGCGGAGTCACCCTATCATTGACAACGGTGGCATTCTGGAAAGTCTGTCCCTTCAGAATGATTCCCTTTTATTTATAGGAATATACCATTGTACTGTATTGAGGCTGATTCTCAGTACACTCTTAAAGTGTGCCTGAATATCCAATGTATGCCAAATCTCAGAATAACAGGAATAAGGAGGCAATTATCTATTTGGGGTCATGGCTCACACTTTTCTCTTGGGCCCATACCCTATTGGATTGGGTAGAAGAGAGCACTAGGTGAAATCAGAACAATGGATTTTAAGGAGCAGTAATGCTTCTACTTCTTTGTAATTCTCCAAATCTAGCAGCAAGCATGCATATTTTAAAAAACCTGAAATATAAATATTTTAACATTTCCCTTCCTTACATTGATGCTTAATGTCACCAGAGTGTTAAGATAAACCTTTGAAGTAACAAAAACAGAGAAAAGAAGCCTCTGTATGGTTTTGGGGAATTGTTTCCTAAATCAGCTTCTATTATTTCATAAAATGCAGCCAAAATGTGAATAATTAAAATCTTATCATTAAGGTAATTATAATAAAACTAAGAAAATATTACCAGCACAAAATAGAAGGGTACAAAAATACGTCAGGTATACTGGATTACCAACCATTTCTTTTCAGTCTTTAACTCATGAAGTAAATAGGAACAATGTGCATTTGACATAAGTATGGGGCACAGGCTTAAACTAGATCATTCTTGAATAGATGAAACTAGACCCCCTTTTGTTCTCCAATTTTTCTGCAAATCCATTCACTTAGTTATCCATTTACTGCTTACTATGTGCCAAGCACTAGTCTAAGTTCAAGGGATACACCTGAGAATTAGACTAACACTAGCAGGTGGCACTGATACGAGGAATTACACTCCAGTACATTCTTTTGCATTGGATGCTAAAGAATAACTATGGTAGTTGTGGAGATATACACTGGCAACGCCAGAATTTTTGGTATGACTATGTAATACCAAGAATTGAGGCGTCAGTATTGTAGCAAAAGTGTACTAGCACACACTGACTCTGGGCTTGCCTATATGACTTGCCTTTTCAATGGGATATTAACAAACAGAACACAAGCAGAGGTTTGAAAGATGCCTTTTTATTTGAGCTTGTCTTCTGCTGTTCTTGGAACCTGAGACTACCATGTGAAGAAGTCTAGGCTAGTATATTGAAAGATGAATCACCACGTGGAAAAGTCTGTTGCAGAGATGAGCCATCGCAGCTGAGGTGCACTAGATGAACTAGCCTGACAACCACCAGACACATGTGTGAGGCCATCCTAGGACATTCAGCTTCAACAAAGCCTCCAGCTAATTGCAGAGATCTAGCAAGACAGCTAGGATCAGAACTGTCCAGAAGCCTCACAGACTTGTGAGGAAAAAAAAACGCTTATTGTTTTAAGCCACTAAGTTTTCATCATGCATCAAAAGCTGATATGGGATATCCATACGCAAAGGAATGAAGCTGAAACGTTAAAGCATGCAATATACAAACATTAACTCAATATGGATCATAGACCTAAATGGAAGAGCTGAAACTGTAAAACGATTAGAATTAAAAATATATAAAAATCTTTGTGACTTTAGATTAGGCAATGATTTCTTAGATATGACATCAAAAGCATAAGCAACAAAAGAAAAAAACAGAAAAAACTTGGTATCCTTAATATAAGGAGATGTGCTTCTTTGGGGGACCATTACTACAGAATCTAGCCTACCCACTTTTTAGTTATGTGACATTAGGCAAATCACTTACCTCACTGAGCTTCATTTTCTTTATCAGTAAAACACAGGTACCTTTTATATCATAAGGTTCTTGTAAAGATTAATGATTGTATTTTAAATTCTTTTTTTTTTTTTTTTTTTTGAGACGGAGTCTCGCTCTGTCGCCCGGGTTGGAGTGCAGTGGCCGGATCTCAGCTCACTGCAAGCTCCGCCTCCCGGGTGTACGCCATTCTCCTGCCTCAGCCTCCCCAGTAGCTGGGACTACAGGCGCCCACCACCTCACCCGGCTAGTTTTTTTTTTGTATTTTTTAGTAGAGACGGGGTTTCACCATGTTAGCCAGGATGGTCTCGATCTCCTGACCTCGTGATCCGCCCGTCTCGGCCTCCCAAAGTGCTGGGATTACAGGCTTGAGCCACCGCGCCCGGCCGTATTTTAAATTCTTAACATGTATAGTCAGCCCTCCATATCCATGAGTTCCACATCCATGGATATAACTAACCATGGATCGAAAATATTTGAAAAGAAAAAGGGTAGTTGCATTTGTACTGAACATATACAGACTTTTCTCTCCTTGTCATTATTTCCTAAACAATGCAGCATAACAACTATTTATGTGGCATATACATTATTTTAGTAAATTAGAGATGATTTCAGGTATATACAAGAGGATGTGTTCAGGTTAAACGTAAATACTATACCACGTTACGTAAGGGACTTAAGCGTCTGAGGATTTTGGTATTTATAGAGGGTCCTGGAACTAATGCCCCATAAATTTAGAAGGACAAATTAAGCTTATATTACTGCCTATAAAATAAGTTCTTCTTTCTTAGTTTGTGCTCAGTCCACATTCTCCATAAATTTCATGGATATACTATGTATTAGTCTGTTCTCACACTGCTAATGAAGGCACACCCAAGACTGGGTAATTTATAAAGGAAAGAGGTTTAATTGACTCACAGTTCAGCATGGCTGGGGAGGCCTCAAGAAACTTACAATCATGGCAGAAGGCAAAGCAAACACGTCCTTCTTCACATGGTGGCATCAAGGAGAAGTGCAGAGTGAAGGGGGAAAATGCCCCTTATAAAACCATCAGATCTCATGAGAACTCAATCACTATCATGAGAACAGCATGGAGGTAACCGCCTCCATGATTCAATTACCTCCCACTGGGTCCCTCCCAAAACACGTGGGATTATGGGAACTACAGTTCAACATGAGGTTTGGGTGGGGACATAGCCAAACCATATTATACTAGTACCTGTGTATTATCTTCAGAATTGAAGGAGTCAAGGCTAATCTATATATAGTTATTATTTATAGTTGTCAACAGTGGGTGTGCTAGGATACTTAACAGTATCATTGATGTCTGAGTTACAATATATCTGTGAATTGATAGCACTAAGCAAGTGAAAAAAAGCTTCTAGGTTTGTAAACATGTAAATATCGCAAAATGAGAACTATTTATTTCTTTCCGGCATCTTATTTACTTTTGATAATGAATTTGTGAAACAAGATCAGAAAATTAATATCAAGTTCTTTATAAATAGCATGAAATTCATTCAATTCATTAGCATGAGAAGAAACTAAGACCTACTTTTTTAAGACCTTGTTTACTATGTTAGAGTGAATAAAAAAGGTGATGAGTTTAAATGAGCTGAATTGGAAAGGCCAGTTTCTGAAAGTACAAAGCCAGTTGAGGGAAAGAGGAGTCAGTTATCTGATAGCTTCAACAAAAACAAAGGAGTCAGAGAAAATCCTTACCCATAAATCGAATTATAATACTTAAATCTTGGAAAGGGATGCTTCCAGGAGCAGACCATATAGAGGTGGATAACTCAAGGAACTTCAGTTGCCATATGGATTGGTGGGTGATATTGAGTGACACAGTATGTTTTCGAGTTCGTACTCTTTTGGTTGAACAGATTAGTCGTGAGAAATTTCAATGATGATGAGGGCGTGAGAGAAAGCTTTGGGTAAATATATTTTCTTGCCTTAGAGTATAGGTCATTTTCATTTGGATTCAATTGTGCATGATATATTGGATATAAGCTGTCTCAAGTGGAGACAGCATAGCAGTTGCTAATTTATTTGGACACTTGACACCTCGCTGGATCCATACTCTGATGCTTTCCCCTCAAACAGCTAGGTCAGCAGGGGATCACAACAGTTGGAGCAAGAAGAATCTTTAATGAACTGCAGAGATGAGGGGAAGATTGATCTAAGCCAAAACAGGTAACAATTTACCATAAAGAAAGCACAAGAAAAAACACTTCAGCATTTTCTAGTGTTTCCCATTCATTAAATTTGTACTTAAATTGGAATAGTTATCAAAGATATCCCTGATAAGAAGACTGATAAATTTTTTAAAGTTTTAATTGTTTATAAAAGAAAAAAAGCAAAGGCACTGGGGGTTTTATTGGGTCTTCTAGGTCTTTACTACTTGAGGAAAGAGGTGACACTTAGTAGTACTGGCCTTAAATTTCAGAAGCAGGACCCCAAGTCTCTGAGGGACGGCTGATAGAGATTTCACAGTTTTGATGCTATCAACCGTTGCCTGGAATCAGAACAAAAGAGAAACACTCTGAACACATTAGAATCACATAGTACTGTATGTTTCAGAGAGAAGAGTTTAGTATGAGTAGGTCTTTTTTGGCTTCTACCCACATCAGATTGGTTGAATTGCATAGACACCAAAGACTACCATTTAAAGACTATTTCTCTGTAAAGAGGTATGACATTAAAGAGAATATTTAGAATAAACCTCTAAAGAGAATATTCTAGGAAGGTTTTGGAAGATTCAATAAGGAATGTTCAGTGAATTCCAGAAGCTATTTGTAAAGTGGTTAGAATATTGTAGCTCTAATATTGGGAGAGATTAGACACTTTTTATCTAGTGCTGACAACCAAACCTCTTAATCAGCCACTAGTGAGTCATAGTAAGCTTTACAATTGTTTCATTAAAGGTTAAACATAATTGGTTACAGTGTAACTTTTTTATCCACTACAGTAGCTTCTGTTATAACTTTAGCTATAACGGAGCCTTTTGAATTCATGATCTCAGCTCTTATTTAGTGTTTCAATGGATAATTTCAGGTTATTATGAATAAAAATGTTAATGTGTCTATAAAATTTTCTTGAAGAAGAAATATTACCCGAGAGGGTCACAGTACGATTAACTAAATATGCATAGTCAGTACATAGTTAATTTTAATACTATTAATTATGAAGAATCCTTCTCTCAGGAACACAAAGTTTTCTGGTGGCTGAATCCTGCTATGCTTCTCTTGTTCTTGATGTCATGGATCTGACCATATGAACCCTGTAGGTAGGACTGATTACTGGAATTTGTCATTTGTTGTTCATGGCATTTGTAGGTTGCTCTGGACTTTTGATCAAAAAGGGCTGCTTGCTTGTTGTCTTCATCAGCTGTGGTAGCTACTGCTGCCTCAGAGAGCCAGGAATTATTATTTTTCATCTCTAGAACATTATACAGAGCACTTTAAATAATTGTCAAAGCTTATAAAATGTCTGGTCTTCACTGTCTTATGATTGAATCTAGGCATGTAAAATGCAGGTCAGAGGTTTTCTCTTACTTTTGTGCCCTTATACGATTTTGCCTCAGGACCCCACACCCTGGGAAATGATGTAGTATGATGAAAGTATGGTTATCTAACACCAACTATTCAGCAAGTCTATGGGACGGGGTAGGGGAATTTCTGGAAAAAGACCCAATAGGCGAGGGAGATCTGCCATATATAGAAGATATGGCTCTTTGTCATATGAAAATGTGTCAATTTCACACATAAGAAGTGAAATACAAATTCAAATTACAGTAGTTGTTTTCTAATTTATCAGTTTGGCAAAGATAAAATGATTTGATTTGTGTTGCTAAGGGTGTAGATAATTAGGTACTCCTTCACATTTTTGTGATAGTTTCAATTGTCTAATTTTTATGCATGAAAATTTCAAAAATCTATCAAAATGAAAAATGCAAGAATCCTGGGAACTAGCAATATCCCTTCTAGGAAAATATTCCACAGATACATGCAAAAATATATAAAATGATAGTCATTGCAGTATTGGCTAAAATGGTAAAAGACTGGAAACAAACTCAATGCCTACCAGTAGAGAATTTGTTAAATAAATCATCATGTGTCTATTTTATGTAATACTAAACAGCTGTATTAAATGAAATGAAGGAAATCTATATCTACTGAAAAGCAATACTTGTAACTGACCTCAGATTTGGCTGCTTGTGCTCAAAAAGTCAGACACATGAGAAGTGAGGTTGGGTGGAAGCAAAGCAGGTTTATTCAAGTGCCAGCAGCTTGGGAGCTGGCCAGATTAGTCTCAAAAAGCCATTGCAAATCCTCAAGTATCTAAAGGGGTTTTAAGAGGAAAGGTGTCATGGAAACTATGCACAGGAGTGGTGTGGGGTGCAGGTCTGCTTGTCATTTTCCAATGGCTGTCTTAACTAATGGACCATCCAGAGGCCTGCTTGGCATCATTTCAGTGGAGGTCAAGTTATGGATTAACTGTGCACCAAGGGAGAAAATTGCAACCACCACCTCTGCTTTATTCCTGGATCTTTTCAAGATTAGCTCTTAGAATTCTCAAGCAAACAGGTAATTAGATATATATGTAGCAAGGAACAAAGGGAGGAAGGAGCTGCTTTTAGAATAAGCTAGCAAACTGGCTATACCAGTTACATACTCACTGAGATATATCATTAAGTGGGAGGTAGGGTCAAGGTATATAGTATAATACCATTGGGTATTAAAATATTTATCTGTGAGTATACTTATATTTGCACATAACTTTTCTGGATGAATAACAAGAAATGAGTGACAGTTCTTATATTCAGAGGTGAACTCTATGACTGGGAAACAAAGTGGATTAGATTATTATTCAGCAAATATTCATTCCCACGCCCTATCCCCTCAAAGGTAGAGTATAATTTCCTGCCCTGGTGACTAGATCTCGGCCATGTGACTTATTTTGGCAATAGGATATAGCAGCTACCACACAAGTAAGGATCATAAATGTGCTTGAGCAGTTCTGACTTGGCCATGCACTTCTGTGATTGCCATGGGAACAATATGCCCCCAGGAGCCATAGTCCCTTCAGCCTGGGCCCCAGAATGACATGAATGGACTATCCCCAAGCTTTACTCAAAGCCTAGATCCAAATCCACACAGCCCACAGTCTGAAGCAGAGGTGCCCATGCCAATTTTTAGACTTGTGAGTGAGAGAAGTAAATGATTGCTGATGTGAGTCACTAAGTTCTGGCATGATTTGTTACATGGCAATATTGCAGCAATAGCTGATTAATACAACTGTAGACTTACTTGTGTATAGCCTTTTGTACCATTTAAATGTTGTATAACATACATGAATGATCAAGTTTAAAAGGTACATTAAAAGAATCTGTTGGGGCTGGGCAGGGTGGCTCACACCTGTAATCCCAGCACTTTGGGAGACCGAGGCGGGTGGATCATGAGGTCAGGAGATCGAGACCAGCCTGCCTAACACGGTGAAACCCCGTCTCTATTAAAAATACAAAAAAATTAGCTGGGCGTGGTGGCGGGCGCCTGTAGTCCCAGCTACTCTGGAGGCTGAGGCAGGAGAATGGCGTGAACCCAGGGAGGTGGAGCTTGCAGTGAGCCAAGATTACGCCACTGCACTCCAGCCTGGGCGACAGAGCGAGACTCTGTCTCAAAAAAAAAAAAAAAGAATCTGTTTACCTCTACGTCCTTAAAACCAATCCAAAAGATGCACACAAAATAAGAAATAACTTTAAAAGAAAAGTGCTGAAGTCCATGCCTCAGTCATATTTTGAATTGTTCAGCTGACATGGTTATTGGTGGTTTGAGATTTACGCTTTCATCTTTAATCTGGCCATCCACTGAGGCATCAATTAGTCTTTTTTTTTTTTTTTTTGAAACAGAGTCTCACTCTGTTGCCCAGGCTGGAGTGCAGTGGCACAATCTCGGCTCACTGCAACCTCCATCTCCCAGGTTCAAGTGATTCTCCTGCCTCAGCCTCCTGAGTAACTGGGACTACAGGCGCGTGCCACCAAGCCTGACTACTTTTTTGTGTTTTTGGTAGAGATGGAGTTTCACCATATTGGCCAAGCTGGTCTCAAAGTCTTAACCTCAGGTGATCTGCCTGCTTTGGCCTCTGAAAGTGTTGGGATTACGGACATGAGCCACCATGCCCGGCCCATCAGTCTTATAAAGAAAACGTACTAAGGTGGAAAGGAAGAAATATGTTTGCATACATTGAAAGAATAATTGTTGTCTTTGGCTAGGAGATGATGAAATACTGATGGATGTTTTCATTGATTTTAAATATTTTTTGGTGCTTTGCTGATCTAATCTGTGTATACCTGAATAAAAGCAGAAGTGCTTCAATAGTATTTTGTTTTTAGACAGCAGATGTTCCTGGAATACCTGGGTTTTAATGAAGCATGAAAGCTTCAAAGAAGAATACATTTCCCATAGATGTAGGAGATGGTAGATAAATGACTTTGTTTTGAGATTATACTATGTCACTGAAACTCAATTTTAACTCAGTTATTATATTAAACTGGATTAAATGTGATTTACCAAAGTATATTTTTGGAGAGGACTCTATCAACCATGAGCATTCATGCTAACCAGATTCTCTCTGAGAAAGCTGATCATCTATCTACTCCATAATTTATTGAATAAAGGTCAGGATCATGAGTGAGAAAGCCAGAAAAAGTACTTTGTACATCATGAATATTTTATAAGGGAGAGTGACTGTCTATAAACATGAAATCATCGCTCTTAGAATTTGCATGACATAAAGTAAGACATGGGAGTTGGCAGTGGGAAGAAAATGTAAAAATGCCTGAAACACAAGATGCCATGACACAGGAAGAAGACTGGAAGAGGGTTATTGGGAATGGAAAGAGCAGAAGAAGTAGCATAAGCAGTAGTTGGATCGCCATTATGGCAGATCACCTGAGTAGGGAGGATTGCAGACCTGCCATAGAACTGCCAAAAGGTGGCTGGGCGCGGTGATTCACGCCTGTAATCCTAGTACTTTGGGAGGCCGAGGCAGGCGGATTGCCTGAGCTCAGGAGTTCGAGAGCCTAGGCAACATGGTGAAACCCAGTCTCTACTAAAATACAAAAGAAATTAGCCAGGCGTGGCGGCGTGCGCCTGTAATCCCAGCTACTCAGGAGGCTGAGGCAGGAGAATTGCTTAAACGTGGGAGGCGGAAGTTGCAGTGAGCCGAGATTGTGCCACTACACTCCAGCACTCCAGCCTGGGTGACAGAGTAAGACTCTGTCTCAAAAAAAAAAAAAAAGAAGAAAAATGCCAAAAGGTATCCTAGGCTCTGGATTTTCCTTGTATTCTGAATGATGGTCGTAAAGAAGGCTTCAGTTCCCTTCAGGCCTGGCTCTGAGATGGCATCTATTTTTACTATCTTCCCCGTACATTCTTTTCGTTAAAGTTTTATTTTATTTTTAATTGACCCACACTTATGGGGTAAAATGTGATGTTTTGATGCATATATATATATATATATAAACATAATGATGAAATCAAGGTAATTAGCAAATTCATCACCTCACACATTCATCACTTATTTGTGGTGACAACAATCAAAATCCTTTCCTCTAGCTATTGTGAAATATACATTACTGTTAAGTATAATCACTCTACTGTGCAATAGAGCTATTGTGAAATATACATTACTGTTAAGTATAATCACTCTACTGTGCGATAGGTCACCAGAACTTAGTCCTCCTAATTGTAAACTTTTACCCATTGACCAACCTCCCCATTCCACCCTGTACATAAATACATGAGTATATATTCGTTCTTGCAACGATGTAAAAAAAGTTCAACAGGCCGGGCGAGGTGGCTTACGCCTGTAATCCCAGTACTTTGGGAGGCCGAGGTGGGCGGATTACGAGGTCAGAAGATCGAGACCATCCTGGCTAACACGGTGAAACCCCGTCTCTACTAAAAATACAAAAAAATTAGCTGGGCGTGGTGGCGGGCGCCTGTAGTCCCACCTACTGGGGAGGCTGAGGCAGGAGAATGAGCGTGAACCCGGGAGGCGGAGCTTGCAGTGAGCCGAGATCATGCCACTGCACTCCAGCCTGGGCAACACAGCGAGACTCCGTCTCAAAAAAAAAAACTTTAACAGACCTGACCGTCGGGCTCAAAGCTTCTAATTATTTCCACGTAGAGAAACATTCTGTTTTGTAGTGACTGATAATATCACTAATTCCACGAATCACACTTTAGTTGTAATAAATCAAGACTTTAAGGATGGCTCCATAGAAATGTGTTGCCATTTTTGGAAAAGGGAAAAACCTTCAAATATATAATTCTATAATTTGTTTTCTTATTAGTGTATCATCTGCATCTTCATATAACCATGAAGATAATAATTCTCAATAAAGTCTTTCTACCTGAGAATGACAACTTCTGGGAATGATCAGTTGCCACTGAATTCCAAAATCAGAGAAATCTGTGTTACTAGTTTTCTCAGAAAAACACATATTCCTTCTATTCTTATTTATTTGTCTATGAAACAGACAAAATAGTTAAGTTGCCTATTACTCTTTCCTGTTAATGAATGCAAATTAAATTATCTAAAGCAGAATGGTTATTATCTCAACTATACAGCTGTAAATATTAAATATTCTATCACATCCTCCTTATAAAGTCATTGATATCTCTGTAAATTTTTCAGTAGAAATGAGGCTTTAACTATCACTAATAGGATGAGGATTGATGTGGTCAATTTGCACTGACCATCTTTAAATCGATGAATGTCATAAATTCTATTCTGTTCACTAGTTCACAAGGACCCTTCTACAGTAAATGCACTAAATGCTGTAAGCAAGTAGTTTCTGAAAACCATTTGGCTGTATTCCTATTCATCAAAGCATTGAACTCATAACACCATGAAACAATTAGTCAGACCACAAATTAACTAAGAAGCTTTACTCCTACATTACTGTGTTTAATTCCCAAAATGAGCACTGAAAGAGTAACAGGCCCATTATCCCAAACTCTAGAATAAATGGGCCCTTGGGCCGGGCGCGGTGGCTCAAGCCTGTAATCCCAGCACTTTGGGAGGCCGAGACGGGCGGATCACGAGGTCAGGAGATCGAGACCATCCTGGCTAACCCGGTGAAACCCCGTCTCTACTAAAAAATACAAAAAAACTAGCCGGGCGAGGTGGCGGGCGCCTGTAGTCCCAGCTACTCGGGAGGCTGATGAACCCGAAAGGCGGAGCTTGCAGTGAGCTGAGATCCGGCCACTGCACTCCAGTTTGGGCGACAGAGAGAGACTCTGTCCCAAAAAAAAAAAAAAAAAATGGGCCCTTGGAATTTTTTTCTCCCATGGGGCTTCTGTAATTTAAGCAACATTCTCAGTTAGATCACTTTAACTCTCTAGCTGCACCATTTTTGTCTTAAGAAGAAAACCATAATTTGAATGAAGAATAACCCCCCATTTTGAAAGCATATTATAGTTAATATCAGCCTGTGATTATAATTATGAAAAAATGTGAAATACCAAGGAATGATTTCAAAGCATTTGTTTTTTTATGCCCAAAGCAGTTATAATTCAACACTTCTATATAAACTTTTTTTCTGTTGATAAATTCTATTTTTAGAAGCAGAAGGTAATATTAAACATGACATTTTCACAAATACTAGCAACATAGGACTGGCTTGCTGTATTTTCATCTGTAAGAAGTTACTGCTGCAGTTTTATATTGCAATTGTTGTATACATAAACTAATATTTACTTTTTCAAATATTTACTTATCGCAACCAATCAAATGAAAGGAGAGATGTATCAGAAATTTCCTGGGTAAAAGAAAAAAATATAGAAATGGTCGATGAAAAATTCAGAGGATTTTAACTGAATTAATTACTTGCACTATCCCCATTTTTTTCACCTCCTACAATTTATATTACAATATCAAAGTTATATATTACTTTTTTGTCATTTAAATATAGCAGATGAAAAGGGAGTTTTCTGAAATAAGTAGTAACATATTCAGGTTCTTGTCCTAGGTATATTTTCGGATCGTAAGTATACCAAGCATGAAACTCAGTTATTGACACTGTATTTCTTACAATGGTGCCCTGTTTGGAAGTGGAACAAGGAAGGATGCCTGGCAGTGCCCTCAGGGTGGGAAGAGACTTGCTTAGAGGGACTGAATTCTAGAGAAAATTCTAGAATAGAGCTTGTTTGGCGCTGCATTCAAAGTGTTGCTGCACGGTACTTTTCCAAAAGAGAATTAATGTATCTGTCTCTGTTTTCCTACTTGATCATCTCAGGTGAAAACATACTCAATTTCCTATCCTGACTACTAATAACTCATACATCTTCATTTCCTTCTTTCTTCCTTGTCGTGAGTTGTTCCTTCAACAGTGCCCTAGAATCTAGAGAGAATCCCAGGGCCTCTCCTTTGAGATACTGATCTATAATTGCCTTTTCTCCAATACCTATTTAATCTTTCTATTAGGTCTTTCTTCTCACAGCATGTGTGACAGGCATTATTGGCTGCCTACCAACAACCTTCATTTCCCTCTTTCTTTTTGGCTGATTTTACCATTTCTCCACAGTAAAGGCTCAAAGTGTTAGGATACCCTATCTACCAGCCTTTCATGTAATACAGGGAAAGGCTGAGGAAAAGGCTGCCAAGTCTTTTGCAAAAGTCTGTTCTCACTAATAAGAGAACGGGATGTGATGAATAATTCCCCTTTTTTTGCTTCCTCCCTGCTTTGGATACTAACTTGTGAGGGCAGGAAGCTTAGAGCTACAACAGCCATCCTGCAATCATGATGGAGAAACATGGAGGGAATTCTGAGGAATGGTGTCAAAAGAGCCCAGGGACCTCGATGACATCACTGAGCTACTGAAAAACTCTAGGTTCAACTATCTCTGGTCTTCTTCCTATGTAAGAAAACTACACCTATTGTTTAAGCAATTTTTGGTAAAGTATTTTATTAAGTGCATCAAGAAGCATCCTAACTGATTTTAAGGTAGCTGTCTTACTTGGATAAAACATTTTTGTGTGTGTTTTCCCCTTTCTTCTTTCTGCAATTAGGAGCAAATGTGATATTGCTAGATCACAGCAGATATTTTGGTCCATGAAGTGACTTTGAAAATGGAAACTATACGTTAGTTATAATAAAATAGAAAGGTATAAAATGCCTGAGTCTCTGATGACCAGGAGACCACCATAAAAATTCTCAGCTGCCCACCTTGAAACTATTTTTACATGATGGAGAAACAAACTTCTATCTGATGCAGCCCACTGTGTTTGTTTTACTTTATTTCATGTTATAGGCATCCGAAAGGATATATAACATGCAAGTATATGTATAAGAAGACATCAATATCAGTAGCATAAGAAATATATGAAGACATGAATAAAAGTTTTAGTTAGACATTTTTGGATAAAAAGATAAGCGCACTTAAATTTGTAATAGTTACAAATCAATCTACAAAAAGTCAGCATATATTTAAAATTTTTGATACTTAAGATTTGTATATTTGTGATTCTACCAAATTTATGATTTCCCTATGGTTATTATCAAAGCTTTTAAAGTTTTGTCATCTTATTACTTTAAAATAATTAATGGTTATGACTTGCATTTATAAAAACTTAGAAAAGTTAAGTTCCTCTTCATTTCTTTCTAGGCAAGCAATTTATATTCCTTTTCCTGTTAATTGCTTGACGATTTATTTTGCTTGTTTTTGTATAGAATTCTCTTTCACTTTTCATATTGAGTTAACTTATATTAAGGAAGATTATACTGTATGTTGTTTTATTTTTGCATTTTTTGTTTGTTTCTCTTTGCTTTGTTTTTAATGCTATTTTGTGTCGTGGAGATATGGCGAATATTTATTTAGTAAATTATCAATTTTCACCCTTATGGCTTCCGGGGCTGGTGCCATAATAGCAAAAATTTTCACTATACTGGTATCTTACAATTATTTATAAGTATACATACATAATAGAAACATAAAACATTTGTGTTTTTCAAATATTTTGAAATGTTTTTACTTTTTATATTTTGATGTATCTAAAATTTATTTTGAAGGGTTGCATGGGGGTATACAGCACTTTTTTTCCTCAAAAGATTAGTTTTTCCAATACCATTTATTGAAAAGTCAGTCCTTTTTGTTTTTTCCAGAGTAGCTCAGTACCTGTACTAAAAGTAAATATTCAATTACATTTGTTGAATAAATAATGGAATTGTGTAAACTACTTCCACAAATTCTGTTGTTATTTTAACTAAGGTCACATTGTGTTTATGGATTAATACAGAAGTAACTGATGATGTACAATATAAAATTTTCCAATTTTAAAGTGTGGTATAGGGCCGGGTGCAGTGGCTCATGCCTGTAATCCCAGCACTTTGGGAGATCTAGGCGGGTCGATCACGAGGTCAGGAGATCGAGACCATCCTGGCTAACACGGTGAAACCCCATCTCTACTAAAAATACAAAAAATTAGCTGGGCGTGGTGGTGGGCGCCTGTAGTCCCAGCTACTCGGGAGGCTGAGGCAGGAGAATGGTGTGAACCCAGGAGGCGGAGCTTGCAGTGAGCCGAGATCCCGCCACTGCACTCCAGCCTGGGTGACAGAGCGAGACTCCTTCTCAAAAAAAAAAAAAAAGAAAGAAAGAAAGTGTGGTATCTATTTTAACTTATTTCTATTTTTATGCTGTACAGCCTTTTAAGTCTAATTCTCTTTTTATCTAGATTCTTTCCACTTTAAAAAAGTTTATTTCTCCCATTTTTCCTTTCTGTTCCCTAAATATATTTATACTCTGCTGTCTTCCCTGCCCTACATCCCATGTATGTTAAGTATTCTCTGATCCATAAGATTCTTGCTATATAATACATCCATGAGGATTATCTCAGTTTTGGAGGCCTGCATTTCTTACATAACAGGCTGCATAACTAAGGTACAGTTGTTTCTCAGTATGCGTGGGGGACTGTCTCCAGGACCTCCCCTTAAACTCCTGTGGATACCAAAAATCCATAGATGCTCAACTTCCTTATATAAAACAGTGTAGTATTTGTATATATTCTATGGCACATACTCTCATATACTTTAAATCATCTTTAGATTACTTATCATACCTAATACAATGTAAATGCTATGGAAATTTTGTTATGTGTATTCTTTGGGGAATAACGATAAGAAAAAAAGCCTGTACCTGTTCCGTACAGACACAGCCATCTATTTTTTATTTTCCCAGATATTTTCTATCTGCCAGTGGCTAGATCCACAGATGTGGAACCCATGGATATAGGGGACTGTAATAAGTAGGCTGGCTTTCTGTCAAATCCAATTTAACTTTATGAAGGATTTTTAAATGTGAATTTCTTTGAAAAGTTTGAATCTATGGGATCTATTTTCAATCTTATTTTAAAAATCTCATACCTGCACAAAAAAATTGATTGTTGGATGCCCGTTATTTTTTTTTTTAATACTGTTCTTGCTACTGGGATTAGAAGAGCTGCGGAAATATAACAGAGTTATATAAAACAGTTTCTCTCTTCAAACATATTATAGTCTTATTCTACAGACTGGATAGAACTCACAAAATAAGTAGAAATACTAGAGAGAACTGACTCATGTACCAAGATATGTCCAGCAGACAAAGTACTTACAGAGCAGAGATTTTAACTGCTTTTTGGACCACAGATTCCTTTGTAATGATAACTAAGGTACTTGTCAGGCCTCTGAGCCTAAGCTAAGCCATCATATCCCCTGTGACCTGCAGGTATACATCCAGATAGCCTGAAGCAAGTGACGAATCACAAAAGAAGTGAAAATGGCCGGTTCCTGCCTCAACTGATGTAATTCTACCATTGTGATTTGTTCCTGCCCCACCTTAACTGAGCGATTAACCTTGTGAAATTCCTTCTCCCGGCTCAGAAGCTCCCCAACTGAGCACCTTGTGACCCCGGCCCCTGCCCGCGCAAGAGAATAACCCCCTTTGACTGTAATTTTCCACTACCCACCCAAGTCCTATAAAACAGCCCCACCCGTATCTCCCTTCGCTGACTCTCTTTTCCGACTCAGCCCACCTGCACCCAGGTGAAATAAACAACCTTGTTGCTCACACAAAGCCTGTTTGGTGGTCTCTTCACACAGACGCAAGTCCCTAGAAAAGAGTGAGAGCAATATGGACCGACGTATTCAGGTGGGTTTAAAGAATATGTTGGGATTTTGAGCAGTCCTTTCAGAAGGGTAGACTCTGTTTAAGTTGATTTAAGTAGAATATTACATTTAATCATATGTATCAGATAGCATTCCCGTAAGAAATAAATTTCACTCCCAAGGTTTAAATGAAGATACTTTAACAAGAGTGACAAAACTAAAAGAAGACATGGAGGCATCCAAAGAGTAGTAGCAGCAGGAAATGGTTACCACTTTTAGGCCGCCATCAAAGGGATAGGGGGAGGCCTCTGACCACTGGAATCATGGAGGAGGGGCTGTCTGATGGGAGGGCTGTTGCTGCTGCCAGAGATCAACACCGAGCTGGATAAATTGAAAAGAAATACCGACAATTTTCTTGCCTCTCAACCTCCAATCCTCTGTTAATGGGAAGCTAGCCAACAAAAGGACCCAGTGATATTCTGTGGGAATTAGCCTGCCTGGGAACAGAACAGGAAAGAGGTGGAGAAGAAGCCTGAGAGCTGCAAAGGGAGTAGAGCAAACAGAAATGAGCCAGGAGAGCGTGTTTTCAGAATGCTGCCTTCTTTTGTACTGCATACTTGTTGTGTAAAGTGACAGCAAACTAAATAAATATTGTATTAAAACAGTGAATACTGTATTTGTTCTTTATTTCTCTTCTCTACAGTGGATTTTTATGTTTTCTGGACAATGACTAAAATGATGGCAAGGGTAGGAAGGGTCATCCTACCAGACACATATGAGAGAATAAAGGGGGAAACAAGAGTTTCGTTGTTTTTAAATGATTTATCTTTGTATCTCATTTGAGGCACGAAATAAGGGTGAAACCCCAGAATACAAGCTTTTGGAATTGTTATATTTTTTCCTACCAAGAGCAATGCTTTAGGCAAGATGTGTTCCATGGGTGTGCAACTTATACAGTTGCATAGGACCTTGTTTTCAGAAGTGTCCTACCCATGCTTAATGCTCTGCTCTCACTCTCTTTAAATTCTTAATACATTTTAAAAGGGGTCCTGCATCTTCATTTTGCCCGTGCCCTGAAAATTATACAGTTGGTACTCCCTTCAAGGTGTGGAAATGTCTCATCACTTTCTAGAGGATGTATTTTTTGTTGTTGTTTTTTTGAGAGGGAGTCTTACTCTGTCACCCAGGCTGGAGAGCAGTGGCCTGATCTCGGCTCACTGCAACCTCCACCTCCTGGGTTCAAGCGATTCTCCTGCCTCAGCCTCCCAAGTGCCACCATGCCCAGCTAATTTTTTGTGTTTTTAGTAGAGATGGAGTTTCACCATGTTAGCCATGATGGTCTCGATCTCCTGACCTCATGATCCACCCGCCTTGGCCTCCCAAAGTGCTAGGGTTATAGGCGTGAGCCACTGCGCCCAGCCAGATGTCTTTATATATTGTTAATGAGTATAGTAAGAGCAATAATGTTATCTATCACTCTCCACTGAAAAATTCAAAGTATTTAGGATATTATAATTTTTCCTTCTCTACCACATTTTGTGATTCACTAAAGAGAGATGGACATGCGTGAATCTATGTAAGGAAAGAGTCAGTAAGAATATAACATGGCCGGGCGTGGTGGCTCAAGCCTGTAATCCCAGCACTTTGGGAGGCCGAGACGGGCGGATCACGAGGTCAGGAGATAGACACCATCCTGACTAACACGGTGAAACCCCGTCTGTACTAAAAAAAATACAAAAAACTAGCCGGGCGAGGTGGCGGGCGCCTGAACCCGGGAGGCAGAGCTTGCAGTGAGCTGAGATCCGGCCACTGCACTCCAGCCTGGGCGACAGAGCGAGACTCCGTCTCAAAAAAAAAAAAAAAAAAAAAGAATATAACTGATGTGTCCAAGATATGGTATACATTAATACATTAATGCTGGAGTCAGGATTAGAACCAAGATATTTGGACTCCCAGGTTCAGACATCATTAATCCCTGAAGTATCTGGATGTCATGGATTGTAGAGCATGACCAATCAACAGCAAGAACACAGAACCCTTGTTTTGAATCTTTTCACCAGAAAATGTATGGTTCCTGGTATGAGAATGCAGTCAGACAGAGGGAATAAGTTCTAGTATTTGATAGTACAGCAGGGTGACTATAGTTGACAATAATTTATTGTTTACTTCAAAATAGCTAGAAGAGAAGAATTGGAATATTCTGAACACAAAGAAATGCTAAATGTTTGAGGGGATGGATATCCCAGTTACTGTGACTTGATCATGACACACTGTATGCACATATCAAAATATCACATATACTCTAAAATATGTGCGATTATTCTGTATCCAGTGAAGAAAAGAAAACATGGTTTCAACTAAAATGCATGCTGAAAGTTGTCAACAGAGAGCAGAAAGGAAACTGAGGCCATAATCTGAAGAGGCTAAAGGAAATCTCAGAGCAACTATAAACTCTAGAAAGGTAAGAGTTTTTAAAAACAGTCTAGAGAAGCACTGAGAGTCCAAAGCTAATGCAGTTCAGGTCTGCGGGGGTAACAAAGGCTGACTTCATTGGATGCGTCTTGATGGCAACATCAAGCCATTAGTTTTAGTATTTCATATTTAATGCACTGAAGTGGTGATTTTTAAAAATCAATTGTTAAACACATCCTTTGACTCTCCATGTTTGTGGGAGTTGGGCCCACCAAAACAGTGCCTCTATGATGTTCTGTTCTCTAGCATCTCTGGCATGAAGGACAAGTGTTTTGAGTTGGCTTGGCAACCAGTTACCTGAATGCTTTTCCCTAGCGTATTTAACTACTGGATATTTTGTCAGTGATTTTTCTTCTAATAGCCTTTTAATAAATACAGGTTTTCACTTAAATTTATTTTTTTAATGACTAAGAGAAATACAGCTGTAGCGATATGTATTGACTAAGAGAATATCTGTTCAGATTTCTCTTCACTTTAAATTTAATATTTTCAACATCATATATTGGACTGATTCACACTTAAAACAACAGCTATGGTGTTAAATCCAAGTCAGTAACATGTGAAATTAAAGGTGAAATTAATTCTATGAGAAAAACCCAGTAATATATTTGTTGTCATTTTTTAAGGTTTTGTATTATATTGTTTTGATTTGTATCAGCAGAGGCTTCTAGAAATAACTGTTTCAAACATCAGACTCCAGATGGATGGATTTAAGCTGCAGCATTTTAAAGATAGGAAGATTTCTGTTAAATCAAATTGTCTTATGTCAAAATTACAGGATTAAGTCAATAACTTGTTCAAAAATACGTAGGAATAGTTGTTAATGTTTATAATATTCCTATCAATAGATAACAATTTGAATTCTTGAAATTCATTTATATTAATTATATGATTATTGGTCATATTCTCCAGATTTTTAATCTACTCTTTATGTCTAACATTTGTCCTTTTCTGGCCATAGGTTGAGTTAGTAATTAAAGAAAAAAAAATCTATTCCCTCAGTCTGACTTTGGCCCCGTTAGATTGTCATTCTCTCTGACAGGGCAAAGAACACTCAGCTGCCAGTTTTTATGACAAGAACAGTATTTTCTCATATGTATTCTAGTACCCGACTTCAAAGCAAACTTTCATTTCAACAGTCTCAGTAGAATAACACATTTGTCTTTTATTTGTCTCAATACTGAGTCAAGGAAGCTTTCTATACCAGCAGTTTTCCCAAAGAAGGGGAAAAAATTCAACATTAAAAACAACCACCTACACAGCCCTCTAAACACGGCTTTCTGAGTTAAAGTATAAAAGATTTGCAATGAGAGAAAATCACATAGAATGTCTATTTCTGTGTAGAGACAAGGAACTAAAGAGGAAACCCAAAATAGGAGGGATGGAAGCGGTGCTGCCAGTGACTCAGTAGGAGACCTTTAGTAAATCACTTAACCTCCTCTCATTGCCTTTCAAACAAATCCAGACCTGCCCTCACCTCCCAGCCCTTTCATCCCTTTGTCCCATTTATATTGCTTCCCTTGCTTCCTTTGGGCCTCTGATACTTTCCTCCCTCCTTTCGGTATGACTAAACAGAATTCTTTTCTTAATCTCTTTTCTGGGTAGTTTTTTTTTTTTCTTCCCTCCTCATCTTGCTCTATATGCCTGGAATGATTCTAATGAGTCAGAGGTATCCTTTTAGAATCACAGTTTCCATGAAGCCTTCCTGTAACAAGCTGTAAGTTGCTGCTTACTTACCCTTTTAATTTTGATAATTACTAAAGCGAACAGAAACTTTACTTACTTTTATTTCAAAACTTTTGCCTCATTGTTTATCGAAAGTATTAAACTTGCTAATAAACTGCATTGGTAAGACTTCACTCAGCAAGAGACACGATGTTTCTTCAGAGCAATTATATCTTGCATTCTCTGCTCCCTTCTTCCTTTTTCCTGACCTGGGTCACGAACACAAATAGATTTTGGGAAATGACACACTTGCCCTAGACCTAGATGGAAGAGTAGTTCAGGTCTTGGCTGAAGAAGAGGATGAAAATAATTAAAAGTTTAGAGGTTATACTCTGACCAGATTAAAAGTTCTGCTTTAACCCTATCTGTCTATATCTATCTATCTACACCTATCTATTTCTTACTTATACTTACTTATACTATTGGATTTATTAAAATTTGGAATTATGTCTAACTACATCTGCGATGCAGACTGCTTGTAGAAATGCAAAAGATTATATATATAAACACTTACAACTAATTAATATTATTCTTAAGTACTGTCTACTTCTATAAAGACTAAATTGAATCCATTGAGAAGTAAGAAAGCCTCAGAGAGCCACAAATTCTTATGTGAGAAACTGCTTCCTCTACAACTCACTTGGGCTGAAAATTGATACATAAGTATGGAAACAAAAACAATCCTGGTGTCAATTTTGGTTTGATTGTATTTCTTGATAGACTCTTTCAATAACAATCACCAAGGAAAAAGGTAGGGAAGGCAACTTACAACTTTTTCTCTAGACATTTAAGATCATTGTATATTCCATTTTATGAACAAGAAGCATCAGATGGGCTGCATGGTTTAGGAACTGCACCAGGACCAATATTTCTGCTGCTGTCTTGGCCCTAAAGCCAATAATGGGAATTACAGTAGGTAGAGAAACCAACCACTGGTTCCACGCTCTATTATTTCTGTGGATTTACAAGATGCTTCCATTTATCTGTGGGAATGGTTTTGAAACTTCCAACTGTAATGTGTAGTGATTGTCTTTTTTTTTTTTTTTTTAAGATGGAGTCTCACTCTGTAGCCCAGGCTGGAGTGCAGTGGCATGATGTGGGCTCAACTGAAACCTCTGCCTCCTGGGTTCAAGCAATTTTCCTGCCTCAGCCTCCCAAGTAGCTGTTATGACAGGCACCCCCCACCATGCCCTGCTAATTTTTGTATTTTTATTAGAGATGGGGTTGCACCATGTTGGCCAGGCTGGTTTTGAATGCCTGACCTCAAGTGATCTGCCCACCTCGGCCTCCCAAAGTGCTGAGATTACAGGCATGAGCCACTGTGCCTGGTCAGAATTGTCTTTTATTTTATTTTATTCATTTTTATTTGTTTATTTATTTGAGACATAGTCTCATTCTGTCGCTGAGGCTGAAGTGCAGTGGTGCAATCTCGGCTCACTGCAACCTCTGCCTCCTGGGTTCAAGCGATTCTCCTGCCTCAGCCTCCTGAGTAGCTCGGATTACAGGCATGTGCCACCATGCTCGGCTACTTTTTCATATTTTTAGTAGAGGCGAGTTTTCACCATGTTGGCCAGGCTCGTCTCAAACTCCTGACCTAGTGATTCGCCCGCCTCGGGCTCCCAAAGTGTTGGGATTACAGGCGTGAGCCACTGCGCCCGGCCTTGTTTCAATTTTTAACTGACGTTTTTGTAAACATTTATAGTTTTAGCAATATATATTTTTACCCATGTATTATTTTGAAGTTAGCTACATGATGCCACTTTCTCAGTTCTTTCTAGCAAAAATTTATTCATTTAACTATCTGATTGGACTGTTAATGGTTCTCTTCCCTTTTTCTTTCCTAATTCTTACAATCAGAGCTATTTTTAGATGATTACACAGTTTAAAAAGATTCTAAAATAATCAGCTTTTAAAAGCATTAAAAATGTTTGGAAGATATGGAGGAAAACAAGAAATATATTGATATTCTTAGGGGATTTTCCAGGGAAAATATTAGTAGCACTGACCTTTTATATCAAAATTTACCCACTTGAATTGGCACTTGACTGTCAAATTTTAAGAGGACCTAAAAGGGTTGTCTAGAATGTAAATTAATGCAAATGTTGCAAGTTGACATATCACTTGAATTTTATATGATACATGTGTTCCTAGATCTTTGGATATAACACTAAGCATAGGAAAATGCTGAAAGATGGAAAGAAAGAGGTGGACTGCCAAGGGACCTTGGCACTTGAAGAATAACACGGTGGTGTGTTATGTGGGTTTCCTTAATATAGCCCATATATCCCAGACAGGGCTCTCCAGAAGCATCTAACCTGGAACTGCCAATAGCCATGGATAAAAGAAAACTCCAAAAAAAGTACTTTCTTCCCTAGCTAATTGACCAGAAATGGGGTGTCCTAACAATAAAAAAAACCTTTTTGGCAATACACACTCCCCCAGCCAAACACCAATAGAAAAAAATGCCCCCTGCTTTTGGGATTTCACTGAAATTTAGTGGGGAGTTGATTTTCACACCACTACCCTGCTCTATGAAAGCAGGTGGTAGGACTCTAATTTCTTCCTTCCTCTTCCTAGGGTGGGGCTGAGCAGGGACCTAATTTTCTAAATGTGGAGCTAATCTTCCCTCTGCTGCCTGGTGGAAGCAGACAGCACTTGAATTCTCCTACTGTGGGATGTCAGCAAGTTAATGGGGCAGTTGAAATTCTGCTTCCATTCAGCAGAACCAGGAGGTGCTCCAATTCCTCTGCCAAGATAGTGTTAGCAGGACTGAGCAGGGACCTGGTCTTTTGCCTCTGCCTGGCCGTCTCAGGCAGTATTCTGATTCCCCAGCTAGTGTTTGTGGCCATGGGATCCAGCAGGCAGCTGAGCCTCCTCTCTACCCCGGATTAATGAGGCTTAGGAAGGCAGTACAAATTTGGGCCACGAAGCATTTCATTGATGCCAGGCATTGATGCCAGGTGGGAGTTGAACCTCAGCTCCCCTCTGGGTCTTGATGTCAGTAGGGCTCAGTAGGGAACTGACCCTCTATTTCTACCTGCATTAATGAAGCTGAATGACGTGGTAGGATGTAGAGGTAGTTGACACTCTGCTCCCTCCCCTGTGCTTCCCTGGTATTAATGGGGTTTAGCAGAGAGTGAGCTTCTGCCCCCATCTGTAGTAACAAAGAGGTATGCATCAGTCCTGTCCTTACCCCCTTGCTGGTGTCAGAGTGTCCAGTGGGAAGTTGAGCTTATACTCCTACTCAGAGGCAATGAAGCAATGTGACTCAGTGCCCTACTTTCATCAAGATGGTGTTAACAGGGCCAAAGCGGTGGCTAAACCTCCACCCCACTTATCTGTAGTGAGGCAACGTGAGTCACTGCCCCACTTTTGTCATGATGGTGTTGGTGGGGTTCAGTTGGAAACAGAATATGCACAGCAAACTGCCCTCATGCTACACTTGAACAGGCGATTGTTTGCTAGAAAGAGAAGATTAAATAGGATCCATAGTCTCATAATATCTAAAATGTCTTGACTCTAATGGAAAAATCACTTGCTATACGAACAATCAGAAAAATCACAGCGTGAATAAAAAGAACCAATGAACTGATAAAACACCAAGGTGGTTGGAAGTGAGGTGAATCAGATCTTTGCATTATCTGATAAGGTTTTTAAAGCAGCCATTATCAAAATGGGTCAACAAGCAATTACATATACTCTTGAAACAAAGGAAAGAATAGAGAACCTCAGCAAAGAAATAGAAATTATAAAAAAAGAACAAAACGGAACTGAAAAGTGTAGTAATTAAAATAAATTCAATAGATGGGCTTAAGAGTAGACTGGAAGGCCGGGCGCGGTGGCTCAAGCCTGTAATCCCAGCACTTTGGGAGGCCTAGACGGGTGGATCACGAGGTCAGGAGATCGAGACCATCCTGGTCTACACGGTGAAACCCCGTCTCTACTAAAAAATACAAAAAACTAGCCGGGCAAGATGGCAGGCGCCTGTAGTCCCAGCTACTCGGGAGGCTGAGGCAGGAGAATGGCGTAAACCCGGGAGGCAGAGCTTGCAGTGAGCCGAGATTGCGCCACTGCACTCCAGCCTGGGCGACAGAGCGAGACTCCGTTTCAAAAAAAGAGTAGACTGGAGATCACAGAGGATAGAATCAGTGAACTTAAGTACAGATTATTGGAATGTACTCAGTCTGAAATTTATCTCAACTCAGGGGAGAAAAGAAACCGGACGGGGAGAAAAGAAACCGGACGGGGAGAAAAGAGACCGGACAGAAAATGAACAAAGTATCAGGGAACTTTAGAACAATAACAAAGATCTAACATTTGTATCATCAGAGTCTGAGAAGAACAAAAACATTTAAAGAAATAGCGGTTGAAAACTCCTCAAATTTAGTGAAAGCCATATCCTATAGATTTGAAAAGCTGAGTAAACTCCAAGTAGGATAAACCTAAAGAAATGTATGCAAAGACATAACAAAATCAAACTTGCGAGAACTAAACAAAAAGAAAAGAGTTAAAAGTAGACAGAAACAACATATTGTATATAGAGGAACACCACTTTGAATTGCAGTGAATTTCTCACTCTAAAACTATGCAATTTAGAAGGCCTGGTGCAAGATTTTTCAAGTACTGAAAGGAAGTAACTATCAATCCAGAATCCAGCAAAAATATTCTTCAGGAAGGAATGGGAAATAAAGACATTCTCAGGTGTAGGAAACCTACAAGAAGGAAACCTACAAGAAGGAAACCTATGATATTTTGTTGCAAGTAAAAGCACCCTTAAAGAAAGGCTAAAGGAAGTTCTCTAAACAGAAAGGAAATGATAACAAATGAAGGCTTGGAATTTCAGAAAGGAAAGAAAAGCATCAGAATGAGTAAGAATGGGGTAATGTATTGAAGACTAGTCTTCTCATGAGTTTCATACACTATATTTGATGTTTGAAGCAAAATTTATGACATCATCTGATGTGATGCTCAATGTATCTAGAGTAAATAATTAAGATCATTATATTTAAAATTTAGGAAAGGTAAAAGGATCTAAATGGAAGTAAGATTTCTATACTTCACTCAAAGTGATAAACCATTAATAGAAGTAAGTGATAACTTACTTACATGCATTGTAATACCTAGAGCAATCACTAAGAAAACAACTGTAAGATGATATGTTCAAAAGATACTGATAAAATTTGGCTGCATCCCCACCCAAATCTCATCTTGAATTGTATCTGTCATAATTCCCATTGTTGTGGGAGGGACCTGGTGGGAGATAATTGAATCATGGCAGTGGTATCCCCCATACTGTTCTTGTGGTAGTGAATAAGTCTCAAGATCTGATGGTTTTATAAGGAGAAACCCGTTTCACCTGGCTCTCTCTCTTTGCCTGCCTGCATCCATGTAACTTGCTCCTCCTTGCCTTCTGCCATGATTGTGAGGCTTCCCTAATCACGTGGAACTGTAAGTCCAATTAAACCTCTTTCTTTTGTAAATTGCCCACTCTCGGGTAAGTCTTTATCAGTGGCATGAAAACGGACTAATACAGATATATAATCAAGATTAAATCCTAAAAAATGTTTAAGCAACTGATAGGAAGTTAAGAAGAAAAGGAGGAACAAGAAACAGAGAAAACAAATAGAAAACAAACAATAAAATGGCAGACTTAAGCCCTTAACATATAAATAATTACTTTAAATGTAAATGGTCTAAATACATCAATTTAAGAGACAGAGATTGGCAAAGTGGGTTAAAAATATGATCCAACAATATCTTTCCTATAGGATATTGACTTCAAATACAATTACATAGGTAGATTGAAAATAAATGGATGAAAAAAGATATACTATGCAAACATTAATTGTTAAAAAGGAAGAGTAACTATTAATATATCAATATCAGATAAAGTAGATTTCACAGAAAAGAAAATCACTGATGACAATGACAGACATTACATAATGATAAAAGAATCAATTCACCAAAAATATATAATGATACTGAATTTGTGTGCACCAAAAAACAGGCCTCAAAATACAGGCCTCAAAATGGATTCTCAGATATGATACCAGAAGCATAAGCAACAGAAGAAAAAATCTTAAGAAATTGGACTTCAGGAATGTTTACTAAGCACAAGAAAAGTTTCTCAATATCATTAGTCGTTAGGAAAATACAAATCAAACCCACGATGAGATACCGTTTCACACCCATTAAGATGGCTGAAATAAAACAAGAAAGAAAAATTACAAGTGTTAGTGATGATGTGGAAAAACTGGAATCCCCTTATGTTGCTGGTGGGAATGTAAAATGGCGCAACTGCTTTAGAAAACAGCCTGTCAATTATCCAAAAAGTTGAGCATGGGGTTACTATATGAGTCTGCAATTCCACTCTTAAGTATATGCCCAAGAGATATGACAACTTATGTTCACACAAATACTTGTACATAAATGTTCATAGTAGCGTTATTTGTAGTGGCCAAAAAGTGGAAACAACCCAAATGTCCATCAGTAGATCAATGAATAAACAAAATGTGTATATTCCTATAACAGAATACTATTTAGCCATAAAAAGGACTGAGTACTAATATATGCTACAATTAATCTCAATAACATTATGATAAATTATAGAAGCTGAACACAAAAAGCCACACATTGTATAATTCCACTTATATAAAATGTCCAGAATAAGCAAATTTATAGAGACAGAAAGCTGATTCGTGGTTTCCAGGGGCTGGAGGTGGGGAGAGTGACTGCTAATGGGTACAGGGTTTTTTTATGGGGTGATAAAATGCCCTGAAATTGATTACGGTATGGTTGCACAACTCTGTAAATATACTAAAAGCCAGTGAAATGTACACTTTAATGGGTAAACTTTATGGCATGTAAATTATGTCTCAATAAAGCTGCTAACATAAAAGTAAATATGATATTAATGTAATGGACTAGGTTAAATGAATTTGAATACCCGAATGCCTTTTGTGCAAATATAAAAATAGTTATTTAGAACAAATAGAGACATTTAAATTGAATTCCACTCAAGCCATATCTTTTTGAACAACTGTGCCAGGCACTGTGTTGGGTGTGCTTTGGCAGATACAGAAATGAATTAAAAAAGCAATTCTTTACCTTTGAGAACTTACACTCAGTGGAGGAAAAGACATATATAAGTATTTGTGATCTAAGATGGTCTTTTTCGCATAATATGTTTCATTTATTCAGATGTAGCACCAATACATAAAAATACAGAAGTTAGTAACAAAATTGTCTTTAGGAACCTTACATAGGTAAACCATACTTTCTTCTTGTTGAGCCTCCCATAGCATTTATAAGAAACAGGAAATCTGAAACCTGGTGCTAGGCTTTTTAAAATACATCTTAGTTCAAGTCAACTATCATCCTTCTTGTTCCAATCATATTCTTATTACTAATACTTAAAGACCTGTTTCTGGACAATTGTTTGTGAACTCAACTTACTTGGCTCTTCCATATTAACTCGGAATGATCACTACTTCTAACTGTAATTCTTGACTAGGCTAATAATGTTTGGAATTGACTAGCTTATAAATGTGGAAAGATTTACTTGATGTATCTGACTGGGCAATTTTCTGTGAGTTGTGTTGGCTCATTTAAAATTCTGTGAAGAATATAGTGATTGACAGAAAAGCTTCCCTAAAGCAGCATTTATTTTGGAGATACATTACTTTTTACTAGTGAACTTGGCAGCTTGACCTAATGTAAACTGATTGGAATTAACAATTACACAGCAAGCTACGAATGTCCATGTTGAGAGGGGAGTATTGTGCAATCAAATGCAGTTAATGATCTCTTGATAAATCACAAAGTTAGGACTAAACTTTATTTAATCTGAAGTAGAAGAAAATTGTTATATCTTAGGTAAAGGTCTATCATTGTACATTTACCTATATTTTTTCATTCTCACTCATCTCAACCTAATATTGGGAGGGTATGTGTTAGTAATTTTCCTTTCTTACAGAACATCGAACTAACTAATAAATGAATAGCAGCTAGCTATCTGAACACATTTGGTAGTAGCATAATGTGCTGTCTGCTCTAGAGTTGGGTTTAAATCCCACTTCTACCACTTAATAGCTTATTAACTTTGTCAAGTCTCTATCCTTCTTTGAGTCTTAGTTTCCTCATCCATGTAATGGGAATAAAAATAGAACATTTCATGTGGGATATTTGGGATTTTTGAATAAGATGATACATACAAAGTGTTTAGCATACTGCCTGGCACTTAGAAGCACTCCATAAATATGTATCTTTATTGGTATTAACCATTATTTCTATCAAAGAATGGAACTTGGACAAATAGCTGGGATATACCATCACCATAAGGATGAATGCAGACCACAGACACTATATTGGAAACTGGATTTTTACGGGCATCTGGGATCAAGGCAAACAGAACAGATCACCCAAAGAATTGTAGAGGCCAAAAGGCTAATCCCACTCACAATAATCTATTTTCAACTCGGTTTTACAGATACCTGCAAAGGTACTAAAACCAAAAGGTAAGGTGTTCCACTGCCTGTTAAGGTGGAAATGGTAACATTTCCTTGTTAACCCCAATTTAACTATGCTCTTAATTACATCTCTATTAGACAATCAGAAAGCACATGAGCTTGTTATGTTTATTTCTCTTTAACAAACTACTCTCAAATTTAGTGTCTTAAAACAACCATTTCATTTGCTCACTTTTGTGGGTCAGGAATTCAGAAAGGGTTTGTCTAGTAGAATTTCTCTGATCACATGGTTTCAGCCAGGAAGGTTTGTCACAGGATAGGTTAATCATTCACATACTTAGTGCTTTGAGACTCCTTGCTTGTCCCTCTCTTCACATGAATCTCATTTTGCATAGCCTTTCCAGGTTGGTTTGTGGTTCCTGATGGCTGGGTGGTCTCAAGGTAGCTGGACTCCTTACAAGGGAGCTGGTGTGCCCCAGAGTGAGGTTCCAAGAGACAGGAAGTCGATATTGTCAGTCTTTTAAGCGCGGGCCCAGACCCTGACACAGTGTCACTTTTGCAATTTCCTTTCCTTTCCCCTTCCTTTCCCTTCCCTTTCTTTTTGAGACAGTCTTGCTCTGTCACCCAGGCTGGAGTGCAGTGGCGCAAACTCGGCCCACTGCAAGCTCCGCCTCCCAGGTTCACGCCATTCTCCCGCTTCAGCCTCCCGAGTAGCTGGGACTACAGGTGCCCGCCACCACGCCTGGCTAATTTTTTGAATTTTTGGTAGAGACAGGGTTTCACCGTGTTAGCCAGGATGGCCTTCATCTCCTGACCTCGTGATTCGCCCGCCTCGGCCTCCCGAAGTGCTGGGATTATACGTGTGAGCTTCTGCACCTGGCCACTTTTGCAATTTTCTATTGTTCAAAGCAGTCAAGAGCTTACCCAGATTCAAGGAAAGGTGATATAGACCCCACCTCTCGATGGGAGAAGACCAGAGATTTTGTAGCCATTTTTGATTTACCACAGAGCTGCATGCCTATATGAATAAAGTTTTTCTCAGCACTATCATTTGTTTGTTTGCTCATTAATGAAGCACTGGCCTATGGAATATAAAAATATCATGGAATTATTTATAAAATTAAAATTGACATCAAATGTCATATTATAGTTTGTAGATACTGAAAGTGTCCTTTGATTTTGAGTTGATTTGGTAGCTTTTAAAATTCTATTCGAGTGCTCTATATACATAGAAAAAACTTTTTGAATGAAATGGAGACATACAGAGCCATTTGGAATTATATTCTCAATAGAGCTCTCAGTTCCATAATATAAAATAGGTCAGAAATAATAGAGTAAATTCATTAAAACAGAAAAATTTGTGAAAGCAAAAAAAAATTCTATAGCTAAAATATAGGTTCCTAATGCAGATTGTTATAATAGGCTCATTATTTAAGAATAATTATCTGCATCCAGAGAACACTCTTTTTAAGTCACATTGTTATTAACATAAAAATTGCTTATCCACCTAATTTATTCCTGTTACATGTCTTCTATTTCCACTTGAATCCGAAAGTGTTCCATGTAGTTTTTGCTAATAAGAATTGTTCCAGGTATGAGAATTTTTTCTATTCTCCGTATTCCTAAATTTTACAATGCTATTAGCCTGTCTGCCTAATGTCGCTTAAGTCTGCAGCTGACAGAGAATCTGTCAAAATCCCTGGCCTTACAATAAAGGTTACCAAAGCTTCATCTTGTTTCCCTTTTGCTTATGGAGACGAACATGAGTGATATCTGGCCTAATGTAAGTGATTGTATCCTTTACATGTGATCAGTGTAAAGGATACAGTCATTTTGAAAGTTTGGTCATGCATTTTCATATACAGAAAGTGGTGATCAAATGTGCATGACGAGGTTGTTTACCAGAGTTGAGGAGGCCTAGGAACAAGATAATGAACAACTGGGGATCTGACTTGATGCATCATAATGAGTAGAAAATCTTTCCTGATATCATCAAATTTAGAAAAATATTTCTCTGCCTCAGTGTGTTTTTGGACTGCATTAATTCTGGAAACTGTCTTTGAGGGGGGTGTGTGTGTGGTTGCTGACTGGGTAACTGGAGAGAATGAGAAGGCATGGTTTTATTTCATACTGAGAATTTGAAGCTGAACTTATCTTGGATTGCTCAGTTTGAGAAAGACTAACGCTTATTCAAGGAGTGTGTTCTCTCAAAAGGGTGAGGAATAGCATGGGCGAGGCTCTCTTGAAGGAATGGAGGGATAAGTGGCACTGGACACAGGGGAGTTGGTTGCAAAATAAGGTCTGTTCTAATGGGGCGTTTCTTTAAATAATTACATTTTGTCATTGTTCTTTTCCCTTGCTGTGGGAATGGCATAGTTCAAGAAGAGTTTTGACTTGTTTTATTCTGATGTTACCCCCTAGACTTAACAATACCACAGGCGTCAAAAAAAAGTGTGACCATCACCACACTATTCTTTGGTGAGACCAGGGTGGAAATAGCAGTACAGAATTGAGGAAGACAATCATGTTGAATTTCTATGTAGCATCCTGGTGTGGGAGGCAGAATAATGGCTCCTCAGAGATGTCCATGTCTTAATCACCTAAACCGGTGACTATTTTATGTTATATGGCAAAAGGAACTTTGCAGACATGATTAAGAATATTGAGGTGGGGAGATTATCCTGAATTATCTAGGCTGGCCCTAAATGTATTCACAAGGGTCATTATAAGAGGGAGGCAGCAAAGTCAAAATCAGAGAGAGATTTGAAGATGCTATACTGCTGGCTTTGAAGATAGATGAAGGGGCTCTGAACCAAGGAAAGCACCTGCTTTCCAGAAGCTGCTTCTAGAAGCTGGAAAAGGCAAGGGTATCTATCCTCTCCTAGAACTTTCATAAGAAGTATCATGCTGCTGACACTTTCTAGCCTCATAAAATGCATTTTGCACTTCTGACCTCCAAATCTATAAGATAATACATTTGTGTTGTGTTAAAACATTAAGCTTGTGTTAGTTTGTTACAGCAGCAATAAGAAACTTATATACCTGGCAATAGCAAGGAAGATCATAGGTGTGGAACAGCAGATGGCAACTGAACAGTTCCTGTGGGGAATCAATAGGTCCATTATTCCACAAATACACCAGAGGGGGATTTACTTCAAAGTTTAAGATGCCAACCTTGGGCATATTACTTATTATAGAAACCCAAGGCAGGGGGTGGGAATATAAAATTATATAGCCATTATGGAGGGTGATTTGTCAGGAAAGAACACAATTTCATCTGCAATTCTACTTTTTGGTGTCTTCTCTAGAGGAACCTTTGCATATGAGTGCATGGCTGCATCTAACTGGCTGCATCTAAAAGGACACCCAATTTATAAGTAAAAATATAGTAACAACTTAAGTTCCTACCAATAGAGGATGACTGACTAACAATGACATATTCATGTTATGTAATGGAATACTATAAAACAGTTAAAAAAAAGAAAGTGGATCTTAATGGCCTGACATGCAAACCTCTACAAGGACTGTATTGTTCAATGAAGAAAAGATGAAAAAATTATATCTAGAACATGACATCAATGTAAAAATACTTACATATTTTATGGATATTGTAGAAGCAAAAATTGACATTTTTCTTTGCTTCCAACATCACTAAGCAATTCATTACCATAATAAATGATAATAAGGATAATAAGAGGGTCACCCTGACCTAAAATTTCCCCCAAGATATTATCCTGGAGAGTGGAACAAAATCTTGAATATTTTCTATAAACTTGAGTTCCTAACAAAATTAATGTTTTGCTATGCTGATATCTGAGGATATGTTGTGTGACCTTTGTTAATATCATCATCTTGTGAAAAATTTGGTATATTCTATCATTCTCAGGTTCATATAAACTGGGTAACCTTGGCAATTCTGTCATTTTTTCTTCAGATACTTGTGTTTACCATGACAGCCTTTCTGAACTATGACTTCCTTGCACTCTTTGCACATAAACTTTTTCTTTCCTTTTTCAAATGATTGTGTCTCTGGATCTTCCTTTGACATTGCATCAGCATGTTTTTGAATGTGTACAAAATATCAACAAGGGCATATACTAAAGTAATAACAATCGAGTAGTCAAATGAGATTTGAGTCTTTTGCCATATTTCATTTTTATTAGGTGAATTTATTTAATTAAAATGAATTTTTATAAAGAACTTAAGAAATATTTTTAAA
>NW_012114489.1:6585105-6590974 GCF_000951035.1 Colobus angolensis palliatus | reverse complement strand
ATACACACATACACACTAATTAATTAAATCCTTACAACCACCTCCTAAGGCCAGTACTAGTACTATTTCTAAATTACAAACAAAATAATTGAGGACAAACAGTTGAATAAGTTTCCAAAATCTCACATCTTGAAAGGTGCTGTGCTGAGATTCAAATCCAGGTAGTGAGGAGAGTTCATCACTACGTAGGCAGTGGGCAATAACATGCCAAGAATGGGTTACAGATGCACAATATGATTCTCCTGGCTACAAAGTGTTTTAATAGTAATATTTTAAAATATGTTAAAAGTATATATACACTTTTGAAAACTATGTATGTCGAGCTGACTAATGCCATTATTTTCTTCCCAAGGCAAAAAATTTCAATAGAGCTAATGGGTTTTACTTTGTAGTTTCAGTTCCCTCTTCATTTCCATTTCCAAAGAGCAGGAATTAGAGAAGAGAGAGAGACAATTTTGTAAGGGAGAAATCTGTCAAATTTAAACTTTCAATGGAAACTGCTAATTTGATGAGAGGAGCCCCATTGCCACTGGTAGATGGAATGAAAATGGAGAAACCCAAGTGAGTGACCAAAAAAAGATGTTCTTAAAGCACTTGCCTAACATGGACCAACTCTAGTTTAGCCCCCATCTCCTGTTAATCTATGTTTTATATAAAGTCCCTTGATAAACTTCCTCTAGACCATTGCACAAACTACTGATGCCTGTATTACAGAAATGATTTAAGTAGTGATTTCCAAACCAAAGCATTATTAAAGATCAATCATCTATACAATGTATATTCACTCCTGTAGACTTAAAGGAGAAAGGTTTCCCTGCTATTTCCTGGCTATGTGAAGAATTTAGAAAAATCCCTCAACAGTTCTCTGCTTCATAATCCTTATCTGTGAAAGTTTTTGCTTCTCTTAATGGTTTCTGGGAGGACTAAATGAGGTAGTGTGCTTAAAGCATCTATAAGGAATCACTTAGCCCATCACTGGAGGGCCTTAAATGTTAGTCTCCTTTGTTTCCTCCAAATCAGTTAAAGGTTTTATTTGTAAAACCAACTGTAGATAGACAAGCCCAAACCTCTCATGTTACAGAGGTGGAAACTGAAGGGCAGAGAGGTTAAATGACTCTGCTAAGGCCCAGGCAACAGTGGCAGAGCCAGTAAAAGAACCCAGTTTTCATAATTAAATATGTCAAAATATGAATAATCTAATTGTTTTGATGTGATTATTTGTTTTGTTTCCTTCACTTTCTTCCCAAAGAGAAGACATCCAGATCCTTTCCCAATTCCCATGGTTTCTCAGATGGTATTGAGGACAAAAATCTAACCCATGCTGCCTCGCTCCCCCTCCACAATGTGTTGATCCTGCTGTGTCTCTAATAAGCCATTAAGGTCTATTGTTGAAGATAAAAGAAGGCAAGTACCAATGGAGGAAGAAAGGATTTCTCCTAGCCAGGAGTTCTCAACCTGGGCTGACCATTGGAATAACCTTGGAGGGTTTAAAACTTTCTGATACTTGAGTAGCAGCCCAGGTGAGTTTAATGGTTAACTCAAAGTTGAGAATCATCACTCTATTGTATTCCCATTTGCCCATCATTATATCTGGAGCAAAAAATAATTAAATCTTAAAATTTACCTACTGGTAGGTTTGTATTCAAGATTTCTGAAATTCCAAGTAGGATGTACCAACCCACCAACTGAACATAGCATTTTAGGTTTCCCACATGGTACATGACAGCGATTATGTTAGCCAATCTAAGCTACATAGATGGTTTCATCATTTTTGATTCCTTATTTTGGTCACTGTCAACTTTTTTTTTTTTGCGGAGTCTCACTCTGTTGCCAGGCTAGAGGGCAGTGATGTGATCTTGGCTCAGGCGTGGTGGCATGCAGCTGTAGTCCCAGCTACTCAGGAGTCTCGCTTGAACCCAGGAGGAGGAGGTTGCAGTGAGCCAAGATGGTGCCACTGGACTCCAGCCTGGGCATCAGAGCTAGACACTGTCTCAAAACAAACAAACAAAACAAAAAGAAAAAAAATGTACATTCCTCTCACCTGTGCATTGGACATTCTCCAGGAAACAGCATATATTAAACCACAAAACAAATCTTAAAAAACTTAAGAAGATTGAAATAATATAAAGTATTTTCTGACCATGATGGTATAAAACAATCAATAACAGAAAGAACTTCAGAAAATTTATAAATACATGGAAATTAAACAATATATTCCTGAACAATCAATGGGTCAATGAAGTTAAAGGAAAAATTAAAAGAATTTTTTGAGACAAGCATGGAAATACAACACACCAAAACTTGTGGGACACAGCAAAAGCATTTCCAAGGGGGAAGTTTATAGGAATAATTGCTTACATTAAAAAAGAAGAAATATCTCAATAAACCACTTAATGTTGCACCTCAACAAACTAGAAAAACAAGAATAAACTAGCCCAATGTTAGTAGAAAGAAGGAAATCATAAAGATCAGAGTAGAAATAAATGAAATAAAGGCTAGAAAAACAATAGAAAAGATCAACAAAATTGAATTGTTATTTTGAAAAGATAGAAATATTGAGAAACCATTAGCTAGACTAAGAAAAAAGAGAAGAGTCAAATAGATAAAATCAACAATGAGAAGAGAGACATTACAAGGGATACAATAGAAAAACAAAATATCAGAGGAGATTATCAGGAACAATTATATGTCAACAAATTGGATAACTTAGAAGAAATGGTAAAATGTCTTGCCACACACAACCTACTAAAACTGAATTATGAATAGAAAATCTCAACAGACCAATAATGAGAAGGAAGATTACTTAGTAATAAAAAGTCTCCTATCAAAGAAAAGCCCAGGACCTCATGGCTTCACTGCTAAATTCTAGTAAACATTTTAAAAAGAACTAAAACTATTCCCAAATTCTTCCAAAGATTTGAAGAGGAGGGAACACTTCCAAAGCCATTTTATGAGACCAGCATTAATCTGATACCAAAGTAAGGCAAGAACATTACAATAAAACTACAGGTCAATATCCATGATAAACATAGATGTAAAAATCCTCAACAAAATATCAGCAAACTGAATTTAACAGCACATTAAAAAGATTATTGGCCATGATCAAGTGAGATTCATCCCAGGGTTGCAAGGATGATTCACATATGCAAATCAATAAATGTAATACATCACCTTAACAGAATGAAGGACACAAACCATATGATCATTTCAATAGATGTAGAAAGAGCATTTGATAAAATTCAACATCTTTTCATGATAAAAACTCTCAACAAATTACATATAGAAGAAATGTACTGCAACATAATAAATGCCACATATAAACACACCTAACATTATACTAAATGGGGAATCATTGAAAACTTTATTTTTAAGATCCAGAACAAGACAAAGATGCTCACTTTTGCCACTTCTATTCAACATAGTACTGGAAAACATAGCTACAGCAATTAGGCAAGAGAAAGAAATAAAATACATCAAAGGCTGAGTGTGGTGGCTCATGCCTGTAACTCCAGCATTTTGGGAGGCCAAGGCGGGCAGATTGCTTGAGCCCAGGAATTTGAGACCAGCCTGGGCAACAAGGCAAAGCCCATTTCTACAAAACAGAAAAAATAGCTGGGTGTGGTGGCATGCACCTGTGGTCTCAGCTCTTTGGGAGATTGAGGTGGGTGGGTTGCTTGAGCCCAGAAGGTCAAGGCTACCGTGAGCCACGATTGCACCATTGCACTCTAGCCTGAGTGACAGAGTGAGGCTCTGTAAGAAAAATAAAACAAAAAAGATCCAAATTGGAAAGGAATATGTTAAACTGTCTGTGTTTGCAGATGATAATCTTTCATACAGAAAATTCTAAAGACTCCACCAAAACACTGTTATAACTAACAAATGAATTCAATGAAGTTGCAGGATACAAAATCAACATACAAAAATTAGGAGTGTTTCTTTCTATACACTAACAGTAAAGTATCTGAATAAGAAATCAAGAAAGCAAACTCATTGTAACAGCTATAAAATAATACTTAGGAATAAATCTATTTAAAGGGGTAAAAATCTTTACATAAAGACTAGAAAACATTGATGGATTCAAATTGAAGAAGACACATGTAATTGGAAAGGTATCTCATGCTCATGGAAATTCAATGCAATTCCATCAAAATACCAATGATATTCTTCACAAAAATAGAAAAAAATTCTAAAATTTATATAGAACTACAAAAGACTCAGAATAGCTACAGTAATTTGGAGATAAAAGAACAAAGTTAAAGGCATCACATTTCTTGACTTCAAAATATACTACAAATCAAAGTGTACTACAAAACAGCATGGTATTGGCACAAAAACAGACAAATAGACCAATGAAACAGAATAGAGAATGAAGAAATGAAACCGCACATTTACATCTAAATGATGTTTGACAAAGATGTCAAGAACACACAATGGGGAAAGGACAGTCTCTTTAATAAATGTTATTGAGAAAACTGGATGTCCACATACAAAAGAATGAAATTAGACAATTACCTTGCATCACATACAAAAATTAACTCAAAATGAATTAAAGACTTAAAATGTAAGACCTCAAACTGTGAAACAACTAGAAGGAAAAATCAGGGAAAATCTCCCTGACACTGGTCTGGGCAATGACTTTCTGGATATAACCCCAAAAGCACAGGCAACAAAAGCAAAATAGACAAATGGCATTTTATCAACTTAAAAGTTTTTTACAGCAAAGGAAATCACAGAATGAAGTAACAATCTACAGAATGGAAGAAAATATTTGCAAACTTTATCTCTGATAAAGGCTTATTATGAAACATATATAAAGAATTCAAATGATTCAATAGCAAGAAAACAATCTGATTAAAAAGGGCAAAGGAGGCTGGGCATGGTGGCTTATGCCTGTAATCCCAGCACTTTGGGAGGCCGAGGTGGGTGGATCACTTGAGGTCAGGAGTTCAAGACCAGCCTGGCCAATATGGTGAAACTCCGTTTCTGCTAAAAATACAAAAATCAGCTGGGCGTGGTGGTGCACACCTGTAGTCCTAGCTACGCAGGAGGCGGGGGGCAAGAGAATTGCTTGAATCTAGGAGGTGGAGGTTGCAGTGAGCCAAGATCAATGCCATTGCATTCCAGCCTGGGTGTGGCAGTGAGACTCAGTCTCAAAAAAATAAAAAAGTAAATAAAAATAAAAATACAATAAAAAATTAAAAAGGGCAAAGGACTTGAATAGACATTTCTCAAAAAATACATACATATAGTCAACAGGTATATGAAAACATGGTCAACATTTCTAATTATCAGGGAAATACAAAGCAAAACCACAATGAGATATCATCAAACCTCAATTATAATAGCTATTATCAAAAAGACAAAATGTAACAAGGGTTGGGGAGGATTTGGAGAAATGAGAACCCTTAAACACTGTTGATGGGAATGTAAATTAGTACAGCCATTATAGACCACCGTATGGATGTTCCTCAAAAAAATGGATCATACTACTGAATAGTACTACTCTATGATCCAGCAATCCTAAAACTGGGTATATATTCGCAGAAAATGAAATCAGTATCTCAAAGAGATATCTGTATCTTCATCCTTGTTGCAACATTATTCATAATAACCAAGATATGAAATAAATCTGAGCATCCATTGACAGATGAATGAATAAAAATATAATATATAAATGTATACACAATGGAATATTGATCCTTATAAAAGAAGGAAGTTCTGGCCGGGCGTGGTGGCTCAAGCCTGTAATCCCAGCACTTTGGGAGGCCGAGACGGGCGGATCACGAGGTCAGGCGATCGAGACCATCCTGGCTAACACGGTGAAACCCCGTCTCTACTAAAAAATACAAAAAACTAGCCGGGCGAGGTG
>NW_012114489.1:6568449-6584745 GCF_000951035.1 Colobus angolensis palliatus | reverse complement strand
GTTGGTCAAAGGATACAAATTTCAGTTAGATAGGAGGAATAAGTTCATGAGATGTATTGTACAACGTGATGGCTATAGTTAACAAGACTGTATTCTAACTATATTTTTAGACTATATTTAACTATATTTAGACTATATTCTAACTATATTTTTCAATATATATGTATTCTTGAAAAATGTTAAGAGAGTGGCTGTAAAGGGTTCACACCACAAAAAATGATAACTGTGTAAGGTAATGTATATTTTAATTAGCTAGACTGGGTCATTCTGCAGTGTATACATACTTCAAAGCATCATGTTGTACACAATAAATACATATCTGTCAACTAAAAATAATAAAGAAAGAAATAAAATACTTAAAATGGTGAGTTTTAGGTTATATAAACTTTATCTCAATGAAAAGTACCTACAAAAGAAGAGCAAGTGTCTTAGAATTAACAGATGTGAGTTCATATCCACATTTTGCTGTGTCCTAGATGTGTGAATGTGTGTCAAGTCCTCCATTTTTCTGTGTTTCCTGATCTTTAATATGGCCATTAATAAGCTAAATTTTTTTCTTTTATTTCTTAACTTTTATTTAAGTTCAGGCGTACATGTGCAGGTTTGTTATACAGGTAAATTGTGTATCATGGGGGTTTGTTGTACAGATTATTTTGTCACCCAGGTAATAAGCATAGTACCATATAGGCAGTTTTTTGATCTTGTCTCTCCTCCCATCCTTCATCCTCAAGTAGGCCCTGGTGTCTGTTGTTCCCTTCTGTGTCCATGTGTACTCAATATTTAACTCCTGCTTATATGTGAGAACATGTATTTGGTTTTCTGTTCCTGCATTAATCGTCTTAGGATAATGGCCTTCAGCTCCATCCATGTTGCTGCAAAGGACATGATATCATAATTTTTTATGGCTGTATAGTATTCCATGGTGTATATATACCACATTTTCTTTATCCAGCTACCATTGATGAGCATTTAGGTTGATTCCATGTGTTTACTATTGTGAATAGTGCTATGATGAGCATATCTACCATATGTCTTTATGGTAGAATGATTTATATTCTTTTGAGTATATACTCAATAATGGGATGCTGGATCAAATGATAATTCTGTTTTAAATTCTTTGAAAAACTGCCACGCTGCTTTCCACAATGGCTGAACTAATTTATATTTTCACCAGCAGTGTATAAGCCTTCTTTTTTTCTCCACAACCTTACCAGCATCTGTTATCTTTTTGACTTTTTAATAGTAGCCATTCTGACTTGTCTGAAGAGATGTATCTCATGGTTTTGATTTCCATTTCTTCAATGATTAGTGATTTGAGCATTTTGTTCACATGCTTGTTGGCTGCATATATGTCTTCTTTTGAAAATTGTCTGTTCATGTCCTTTGCCCACTTTTAAAATGAGGTTGTTTGTTTTTTGCTTATTAATTTAAGTTCCTTATAGGTTCTGGATATTAGCCTTTTTGTCAGATGCATAGTTCACAAATATGTTCTCATGCTCTGTAGGCTGTCTGTTGACTCTGTTGATAGTTTCTCTTGCTGTACAGGAGCTATTTAGTTTAATCTGGTCCCACTTGTCAATTTTTGTTTTTGTTGCAATTGCTTTTGGAGTCTGTCATGAAGTCTTTGCCAGGGCCTATGTCCAGAATGATATTGACTAGGTTGTCTTCCAGGGATTTTATAGTTTTGGGTTTTACATTTAAGCCTTTAATCCATCTCGAGTTGATTTTTGTATATGGTATAAGGAATTGGTCCAGTTGCAATCTTCTGTATATGGCTAGCCAAGTATCCCAGCACCATTTATTAAATAGGGAGTCCTTTCCCCAGTGCTTGTTATTGCCAACTTTGTAAAAGATCAGATGGGTGTAGGTGTGCAGCATTATTTCTGGGCTCTCTATTGTGTTCCATTGGTCAATGTGTCTGTTTTTGTATTAGTACCATGCTGTTTTGGTTACTGCAGCCTTGTAGTGTAGTTTAAAGGTGGGTAATGTGATGTCCCCAGCTTCTTCTTCTTTTTTTGCTTAGGATTGCCTTGGCTATTTGGACTCTTTTTAGGTTCCACATGATTTTTAAAATAGTTTTTTTTCCCTAATTCTGTGAAGAATGTCATTAGTACCTTGATAGGAATAGCACTGAATCTGTAATTTGCTTTAGGCAGTATGGTCATTTTAACAATATTGATTCTTCCTATCCATGAGCATAGAATGAATTTCCATTTGTTTCTGTCATCTCTGATTTCTTTGAGCAGTGTTTTGTAATTCTCATTGTAGAGGTCTTTTACCTCCCTGGTTAGCTGTACTCCTAGCTATTTTATTCTTTTTGTGGCTATTGTGAATGGGATTGCATTCTTGTTTTGACTCTCAGCTTGGATGATGTTGGTGTATAGGAATGCTGCTGATTTTTGTACATTGATTTTGCATCCTGAAACTTTGCTGAAGTTGTTTATTAGATCTAGGAGATTTAGGACAGAAACTATGGGATTTTATAGGTATAGAATCATATCATCTGCAAACAGAGATGGTTTGACTCCCTCTGTTCCTATTTGGATGCCTTTCTCTTCTTTCACTTCTCTAATTGCTCTGGCTAGGACTTCCAGTACTGTATTGAATAGGAATGGTGACAGAGGGCATCCTTGTCTTGTTCCAGTGTTCAAAAGGAATTCTTTCAGCTTTTGTCTATTCAGTGTGATGTTGGCTGTGTGTTTTTCACAGATGGCTCCTATTATTTTGAAGTTTAACTCAAATCTGGGGAGACACATTGCAAGGAGCCCAGATATAACTTTCTTGGGTGCTTATAATATTTGAATATCCCACATTTCCATTGCAACCTACTTCTCAAAAGATAAACTCTCTCCATCCCTTACTTGGACATGGTGCAGAATTAGCACAGTAGCTCACTACATTTTTGAACACATGTGCTCTCTCTGTTCCCATGTCACCACATCCTGGTTCTGTTTTATGCTGTGATAAAGAAAATGCTGTCATTTTTCTTATTTCTTTTTATCTGGCCAGCCTTTAAGTTTGGAAGATCTTGTTTGTATCTATCTGAGGACCACTTTGTCTTTCAGGCCAGGTATATTCTCACAATATATTCATCCATATTTTATTTTCAACCATGATATATAAGCCAACAACTCCCATATAGTTCACCTCTGAGATCTGGTTCTAAGTGAGCTATTGACTGGTAGATTTCTTCAACTGCATATGACAAGTCAGAACCTCAAATTCAAGGTACAACAAATGCAAATCATTCTCTTTACATTCTTCCCACAGCTTGAACCTTTTACCCAATGCTTGAACCTCACTTGATATAGTTTGGCTCTGTGTCTGTACCCAAATCTCATCTTGCAGCTCCCATAATTCCCACATGTTGTGGGAGTGACCTGGTGGGAGATGATTGAATCATGGGGGCGGGTCTTTCCCATGCTGTTCTCATGATAATGGATGGGTCTCACGAGATCTGATGGTTTTAAAAACGGGAGTTTCTCTGCACAAGCTCTCTCTTTGCCTGCTGCCATTCACTTAAGAAGTGACTTGTTCCTCTTTGCCTTCCACTGTAATTGTGAGGTCTCCCAGGCCATGTGGAATTGTAAGTCCAATAAACCTCTTTCTTTTGTAAATTGCCCAGTGTCGGGTATGTCTTTATCAGCAGCATGAAAACGGACTAATACATCATTTAACAAAAATCAGTATCTTAAAAATAACTTCTTCCATAAAATCGGGGAAGTTATCTTAGACTCCTTCCTATGAATCAACATGCTATTCTATCAGTGAAGTTTGCATAGTTTTCATGTAGGATGTAAAATATGTCCATCTCTACTTATAACTACCAAACAAATATTTATGTAACTATTAGAAAGACATTCTAAGATACAGGTTAAGAAAAACAGACTCTGAAATCAAATAGAAATACAGATTTTATCCCTTTAGAGCCATGTGATTTTGTCCTGTCACTAAACCTACCTGAATTTCATTTTTCTCACCAACAAAATAGGATAACTCAAACCTTACACTATTTTGGTTAGGAATAAATGAGATAATACATATAAAACTATTAGCATAGCATGATTCAGGCACATATCAAATGCTATGGCTTGAATGAAGGTGTCCCCTCCAACATTCTTGAAGCTTAATCCCTATTGTGCATTGTGGCAGTATTAAGAGGTGAAACCTTTTGCGGAAGTGATTAAGTCATGATGGCTCCACCTTCATGAATGGATTAGTGCCTTCTGGAAGGACTGAAGGGGATTAGCTTAGGTCCCTTTTGCTCTTCCACTCTTCTTCCATGTGAGGATTCAGTGCTCATCCTCTCTGGAGGATGCAGCAACAAGATGCTGTTGTGAAAGGAGAGAGAGAGCCTTTCATCAGACACTGAACCTGCCAGCGCCTTGATCTTAGACTTCCCAGCCTCCAGAACAGTGAGAAATAAATTTGTGTTCTTTATAAATTACCTTGTCTAAGGTATTTTACTATATCAGCACAGACAGATTAAGACAAGAAACCAGGTCCAGGAATCCTGTGTTTTTTAAGTTGGCTGTTTCTATTGCAGAAGGTGTTTTAACTCCTATTGCCTTATCTTGGTTGTAGATGTACTGAGACCTTATTTTGGGGGTGGGAAGGGTGTTTCCATTCACAGTGAATAAAGAGGAACCAAGCAAAGCCTTAAAATGAAAGAAGTCATGAGGCCCTCTAACAAGGCACAGGATACTGGCCAGGCAAGTCATGAGAGGATGCTAACTAGAGGAACAGTTAGTATATTCCAATGACTCAGCTCTACTATTCCCCTGGGAACATGAACGGAGCTCATTTTGGAAGACCTGAGTCTTCCTGGGCAGAAGTTTTCACTCTTTTAGGACACACCCCATAACGATCAGCTCTTAGTTTCTGGGGACTCTTATTAACCAGAATTCTTCTGCTTATTCTCAAGTTTCTGATCTAATTTTAGTCTGCAGTAGTAATTTTCAAGCCTATTTTCATACTATAATTATCTGGGGAGATTTAAGAAATCTTGATGCCCAAGCTTTACTGCAGAACAATTAAATTAGGATCTCTGGAGATGGGACTCCAGACATTAGTATTTTTAAAAACTCCCTAAATGATTTCAGCATGCAGCAAAGGTATACAACCACTGATCTAGAGCCTCACAACACAAAAATGTGGCCTGTTAAAAGCAACATCAGCATCAATTTGGTACTTTTTAGAAATGGAAAATCCTGGCCTTGTCCCAGATCTAGTCAATCAGAATCGACAATTTAACAAGATACTTGAGTGACTTGTATTTTAGAAGCACTGGTTTAGAACAATGCTTCTCACTTCTGGATGCATATTAATATTAGTTGTCAGATCAGATGTTTGAGTAGATTTGAGAAAACAAGAAAACAGTATACGTTTATGAGTCAGTAAACAGGGCCCAGAGGAAATGAGGTAGGGAGGGAGACAGCACATCAACTGACACAGATAATCCAAAATATGTCTGAATATGTTAGAAGGTATAGAGGATCACATTTTGCATTTGTCACTTTTAATTTGTGGTAGTCAACCCCCAAGAGGATCCCCAATAATCCATATTTCCCAATATTCAGGCCTTTGTGTATCCCCCTCCTCTACTGAATCAGAGCAGGTTACATATGACTAATAGAACATGGACAAAGTGATAATGCTGGTTTCAATTGCTAGTTAATAAAAGTCATTGCAGCTTCTGATTTGGCCTTTTGGATCCCTGGCTCTAGGGAAAGTAAGCTGCCATGCTATGAGAACACCCAAGCAGATCCATGAAGAGAAGAACTGTCTCCCCAGTAGCTAGTGCCAAATTGCTGGTAATGTAAGTGAGATATCTTACAAGTGAACCTTCAATTTTAGTTGAGCTTTCTGGTGACTGCAGCCCCAGCCAATACCTAACTGCAATCATGTGAAAAATTGAGAAAGAAATGTCCATGAAATCTCTAACCAAATTATTGACCTGCAGAATTCATGAGCATAATAAATAGCCATTTTATACCACTAAGTTTTGGGAGTTATTTGTATTGTACCATTAAATCATTGCAAAGGTGGGATGCTGCCATAACAAAATCCTAAAATATAGCATTGGATTTGGGACAAAGAGACAGACATTTGGAAAAGCCTTAACAGCAAGGTGATGGCTCTGAAGGAGGCTGCCAGTGAGAACTTCAGTAAAAGTGAGATTACTCAGTCTCTCTGATAAACAATACAACTAAAGAGTCTAAGAATCCTTTAGGGATTGTTTCTATTCAAGGTAGAGAAGAGCTTATCCTGTAGAGATTTATGGGTGTGGATTTTGTTGGAGTAGATCATAAATTTATTCATAAGAACTCCACAATGATTTTAAAAGAATTTTATCATCATGTACTAAAAAAGAGAAATTACAAAATGAAAGGAGGCCATTTGGTCCCTAATATCTAAGGGTGGAAAACAAGATATCAAAACTACCAAGCTGCAAACATGAGCTATTTTTTAATAGGAAAGAAAGGATGACTCAGATGGTGGAACCAAGAACCCACACAGTGGAGCCAGAAATCATTCCCAGGCAGTAAAACTGAGCCATAATCAAAGAATGAGCAACAGGTGTTTGGCTGGATTTCAGAGTTGCCTATAGACCAGTGACTCCTGTGTGCCTCCAGTATCTCCCATTTTTGAACTGAAGGATCTATAGTGATCTGATTATCCTATGGTTGTTCAACCACCGTGTATTGGGTGTGTAAGTGGCAAATAACTTATTTTTAGTTTACAGTTTCTCAAACTGAGAGAAACTGTACTAGAAGATCTGAACTTGAACAACCACACCTGAAGAGCTTCAGCCACACCTTGACCTGACCTAGATGATGCAATTCTGGACCTTGATCCTGGCTCTGTTACCGTAATTTGATGTTTTTTTGACTAGATGTGAATGTATGTTGCATGTGGGAGGAATGTGAAATGAGTGTCCAGAAGGTTCACTGTGGCAGACGAAGTTTTCCAAATATGGCTGTACCTATGTATACATATTTTCCATTTGCTCTTCTTACTGTGTGACTGACATCCTTCCCGCAAAAAAGTGAAAAGGTGAACATTCCCTCTCCTTGAATCGGGCCAGAGGCTTGTGAGAGCCTCAGTTAATAGAGTATGGTAAAAGCAATCTGTGACTTCTAAGGCTGGTTCAGAAAATATTACAACTTACCGTGTCTCTCTTTCACTCTAGGGATGCTTTTCCTTGGATTCCATACTCCACGCTGTGAGGGAGCCCAAACTAGCCCATGTGGAGACACCACATGGAGAGCTCATATGAAGAAGAACCAAGGCTCCTAGCCAACAGCATCAAACACTAAACCTTTGGGTAAGTGGGCCTTCAAATGATACCAGCCCCCAAATTTTTGATCTTCCAGCTCCACATCATTGAGCAGACACAAGCTCTCCATCTTGTACCGTACTCAAATTTCTGACCCATAGAATCCCTAAGCATAATAAATGATTGTTTTACCCCAGCATGCTTTGGGGTAATCTGTTACACAGTCATAATAACTAAAATATAGTTCTTAAAGATTTACTTTAGTCATCTGGAGTTGAGACTACAGGAAGTGAAGGTTGACTCCGTAGTTTTTAGTTATAATAAATGGTCTTACTAAATTCTCTGTTACTCAAATATTTACATCAAACAGGGAAGCTAAAGTTATTTCAATATGATAATTAATTTGTGATATTCTTGAGAGAAGAAGGTACATAAGTAATTAAAATTTTGATTCAAATGACCTTGTCTTTCAGGTAATGCAAGAATGAAGTAAAGAAAGGTATTTTTGTTATAAAGAGAGATCTAAGCAGATTAGGTGACAATGTCAGAATATGAAAGCAAAATTTAGCATAGTGAAGTCTACTTTCAATAACTTAGTGATGATTATGTAGATGAAAGGAAATGTACAAGAAGCTTTTTTGTTTGTTTCTTTTTCCATAGAGGGCAGGACATGAGGGAACACAGTGGAAACTGGAGCAGCAGGAATTTGGGTCATAAATTAGAAAGCACTGCCTGACTATAAGAGATGTAAAGTACTGAATATGCTATTAAGATACATTATGTCATCTAATAAAATTTAAAGAAACATTTATATAGCTTTCTATTTAATTGAAAAATTATCTCCCAGCTATATAAACTTGCAATTCTGTCAAATATACCGCATGTGAAGACTTTATTGACAAAAATAATTTGAGGTGAGGGTGTTGGTTGCTTCATAGATTTTTGCAACAATCATCTGTACCCACACATCTTAGCCCATTATGGAAATCTTTAATTAATTTCAGGATGCCTGCTATAATGGAAAGCACAATATGTACAGTCAGAATAAATTTTGGTTTCTGTCTCTGCCTTTGTTATCATCTAGCTCTGTGACCTTGGTTAAATCATTTAGCTTCTCACAATTTTGATCTCTTTATACATAAAACACAAAATATATCTGGCCTCTTGCTTCACAGTGATGCTGTACAAATCAAAGTAAATAATGAATGTTCTTTGCCTGGCATATAGTATACATAAAGGGAAAACTGCTGCAGACTAGAATGGAATCAGACTGGAAGCGGCCTAAAAACTGAACCATATTGATAATTAATGCATGATCCTTAAGATACTGTAGCTGTCTTTTTGTGCAAACTCCCACCCAGTTTATGAATCCCTAAGTCAAATTTATATACTGAAATAAGCATACATTTTGGACTCTAAGAATATGAACCTGACGTTTATTATCAGTGTGATTTGGGGCAATTCAAACATAGTCTGTCATCTGACAAATGGGGATAACAAAGATAATACATGACTTACAGGGTTTAATGAGAGGTTTTAAGTGGCATAACACATCTAAAGATATCTTCACAGGTATATAGTGAATTTGATTTATAATTTCCCTGATATTTCAGAGATGGGGAGCATGGGTGCTTGTGGAAGCAGCCTGCTCCATTGGTAAAGAGATGTCATTGTTGATAGGGTCCTCAGATCATCACAAAACTTACTTTCCTAAACCTCCAACTATTATTGGTCTTTCTTCTGTTTCCTGGAGTATCACTGACTAAAAATATCACTTCCTTCACAACATAGTATTTCAAAATATTTGGAGACAGCTATCATGTCTCTTTAGGCTTTTCTCTTATGACAAAAATATCCACTTTCCTCAAAAGTTCTTTATAAAAATGGATTTATCTGGATGGTCTCCAGGATTCCTTTTGAAATGTGTTTAGAATGGGGCATGATTCTCTACATGTGTTCAGGGTACCATATATCACCTCCCTTGAACTTTACTCTCAATACTTGTGGTTGTGTTTAGATTTTTTTTTTATGCCACAGCAATAATTATAGTACCATCAATGACTGCTTACTACAATCAATGCACACTACTTATTCTATTCTAAAAACCCTATGAAGCAGGAAAAATTTTCCCCATTGTATAGGTGCTATTTATGAAGTTAAGCACCTATCTAAGTTCACAAGTTCACAAAAACAGCAGTGTATAGAAAAATGGGTATTTGAATGTAGCTCTTTCTGAGGCTCTTCCATACTGTTTTACATTGAAGTTGAAAGAATGTTAACTCCCTGTCCCAAATATCAAGATGGATTTTCTCCCCATGCACAGTTAAAATTTTGTCATCTTGATTTGTGATTGTGTTTTAAGCACTGTCAAGATATTTTACAAGCCATTTCTGTCTTTAAATATATTGGATTTATGTAATCTGCAAATCAATATGCATTCTGTCCATGTATTCATCAAGTGCATTAATAAAAGAGAGTTGACTGGACAAACCACTAGAAGTCCCTCTTCATTTCGCACAATTCAGGAATTGATACCTTTTATGTCTGATTGTTTAGCCACTATAAATTCACCTTAACTATATTTTCATGCAGCCTATATTCCTTCATTTTGCTCATAACAATAGCATAAGAAATCTTGTAAAATATTACACTAGAATTAGGTAAGTGATGTCCATGATATACTCCTTATTTCTGGCTAATGACCCATGTTAACTTACGGTCAATCAGATAAAGAGTTTTAAAGGACAAAGAACATATTAAAACCAATTTATGCCTAGTGTTCCATTATTGGAACACTAAGCATGTGGGAGTTATTTATATCCTACTGCTCAAGGTCATTGTCAAGGTCTGATTGCAAAAATTCGAAAAAATTGCAACCTCAGGCATAAATGGGTTAAAGCTGTCACAATTTCTGTGATATTATAGAGGAATTCTTATAAAACATTCAACTCTAGATATGAAATTCATTTTATGATAAAAATGATGTTTTAATCATTGCAGACTATAATCCAAATTCAGTGAAAATCCTGTTATAATTTTAACCATGTTTAGAAATTATAGGTGTGGGAGGTAATAACAATTTTCACTTTGTGACATTTTCATAATGACACTAAAAATATTTTCAAAGAGTTAACAGCATTACAAAGATGTGAAAATTCATGCAGTTTTGAAAAACGTGCTAAATGTAAAATGATTAAATATTTCACCAATTAAAAATTTGTGCATAGGATTAAATTAAGTATCACAGAACTTTTACCCTTCAAGAGGGGCTTATTTTCTTTGGGCTAATCTAAGACTATCTTGGTCATTCATTCATTCTTCCAGCCACCTAAAAAATTATATTTGCAAGTAGTAGGCTTACGACTGGGAGGTCTCATAATATATTAGACCCAATTCCTGTGTCTATTGAGTGGCAGCAATGTCCTATAATTCAGCAAGAAAGATAATGTGTATATAAATTATTTAAAGTAGATTATTATAATTTCCATAAAAATAATTCAGGCAGAAGAGAGAAAGATCAGTTTTGGCCAAGATAATCAGCAGTATTTCATGGAACAGGTTGAATGTAAGCTGGGCCTGAGAATACAGTGATATATCAATGTTTTAAGATGTGATGGATAGTATATTACCATTCCAATCCATTTTAATTTTGAAGGTGTTTATTTAATGCCTAAATCAAGGGTAGAATGGAATCTTAGTGAAATACAGGGAATACCCAGGCACTACTTATTCAAATACCTTGTTTTATCCTAGATAGTATGCTATACACTGGGTTCACAAAAGAAAACAAGAAATAATTCTTGCTCTCTAAGAATCTATAGTGTTGCAATAACTAAGGATGTTCTTGCAAGATACCAAGTCAGGTATTTAAGTCCATGCATTCTCATACCTTTTTCCACATTGGACATTATTCATTATTTCAATCTTGGCTAATACAGTGTGCCACTCCAAGGGTAGCTAGGTACCTTTTTCCTGAAAGGCCAGCAAATCAACCAAATTGGAAAACAGAACAACATGCCATGTGAAAATGTGTTGCCAGGGATCAAAACAGAGCCAGAAAGTAAGGTTTGTTTTCTTTCTAGTGTGAATTGAAACTACACTGAGAAACAATAATGAATGTTAGGGAAAGTTCATTTTAGATGGCAAAGGACCAGGGACTGCAGTAATTTGTTGCATAATGTTCATGGTTGAAATGTAATTATTTTATTATTGTGTGAACACTTGGTAAAAATGTAGAGTTTCCTCATACTTATGCTTTGTGGTAGAAAATTTTAAATATCACCCCCTTCACCTTACCACGGTGTAGTGTCATTTTGTCAAACAATATTGATACGTTTTTCCTCTCCTCATTACCCAGTTACCTGTGTCCTGTCAGAAAAGAGAAACCACTGTAGGTGTTTATTTTAAAATTAATTAATTTGTTTTTGACAAATACACTATAGGGATTATTAAAGAGCCAAAATTTCATAGAGACTGATACGGTTTGGCTGCGTCCCTACCCAAATCTCACCTTGAATTGTAATAATCTCCAAGTGTCAAGGGCAGGACCAGGTGGAGATCATTGACTCATGGGGGTGGTTTCCCCCATACTGTTCCCATGGCAGTGAATAAGTCTCGTAAGATCTGATTGCTTTATAAATGGGACATTCCCTGCACAAGCTCTCTTGCCATATAAGATGTGACTTTGCTCTTCACCCACCTTCTGCCATGATTGTGAGTCCTCCCCAGCCATGTGGAAGTGTGAGTCCATGAAACCTCTTTTCTTTATAAATTACCCAGTCTTGGGTATGGCTCTATTAGCAGTGTGAGAACAGACTAATTCAGAGAGTTACAAGGGTAACTGACACACTGAGGATCCAAAGAAGGGGCATAAGGCAATCTGGACATGAAAAGCAGAAACCGCTGCCACACCTAGGCTGAAGGGACAAAGGGAAGGGCAGCATTATTGAAGACCAAGAGCTGATGGTGGAAGCTGGAACTACCATAGGTCAGCCTGGTGAAAAATGGGGCCATGAAGGAAAAGACTGGCTAGAGAGGTGGAGCAAGGGAACTAATCTACTGATGAACACAAAGCCCAAAACAGTGAGTGAGGAGAAAAACCTCAGCTTCTCTTAACCTTCCACCCTCTAGACTTCCAATATTATCTCCAATAACCTGAATTTACCATGAAGGAAGAGGGAAAGGGACAGGGAGAAATGTAGTTCCTTGTAGTCCAGAAAAGGGCATAGAGAGGGTGAGGAGGGATCTGAGAGCAAAAATTCAGCATAGGACTCAGAAATAACCACTGTTATCATTTCGGGTCTCTTATATCTACAAAATCAATAAATGTTCACACTAAATGAATGATATATAAGCACATATTTGGATTCTACAAGGCTGTTTCATAATTTATGCACAATAAAATTCCTTTATCTATTTCACACATATTATGAGCCTCTTTCCATGTCTCCACTTGCAGATCATTGCCCCTTTTTTTGGATAATTTATATTTATTGTTTATGGAATGCCATGTTTATCTTTTTATATATGACATTTTCTGGTCAGTAGTAATATATATCCTTATTAAAACTGGAAAATAAAGAAAAAGTTTTATTTATTTATTGGTTAAAAGATTATTATCCTCATTCTTTTTTTTTTTAAATTATACTTTAAGTTCTGGAGTACATGTGCAAAACGTGAAGGTTTGTTGCATAGGTATACATGTGCCATGGTGGTTTGCTGCACTCATCAACCCGTCATCTACATTAGGTATTGCTCCTAATGCTATCCCTCCCTTAGCCCACCAACCCCTGACAGGCCCCACTGTGTGATGTTCCCTTCCCTGTGTCCATGTGTTCTCATTGTTAATCTCTCACTTATGAGTGAGAACATGTGATATTTGGTTTTCTGTTCCTGTGTCAGTTTGCTGAGAATGATGGTTTCCAGCTTCATCCATGGCCCCGCAAAGGACATGAACTCATCCTTTTTTATGGCTGCATAGTATTCCATGGTGTATATATGCCACATTTTCTTTATCCAGTATATAATTGATGGGCATTTGGGTTGGTTCCAAGTCTTTGCTATTGTGAACAGTGCTGCAATAAACATACATGTGCATGTGTCTTTATAGTAGAATGATTTGTAATCCTTTGGGTATATACCCAGTAATGGGATTGCTGGGTCAAATGGTATTTCTGGATCCTTGAGCAATCGCCACACTGTCTTCCACAATGGTTGAACTAATTTATACTCCCACCGACAGTGTAAAAGTGTTCCTATTGCTCCACATCCTCTCCAGCATCTGTTATTTCCTGACTTTTTAATGATCGCCATTCTAACTGAGCATGAGATGGTATCTCATTGTGGTTTTGATTTGCATTTCTCTAATGACCAGTGATAATGAGCTTTTATTTTCATATGTTTGTTGGCTACATAAATGTCTTCTTTTGAGAAGTGTCTGTTCATGTACTTTGCCCACTTTTTGATGGGGTCGTTTGTTTTTATCTTGTAAATTTGTTTAAGTTCCTTGTAGATTCTGGATATTGGCCCTTTGTCAGATGGATAGATTGCAAAAATTTTCTCCCATTCTGTTGGTTGCCTGTTCACTCTGATGATAGTTTCTTTCGCTGTGCAGAAGCTCTTTAGTTTAATTAGATCCCATTTGTCAATTTTGGCTTTTGTTTCCATTGCTTTTGGTGTTTTAGTCATGAAGTATTTGCCCATGCCTATGTCCTGAATGGTATTGCCTAGCTTTTCTTCTAGGGTTTTTATGGTTTTAGGTCTAACATTTAAGTCTTTAATCCATCTTGAACTAATTTTTCTATAAGGTGTAGGAAGGGGTCCAGTTTCAGTTTTCTACTTATGGCTAGCCAGTTTTCCCAGCACCATTTATTAAATGGGGAATCCTTTCCCCATTGTTTGTTTTGGTCAGGTTTGTCAAAGATCAGATGGTTGTAGATGTGTGGTGTTATTTCTGAGGCCTCTGTTCTGTTCCATTGGTCTATATATCTGTTTTGGTACCAGTACCATGCTGTTTTTGTCACTGCAGCCTTGTAGTATAGCTTGAAGTCAGGTAGCGTGATGCTTCCAGGTTTGTTCATTTTGCTTAGGATTGTCTTGGCTATATGAGCTCTTTTTTGGTTCCATATGAAATTTAAAATAGTTTTTTTCTAATTCTGTGAAGAAAGTCAATGGTAGCTTGATGGGGATAGCACTGAATCTATAAATTACTTTGGGCAGTATGGCCATTTTCACGGTTTTGATTCTTCTTATCCATGAGCATGGAGTGTTTTTTCATTTGTTTCTGTTCTCTCTTATTTCCTTGAGGAGTGGTTTGTAGTTCTCCTTGAAGAGGTCCTTCACATCCCTTGTGAGTTGTATTCCTAGGTATTTTATTTTCTTTGTAGCAGTTGTGAATAGGAGTTCACTCATGATTTGGCTGTCTATTATTGGGGTATAGGAATGCTTGTGATTTTTGCACATTGATTTCGTATCCTGAGACTTTGCTGAAGTTGCTTATCAGCTTAAGGAGATTTTGGGCTGAGAAAATGGGGTTTTCTAAATATACAATCATGTCACGTGCAAACAGGGCAATTTGATTTCCTCTCTTCCTATTTGAATGCCCTTATTTCTTTCTCTAGCCTGATTGCCCTGGCCAGAACTTTCAATACTATGTTGAATAGGAGTGGTGAGCGAAGGCATCCTTGTCTTGTGGCAGTTTTCAAAGGGAATGCTTCCAGCTTGCTTTTGCCCATTCAGTATGATATTGGCTGTGCATTTGTGATAAATAGCTCTTACTATTTTGAGATATGTTCCATCAATACCTAGTTTACCGAGTTTTTAGCATGAAGGGTGTTGAATTTTATTGAAGGCCTTTTCTGTATCTATTGAGGTAATTATGTGGTTTTTGTCATTGGTTCTGTCTATGTGATGGATTACATTTACTGATTTGTGTGTGTTGAACTAGCCTTGTATCCCAGGGATGAAACCCACTTGATCGTGGTGGATAAGCTTTTTGATGTGCTGCTGGATTTGGTTTTCCAGTATTTTATTGAGGATTTCAGCACTGATGTTCATCAGGGATATTGGCCTGAAATTTTCTTTTTTGGTTGTGTCTCTGCTAGGTTTTGGTATCAGGATGATGCTGGCCTCATAAAATGAGTTAGTGAGGACTCCCTCTTTTTCTGTTGTTTGGAATAGTTTCAGAAGAAATGGTACCAGCTTCTCTTTGTACCTCTGGTAGAATTCGGCTGTGAATCTGTCTGGTCCTGGGCTTTCTTTGGTTGGTAGGCTATTAATTACTGCCTCAATTTCAGAACTTGTTATTGGCCTATTCAGGGATTCGACTTCTTCCTGGTTTAGTCTTGGGAGGGTGTATGTGTCAGGAATTTATCCATTTCTTCTATATTTTCTAGCTGAATTGGGTACAGGTGTTTATAATATTCTCTGATGGTAGTTTGTATTTCTGTGGGATCAGTGGTGATATCCCCTTTATCATTTTTTATCATGTCTGTTTGATTCTTCTCTCTTTTCTTCTTTATTCGTCTGGCTAGGGGTCTACCTATTTTGTTAATCTTTTCCAAAAAACACCTTCTGGATTCACTGATTTTTTGAAAAGTTTTTCATGTCTCTATCTCCTTCAGTTCTGCTCTGATCTGTTATGTCTTGTCTTCTGCTAGCTTTTGAATTTGCTTGCTCTTGCTTCTCTAGTTCTTTCAATTGTGATGTTAGGGTGTCGATTTTTCCCACTTTCTCCTGTGGGCATTTAGTGCTATAAATTTCCCTCTAAACACTGCTTTAGCTGTTTTCCAGAGATTCTGGTACATTGTGTCTTTGTTCTCATTGATTTCAAAGCACTTATTAATTTCTGCTTTAATTTCATTATGTACCCAGTAGTCATTCAGGAGCAGGTTGTTCAGTTTACATGTAGTTGTGTGGTTTTGAGTGAGTTTCTTAATCCTGAGTTCTAATTTGATTGCACTGTGGTCTGAGAAACTGTTTGTTATGATTTCTGTTATTTTGCATTTGCTGAGGAGTGT
>NW_012114489.1:6534369-6567559 GCF_000951035.1 Colobus angolensis palliatus | reverse complement strand
CATTGGCCCCCACTCTCTTCTGGCCTGTAGGGTTTCTGTAGAGAGATCTGTTGTTAGTCTGATGGGCTTCCCTTTGTGGGTAACCTGACCTTTCTCTCTGGCTGCCCTTAACATTTTTTCCTTCATTTCAACCTTGGTGAATCTGACGATTATGTGTCTTGGGGTTGCTCTTTTCGAAGAGTATCTTTGTGGTGTTCTCTGTGTTTCCTAAATTTGAATGTTTGCCTGTCTTGCTAGGTTGGGGAAGTTCTCCTGGATAATATCCTGCAGAGTGTTTTCCAACTTGGTTCCATTATCCCCATCACTTTCAGGTGCACCAATCAAACCTAGGTTTGGTCTTTTCACATAGTCTCAAATTTCCTGGAAGTTTTGTTTGTTCCTTTTCATTCTTTTTTCTCTAATCTTTTCTTCATGCTGTATTTCATTAAGTTGAGCTTCAACCTCTGATATCTTTTCTTCCGCTTGATCGATTCAGCTATTGATACTTGTGTATGCTTCATGAAGTTCTCATGCTGTGTTTTTCAGCTCCATCATGCCATTTATGTTCTTCTCTAAACTGATTATTCTAGTTAGCACTTCCTCTAACCTTTGATCAAGGTTCTTAGCTTCCTTGCATTGGGTTAGAACATGTCCCTTTAGCTCAGAGGAGTTTGTTATTACCCACCTTCTGAAGCCTACTTCTGTCAATTCATCAAACACATTCTCTGTCCAGTTTTGTTCCCTTGTGGGTGAGGAGTTGCGATCCTTTGGAGGAGAAGAGGCGTTCTGGTTTTGGGAATTTTTTGTGCTGTTTTTTTCCTCATCTTCATGGATTTATCTACCGTTGGTCTTTAATGTTGGTGACCTTCAGATGGGGTTTATGTGTGGACGTCCTTTTTGTTAATGTTATTGCTATTCCTTTCTGTTTGTTAGTTTTCCTCCTAACAGTCAGGCCCCTCTGCTGCAGGTCTGCTGGAGTTTGCTGGAGGTCCACTCCAGACCCTGTTTGCCTCGGTATCACCAGCAGAGGCTGCAGAACAGCAAAGATTGCTGCCTTTCCTTTCTCTGGAAGCTTCATCCCAGAGGGGCACCTGCCAGATGCCAGCCAGAGCTCTCCTGTATGAGGTGTCTGTCGACCCCTGCTGAGAGGTGTCTCCCCGTCAGGAGGCACAGGGGGTCAGGGACCCACCTGAGGAGACAGTCTGTCCCTTAGCAGAGCTTGAGCACTGTGCTGAGAGATCTGCTGCTCTCTACAGAGCCAGCAGGCGGGAACGTTTAAGTCTGCTGAAGGTGTGCCCACAGCCACCCCTCCCGCCCCGTGCTCTGTCCCAGGGAGATAGGAGAATTGTGTATAATCCCCTGACTGGAGCTGCTGCCTTTCTTTCAGAGATTCCCTGCCCAGAGAGCCATTTCCTTTTAACAACTGCACAATATTTCATTGTATGGATGCACTTTAATGTATTTAGCCAGTTTCTCTTGAGGGTTGTTTTGGTCATTTTTTATTTTTTATGATGGAAATAATGTCAGATTTGAAGATGCTTATTATACTTGTAAAAATGCTGACTTTTATTATTATTTTAATATGACTGATTTTTTTTTTTTTTTTTTTTTTTTGAGATGGAGTCTTGCTCTGTTGCCCGGGCTGGAGTGCAGTGGCCGGATCTCAGCTCACTGCAAGCTCCGCCTCCCAGGTTCCCGCCATTCTCCTGCCTCAGCCTCCCGAGTAGCTGGGACTACAGACGCCCGCCACCTCACCCGGCTAGTTTTTTGTATTTTTTTAGTAGAGACGAGGTTTCACCGTGTTAGCCAGGATGGTCTCGATCTCCTGACCTCGTGATCCAATATGATTGATTTCTAAAAGTAGATTACCTGATGAAGCATATGCACTTTTAAATTTCTGATAGATATTTCCACATGTCCTTTCTAATATTGGTAGTAATTTATATTCTCATTAAGATTCTATGAAAGAGCTTGTTTACTCACCATTTCCCAAATATTATATATTGTCAATGTTTGTCAATCTGGTGAGTGCATAGATGTGTATGTGTATCAGTGTCTGTGTCTATTATATGTGTTTGTGTCTATGACAATGTCTATGGTTATAACTATATATCTACGGTTATGTGTATGAATATATCTATATGTCTATGACTATATCTGTATCTACATAACTATATTAATACAATTTGCTTTTATTATTCATGGATTCTGTATTTGCAAATTTGCCCACTTACTAAAATGTATTTGTATTCCCCAAATCAATACTTTTGGCTCTTCTGTTCTCATTTGTGGACATATGCAGAGTGGCAAGAAATTTGAGTTACTCAACATTAATGTTCCCAGCTGATGTTGAACAAAGCGATGTTGTGCTTTCTTGTTTCAGCTCTCGGTTCTCACACTAAACAAGTGTCCTTTTCAAGGTCTTTTAGATGCCATGTTTTTTTTTTTTTTTTTTTTTTTGCATTTTTGTGTTTGTTTGTTTTTTTTTTTTTGGTAATTTTGCTGTTTAAAATGGCCCTCAAGCACAGTTCTGAAGCTTTGCTTAATATTCCTAAGTACAAAAACATTGTGACAAATATTATGGAGAAAATACGTGTGTTAAGTAATCTTCATTCAGGTATGAATGTGTGTTAGGTAATCTTCATTCAGGTATAAGTTATAGTGCTATTGGTCATAAGTTCAATGTTAATTAATCAACAATGCATATTAAATAAGTTGTCTTTCAATAGAAATACACATAAAACAAGATTATTAAGTTGATGAAAATGTTTTGACCAGAGGCTTGCAAGAAGCCTGTGTTCTCCTAAAAGTAATCATTCAGTATTCACTAATTCAATGTTCACAGAGAATTTATAGAGCATAACTGCTATGAGTAACAGGAATCAATTGTATCTACATCTATGGCACTATGTATGTGTCCTTCAATAGTTCTCTGTCTTTGATTCAATAAATATTTTTCAAGAGCCTCCTATGAATTAGACACAGGAAATGCTGAGCAGACACCCAAAACACAAACAACTAAAGAAAAAATATCTAGATTGGACTACATCAACATTTAAAATTTTTGAGTTTTAAAGGACACTACCAACAGAGTGAAAAGGCAATCCACAGATGGGAGAAGATAAGGGATTAGTATCCTCTGTGTGTGTGTGTGTGTGTGTGTGTGTGTGTGTGTGTGTGTATAATGAGTATCCAGTATATATATAAAGAACTTCTACATCTCAACAAGAAAAAATAATCAAATGACTCACTCAGAAAATGGGCAAAGGACTTTTGAATAGACACTCCTCCAAAGAGGGAGCCAACCATAATTCCTGAAAGGGAATAGACATTTCTCCAAAGAGGGAGAATTCACTAGTTCCAAACACTGAATTAGTGATTACTGAACTGTTACTTTTAGGAGAATACAGGGCTATGTTCTTGCAAGCCTGAGGCTATAATCTCGAAATGTTGAAATATTGAAGGATTAAAACCTTTAAAGTCTAAAATCCCCAAAATCACAATCCTGAAAGATAAAAATCCTGAAAATAGAATTCTGAAAAAAAAATTTAAGAAATAAATGTTTATTTACATTTTAAAAAGAGGATTTATTTGAGAAACATATAAAAACATGACTACACTTCCTAGGCTACTTTACACAACAAATTAGGCAGTAATAACATACATGTCTTTGCAAACATAAACATATATACTAACGACAGTCACATGGGTATAACAGCTATGGTCAGATGAACCATATTTATAAAGAACTAGATAGGACAAAAGAAAAAAATGTATAAATGCATATCACTATCGCTGGTAACTGTGTACACTCAGCTTTATAACTGTGGTTATGAAATACCATGACAAAAAACCAGTCTTTTGACTAGACAAATGAAAAACCACCATCGGTTACCACCACTTATGCAGTCAACCAAAGAGCCAAGATCTTGAGAAATTTTAACTTTGCAAATGCAGATATACAAATAGGACATCTCTTTATGGAGGAAGTTTTGGCGTTTTTACATACATGTGCAATGTTTGCACACAAAGTCAATGTTGTGATAATGCACTTTTGTGGAGTCGAATTTGCAAAAATGCATAATACTTATTAGAACTCTCTAAAAATCTCTACAGGATTTATGCCTTCAGTAGTTGAACTGATGTGAAGATGAAATACATAGCATAGTGAATTGTAAAAAATAATGTAAAACCTATTTGAAATAGTGAAAAAACTAAAAACATTTTTAAAAAGCCAAAAAGAAAATTCAGCATATGAAAAAACATATTACAGGTATAGATTTTGGACAATTGTATGAAGGTAGTCCATAAGAGCTGGCCAACTTTCATGATCATTAACTATATTGTGAAATCTTCCATCACAATGAATAGCTACTTTTTTTCATTTAGGGCATGGCTGACCTCAGAGAATATATTCACATCCATTTTCTACATGGCACTGCTATTTTTGAAATTCATCTGTGATTCAATATACATTAAATCTTCCCATCTTCTATGTTGTCATGCTTCTATGTTGTTTTGGATACAGGAAAATCCATGCTGCATGCACTCACATACAAATCACAAATATGGTGGAAACAATACTGGTGATTGAAGAGCAACACCATTGCCTAAATGTCTTCTTATCCTATCATGCACATAATTATTTTCAAACCAATCAGTAATTTGCTGGCTTCTTCAGGCAAATGCAGCTTTAACTCATTAAAAGCTCTAGGAATTTCATCAGCTGGAAGAAATGCCAATTCAGACAAATGACACATTTGTAAAATGAATTTTTCATCATTGCCTTATTGCATGGCCAGTCCGCTCCTCTGAATTTTCTGCCCAATGCAGATGAAGACAATAACAAGGTAATAGTTCTACCTTACACGATGCAACTAACACGATGTAACTACCCTGCGTGCAAACAAAAATGCATTAATTCCTTCCCCAGAATTCAACTTTCACAATTTCAACATTTGGGATTTTAATCTTTTGTGATTCTGATTTTCAGGATTTTAGACATTGGGGATTTTAGACTTTCAGGATTTAGACTTTAGAGATACTGGTCTACTGGGATTTCAACACTTGGTTTTGTAGTGTTTGGGATTATTTCTTTTGGTATTATCATCCATACTCCTCCAAAGAAGATAAAGGAATAGCCAATAAGCATATGAAAAGATGCTCAACATCTAATTTCACACCCATTAGGATGGCTATTATCAAAAAAATAAAATAACAAGTGTCTGTGAGAATGTGCGGAAATTGGAATATTTGTGCATTGCTACTGAGAATTTAAAATGGAGCAGCCACTACAAAAAATGGTATGGCAGTTCCTCAAAAAATTAAAAACAGAATTACCAAAGCAGAGGCTGAGGCAAGGTTTTTGCATGCATCCTAGGGCTTAGGTGGAAGGAAATGGAGGAGCAAAACAAGAAAGGATGAATAAGGATGAAAAGTCAATTTAAGTGTGTCTTATCAAGGTCAGTGCTTTGGGTAACTGGGCTCCATTGTACCAAAGATCCCCAAAACAAGTGCACCAGAAGAGTCAGAGGCTGGAGCATTTATCCACCAGGTCTCATCTACCATTGGTTGAGTGTTGGCACAGAGGGCCTTAACCCTACACTTGTGGGCTGCACTTGCTGGCAGATCAAGTGAACTCCAGCAGCTGGAAATGATGTGCAGTAAAGGAGAAAGTGAGTTTGTGAGAAGATGTTCACAGCAGCTGTGATTGAAATCACTTGTGGGTATGGAAATGTGGCATGGGGAAACAGAGGCATCTGATATTATTAATGACTGACTCATTTTATATCTAGGTCATCTGACTTTAGAGTCCATAACTCTGTATCCTTGAAATCTCCGAGTTTCAGATGGTAGGTTGAATATGAAATCCTTAAACCACTTCTGCAAATGGCAGAAACCTGACATGAGAAAGACCAAGGTAGATATGAATATGGATCTCAAGAAGAATGGTACCAGATTCTTGAGAAGCAAGAGCTCACTCACATTCACATTCACATGCGGACATCTGAACTTCAATGATACTGAATATGTTGGTAGAATAATTTACATTTTATAGAAAAAAATAACATGGGTGCTAGGGAGATAATCAATTACTTTTTAATCAATTGGGACTAGATTCCATTTTCTTGTCTCTTATCTCAGATTATTTTCCCAAGGTTCTACTTCCTCCTGGCACTGCTGATACTGTTTTCCTTCCCTCCATGCCCTAGCTGCATCCAGGTTGTTTTTGTTGCCTTTTACATGATTATTTGACCCAGCCTATTTCACTCACACATTGCTCACTTCTTTGGGCCTCAGGCCACTCATCTTTAAGAAGTGGGACTCTGGTGTTTCTCAGTTTCTGTCAGCTCCAATGCTCTATGCTCATTTGTCTGTGTGTGCTATACATGCTTTACATGTCCTGGTAAAGGGAGCTTTGATGTGCATTTAAGACAAAAAACTATACATATGTAAGTTGCTTGCTATAGTTAGTGCCTCTTCTTCTAGAGGAAAGCATACATTAGAGGGAAATTTTGAGTTGTCAAATCTGGAAATACACATTTGCAGAGTTTAAAAAGACATTTTAGCAACTTTTGAAAGTGAAAGAAACTCTCACTTTTTGGTAAAACTGATTAATTTTGTCATACCAATTTTATGTAGTTGAGAAAATACCACCAGCACTAATAAAAAAAAGTGTGAAGGAATATTTGCTATACCATTTTAAACTTGAAAAACCGAAGGACAGCAGGCATTTGAGAATATGTGTATATATAATTATATATGAATTTAATATATAACATAAAATATATAATATTTATAAATTATATATACTTGCTATTTTTCTATTTGTAGTTCAAAAAATGTATTATGAGCACATCTCTATCCAAGCAACTGGAGAGAGAATACATAGATTTTGCCAAGAACACACATACTGTGAAATGTATATTAAGTCACGTATCTGGTTTACTTGAATAATAATCTCTGAAACAAAATGAGCTATGAAATAATTGCATGCCTCAGTCTCTCAATTTGTAACAATAGAAGAGCAACACCTTTTCTTACCTCTCATCTCTGAGGAGTGTTTTATTGAAAAAAATAATTCTCTCTCAAAAGGCTTTAAGCACATTAATAGAAGGAAGTTATTAACATTTAAGGCAGTGTTATTATGCTATTAGATAAAATGGAGAAAAAATTGGTCAATTCTTACCACCTGCTGTAGATTCAACACACAAGAGAGTCTGTAGTTTTATGAACAGCAGAGTGAGCAAAACCTTGATTCTTAGAAATAGCTTCTTAAAACTGCCACTCAGGAATGCTTTGCTTCTGGTTGCTTAACTGAAAGGCTATTGTTAAGGCATGTTTTGGGATCTCTTTTACTCAGTGATGTTTTTGCCTTTTTGTTTAGGAAGCCACACTTCTACCACTGTATTTTTATTAAATGCCTAAGAGTGCTGTGCAGAGGACTATGCTTAGATATTCAAAGACCTATGACAACTGGTTCCTAAGTGCTGCGAGCTCATGGACTTTTTGGAGGATTCCTTTCCGCTAACTGAAGAAAGAAAAGAGAAATGTATAACACCAAATAAAAACTGTGATCAACTGTATTATAGATAAGAACACATAAAAAACATGTACTTGGGATCTGCAACAAGTTTCACCAGAAAACCCTTAAATGGGATTTGATGAGTTAGCATGAATCAAATCATGCAGTTTTATCATTGCTGAGTGATTCTAATAAACTGAATTTCTCAAAACGCAAACCCAAGGATCTCACACTGGAGCACAGACAGAATATTCAGAAAATGACAGTCAGCCTCATCAAGATAACATTTTATCGATGGCAATGGAAGGGTAATAGACAATTTCCTTCTTTCCTTGTCCATGGTACACAATGATAATCAATCATGAAGATCCACTATAACTTCAGAAACGTTCTTAACTCGGTAATCAGGAATAGGGGTCAGCAAAACTTTTATTAAATTGTCAGTAAATATCTTACGCATGTGGATAACATAGTCTCTGTTGCAACTACTAACTCTGCTGTTGGAGTGCAATTTGCAGCAAAAAGCAGAAGCTATATAAACAAATGGGTGTGGCAGTGTTTCAATAAGATGTTTACAAAAACAGGCAGCTGGCCTGTGGGCCATAGTTTGATCATCCCTGGTCTAGACAGCCATCATGATTCAATCAGCGTTAGCACATAAGAATTAACCTGCTTGCTACTCTTGGTTTTGATGCAGCATTAATACACTTGACCTTTTTCATGTTCTGTTTAACCACAAAACTCAAGGTAAATGGGTCCTCCGCCTCCCATTTCCGGTTCAGTACCTTGCTAATACTGTTTACCTCTGTCAGAGATTTTTTGTTTTTTACCATTCTGAGCCTCAATTTCTCATCTGGTAAAGGAATATAATAACAATGCAGGGTTGCTGCAAAAGTCAAATGAGAAAATATAGATGAAAGCATCTGTAAACCATAAGACACTAGAGTATTTGAATAAAATAACAATTGTACTTCGTAGGTGAATGTGTTGCACAAAGTTTGGAAAACATGTTTTTAACCAGATAAAACTCACAACACTTTTTTCATGAAAAACTACTTTTTTATCTTTTTTGTTTGTTTGTTTAAAAGGCATTTTGTTGTAGATAAAATGTAAGGGACCTAAGTAAATTTGCATGGACGGCATTTTTGACTGCTTACTTATAGCTTCTTTTTTTAAGATACATTTTTTTCTTTCCAACTTTTATTTTAGGTTCGGGGGTGCATGTGCAGGTTTGTTACATGTATATTGTTATATGTATATTGCATGTCACAGAGGTTGGGTATACAGATTATTTTGTTGCCTAGGTAATAAGCATAGTACCAGACAGGTAGTTTTTTTTATCCTCACCCACCTCCCATCTTCCACCCTCAAGTGGGCCGCAGTGTCTATTATTCCCTTCTTTGTGTCATGTGTACTCCACATTTAGTTCCCATTTACAAGTTAGAACATGCAGTTTTTGGTTTTCTGAGTTTGTTTGCTAAGGATGATGGCCTCCAGCTGCATCCATGTTGCTGCAAAGGACATGTTCTCATTCTTTTTACGGCTGCATAGTATGCCATGGTGTATATGTACCACATTTTCTTTATCCAGTCTACCACTGATGGGCATTTAGGTTGATTCCATGGCTTTGCTATTGTGGATAGTGCTACGATGAGCATACACATGCGTGTGTCTTTATGGTAGAATGATTTCTATTCCTTTGGGTGTATACCCAGTAATGGGATTGCTGGGTTGAACGGTAATCCTTTGTTAAGTTCTTTGAGTTCTTTGAGAAATTGCCACACTGCTTTCCACAGCGACTGAACTAATTTATATTCCTACCAGCAGTGTATAAACGCTCCCTTTTCTCCCAATCTCACCAGTATCTGTTATGTTTTGACTTTTTAGTTATAGCCATTCTGACTGTTGTAACATGGTATCTCATTGTGGTTTTGATTTGCATTTCTCTAATGATTAATAATGTTGAGCAGTTTTTCACATGCTTGTTGGCCGTGCGTATGTCTTCTTTCGAAAAGTGGCTGTTCATGCCCTTTGTGCAGTTTTTAATGGGACAGTTTGTTATTTGCTTCTTAATTTGCTTAATTTCTTTATAAATTCTGGATATTAGACCTTAGTTGAGTGTACCGTTTGCAAATATTTTCACCCATTCTGTAGGCTGTCTGTCTGTTCTGTTGATAATTTCTTTTGCTGTGCAATAACTCCTTAGTTTAATTAGGTCTCATTTGCTAATTTTTGTTTTTGTTGCAACTGCTTTTGGAGAAATCTTTGCCAGGGCTTACATCCAGAATGGTATTTCCTAGGTTAACTTCCAGGGTTTTTATTGTTTTAGGTTTTACATTTAAGTCTTTAATCTGTCTTGAGTTGATTTTTATCATGGTGTAAGGAAGACATCCAGTTTCAACCTTCTGCATATAGCTAGCCAGTTATTCCAGCATCAATTATTACATGTACTCACCTGCAGGCGGTGGTGTGGTAGGGTTCGTATATGCACACTGACTTACAGCTCTTATCGTATTTCTTCCTCTAGGAGTCTTAATCTAATGCCAAAGCATTTGGAAAAAAAAAATTATCATACCAAACTTTCCAGCTAGAAACCACGCATCTGAGTCCTGAGAAAATTAAAGTCAAGCAATAGTGTCCTACCAATAAGCCAAATAGCAATGTTTATTCTAGACTGTAATCTATGTTATCAGAATGGGAATACATACAAAATGTGAAAATGAAATTTCCACAAGAAAGCTGAAAAATCAATTAAAGGAAATGTCTGATATGAGAGGATTAGTGAATATTCATACTTCTGATTATGACAATATTCCCTAATCAATAGTTTCTAATCTTTGATAGATATGAATAATGTCAAAGTAAACAGTTGGCTAAAGATATTTGATATGATTATTAAATGAGATCCTTAACAATGATAATACATTTTTCTGGATGAAGGAAGGATAACCTTTTATGTAACATTTTACATTCAATTCAAATGGAAAATGTTTTTAGTAAAGATCAACTTTCCATAATGAATATTACTCTGAACACAATTTGAGACTTTATTAATTAGTTGTAAATTTGTAATTTATTGGCTTGATTCTTTAGAGACCATAAGAAACATATAGAGAATATACTCTTGAATACCTATCTGATTCACTTACTTTATGGGCAATTTTTCTGTAGAAAACAGTTGAACCCCTATAGACGTTGGAGAGTGTAATTACAGTTTTGAACCAAATTGGAAAATATTTTCCTCCCAAGCTACCTTTTCCTAGTAGAAAAAAGCATAGTTTTGTCTTTGTCTTTTAATTTTTCAGCAATATTTTGACTATTATCATTACAATAGCAATAATTCTTTGCTTCCTTTTCGGTTTTAACTCAACTTTTGTTTTGTATTCTTTCTTTTGGAGAATAAGGATGGAGACTTTTGTTTTTGAGACAGAGTTTCGCTCTTGTTGCCCAGGCTGGAGTGTAATGGCGCAATGTTGGCTCCCTGCAACCTCCACCCGCTGGACTCAAGCTAGTCTCCTGCCTCAGCCTCCCAAGTAAGTGGGATTACAGATACCCACCACCATGTCCAGCTAATTTTTTGTGCTTTTAGTAGAGACGGGGTTTCACTATGTTGACCAGGCTGGTCTTGAGCTTCTGACCTCAGGTGATCTGCCCGCCTTGGCCTCCCAAAGTGCTGGGATTACAGGCGTGAGCCACTGTACTCGGCCCAAGGATGGAGACTTCTAATTTGCACAGTATCATGTCCTTTTCTAAGGGGAAAGATTATCATGAACAAAACTCAAAAGATATTGCCATGAATAACTGAAAGCAAATTGTGCTTTTGCAAATAAGGGGAAACAATTAGACTTTGTGTCTTCTACTCTTCTCAGGGCTTGGTCTTCATTTTCCTTCTGATTACATCATGGTTCTGGAGGATGAGAGCTTCTAAACTTTTGAAATTCTGTTGAGCTTAACTTTAGTCTTCAGAGCAAGTTCTGCAGGCAGTTTAAATTGTGAAAAGAGCTGAAGACAGGATGAGTTTCTAATTGCAGAGATTTAGGTAGGTTTCTGAATGTCTTAAGGCCTCAATTTCAAAATCTTTCAAGAATAATACTACCATCATGGTCTACCACACAAAGTCATTATATGCATGAAAAAACTCTGCAAGCTGTGAACACTACATCTTTACAGTATTTTAATTACTAATAAAGTAAAGTTGTGGGCATGGATAAAAATAACTTTCACATAAAGGTATTTTCTATTCTTTAAGAATAATCTATTTAACACTGATAATGAAGGAGAGAGTTTAGTCAGCATGCAGTAAATGGAAGAGACTTCTTGACCAGAGTAGAGCAAGGAGAGCAGATTCATTTTATGTAGACAACCTACTTTGCCATTAATCCCTATGCATTTCAAAGTATTCCTCTGTGGTTCAGTTTTGTAGAGAAGGCATGGCATCTTCAGGAATCGGGGAAGAAGAGGCAAAAGCACAATGGGATGAGTTAGGAAAAAATGAGGAGCCTGGGAGAAAACTTTGAGGAAAGCCCAGCCTATTACAACCCATCAGGTAAATCTTTGCAGTATATGAATCTATTTCAGTACTACAATGGAGCGGTCAGCAAACTGTGGTCTCTCCCTTATTTTATATATATGGTTTTGTTGGAACACAGCCCCACTCATTTGTTTGTATATAGTCTATGACTGCTTTTGTGCTGCAAGGGCAGAGTAGAGTAGTTACAACAGAAGGTGTATGATCCATAAAGTCTAAAAATTTTCACATCTGGACCCTTTATAGAAAAGTTTTCTGAGCCCTGCTCCAAGATAAAAATATATGTTTGTGATGGGCTGACCATATAGGAAGCAATCTGCATCATTATTGAATGAATAAATGTTTTAACCTAAATTTTAAACATTTTTCTAATAACCACTTTCTTCTTGTATGTGTGTGTGTGTGTGTGTGTGTGTGTGTGTGTGTCAGAGAGAGAGGGCAGGAGGAGAGGAAGAGAGAGAAAGTATTTAAGGTAGGTGATTGGTGGTTAGAAATGTTACACAGGCCAACATCTCTTCATGAAAAGAGAATATAGTAAGCTCAAGATTCTAATATCAATTTGAGGTTTTGGTTGGAGTGAGCCTGTTCTTAGCTATAGAACAAGTTCTATATACATACATTTATATACATAGAGTAACATTTGTTCTGAGACTTACTTTCACTATTATACCTCATGGTATGGAAGTAGTAGGGGAGGGAACACATAGCTACTGAAGTTTAGTAGAGCACCCTGATGTTTCCTGAATGATCAAATTGATTTTGGTCTTTTAAAATGGGATGTATCTGAGAAAGAGGTGAAAATGATGAGCAACTCTCCAATCATTAAGACTCTATATGCAGGAACAAAATGTATATGAAAGTGAGGGTTATGAGTTTACAGGACTAGCTTTCAGAGTTGTAGGAAAGACAGGTTAATTATAATTCAAGTAAGTTACCATAATAGGCATATTACAATAACACCAGCACTGTATCTCTCTGGCGGAAGAAAGGAGTAGTACAGCTTTCCTGGTACCTGCTCACAGAGACTTTGGAGAACGTTTCATTCAATATTTCTCTCCAGGTTCAAGCAATTTATTCTACCTATATAGAATCTATGGGATAGCACTGATTTGAAAGACGGACTCTATTCTCAGAGGGTCTTAAGGTTGGAAAAGGAGAAATACATTTATTAATTACCTCAATAAGGCTTAGGAGCTCTACTAGCAGCAAGTTAATTTTGCTGTGAAAAAGGTTTTATTTTTTATTATTACTCTGCCTTCAATTTTTTTTTTACTTTGAAATAATTTCAAGCTATCCAAAAGCTGCCACAATAGTACAAATAATTCTTATCTATCCATCACCTTCACCCAAGTTCACCAACTGTGAATGGTGTTCCACTTATGCTTTCATGCTCTCTCTCTCTCCCCCCACCCCCGTTATAGTTTCTCTTTAAACTGTTTGTAAGTTATAGGAATCATTCTTCATTTCTCCTAAACGTTTCACATCTCATTGTGTGTTTTTTATGAACAAAAATATTCTCTTATATAATCACTATAATTATTCAAAATCAGGATATTTAACACTGATACTGTAGTATCACCTAAATGGCACTTTAATTAAAAAAACTTCAATTATTCCAATAATATCCTTTAAGCAACTATTTTTTTCTATATCGAATTCAATCTAGAATAAGATTTTGCATTCAGTTGTCATATTTCTTCAGCTCCTTTAATTTGAAAAGTTCATGAGGATTGCTTTATCTTTCATGACATTAACATTTTGAAGAGTTAAGACAAGTTATTTTTGTAGAATGTCCCTCAATTTTGAATTGTCTGAAATTCCCTTATTAGATTTAGGTTATGCATTTCTGGCAGGAATACTACATATGTGATGTCGTGTTTTTATTAGTGCATCATGTCAGGAAGTACAAGGTGTTGGTTTGTCTCGTTATTGTTGATGTTGACTGATCGCTTAGGTACAGTGGTTTCTGCTAGGTTTCTCCATGGTATGGTTACAATTTTCCCTTTTGTAGTTAATAAGTAATTTGAAGGGGTGGCCCTTTGAAGTTATTTTAATATCTTCTTCCCTTTCAACTTTTCATTCACTGATTCTAGCATCCATTGATGATTGTTACTTGTATAAATTTTAATTAAAATTCCTGAAAAATGTTGGGCTTTACTCTTTCTTCTGACATTTAGTAGTTGCTATTCTATATTCAGAAGGCATTGTATCTTTTTCTTTTCCTCTCTCTCTTCTATTATTATAGACCCATAAATTATTATTTTATTTAATAAGTTATGACCCATTAATGTTGTTGTCATCCTTATTATTATTAATATCAAAGTGTCTCATATTTGGCCATTGGAAATTTACTCAAGGTAGCTTTTTTTTTTTTTACTTTTCCTCATTCTTTGAGAATTTTCTTACTTTGTGACACAAAAAGGTGTTGTGGGTTTTTTTTTTTTTTTTTTTTTTTGCTTCAGCCTCAGAATAAGGTGTTTCTTCAAGGAGCCCTGTGTAAAATGTGTTGATCATATTTCACCTATTTAGACTTATTTCTTCTAACGCTTCTCTTTCCTGTAGCCACTGCCTGTTCTTGTTAATACTTTTATTCCCCTTCTCTGTAATCAGGATTGATATTTTGTCCACCTTGATACATAGATCGACACTTGTTCTTTAACTCTACTTGGTTCCACTACATGACTGTGAGAGTGAAGGGTTGGTCCTGGGAGAAGAGAGAGCAAAAGTAATTATTGTGTATAATTTAAGTAACATTATAGTTGCTTGCCATGCCAGGTGCGTTGTAGTTTTCTTTTTTCATATTTGAAGTTATTGCAGGGCTGAAAAAACTTTATTCACTTTAGCAATTACATAGAGGATGGATAATATAGAGAAAAGAACATGGAACTAGAATTCAGAAAATCTAATTTATAACATGGACTATATGTAGACCTTTGGCAAACCAGTGTAGTTCTTTAATCTTCAGGTTTCTCATCTTTAAAACGAGAATGGCTTTCCTTTTCCAATGATCTCAGATAAGTACTGTTCATACAAAATTATTTTAATCCGTGAAATACTATCTCTTTGCCTTGAATTCAATTTTTTGCCCCTTAAGAAATATATTTTGTACTGGAAAATAAATATTATTATGTCAATATATTATAATGTGATGACAGATTAAGTACTAATATATCTGTAGGTATTGAAGCAAACTTGAAGCAAGGATAGAGGAATTGTTATTTTCTTCATAAATATATTTATAAAATTAAATGGAAAAATCATCACTGTCAAGTGTTTATTTGCTTTAATAGGCTTATAAATTAATTTGTCATAAAACTGACCTTTCATTGCTTTAGATAAGAGGAAGGTTTTGTGATTGTTTAGATGCTACTTTTCACATAATAGGGGCTTATAACCGTTGACTTTATTGAATGAAAGAAGTTTTTTCAGCCCTGCAATAACTTTTTTCAGCCCTGCAATAACTTCAAATATGAAAAAAGAAAACTACAACGCACCTGGCATGGCAAGCAAATATAATGTTACTTAAATTATACACAATAATGTAATACACAAAGGTATTACAATATTATTTTCACCAAAGTAAGAGCCAATTTATAACATTAAGTTTAAATAATTTGAGACTTATGGCTGAGATTGAATATACAAAGGAACAAGGGCCAGACCATATATAAAAGTAGGACTCTGACTCACAACCTCTACATCAATCAGTCCAGGATGCCAAACCACAACCTGTGCAAGAACTGGCCCCAAATGATCAGAGCTTGGTTGATAGCTGCCAGTTTCCCTAATTTTTGTCTCCACTTACAATGTGTGACCAACTAAAGGAAGACAAATTTGCCCCCCCGAAACCAACAATATATGATGCCCCACTTCTAGTTAGCCTGTCTCCAGCTTCTCCATGCCAACACCCTCTAATCAGGTCATATCTAAAGCCTTCTGCCTTAGTCTATTTGTGATGCTATAAAGGAATATCTGAGGCTGGGTATGTATAAAGAAAAGAGGTTTAGTTGGTTCAGGTTCTGCAGGTTGTGCAAGAAGCATAGCACTGGCATCTACACCGGGTGAGGACCTCAGGTTGCTTCCACACATGGTGGAAGGTGGAGGGGAGCTGGCTGTGCAGAGATCACATGGTGAGAGAGGAAGCAACAGAGAGGAAGGAGGTGCCAGGCTCTTTTTAGCAACCAGCTCTTGTGGGAATGAATAGAGTAAGAACTCAGTCACTCTCTCATCCAAGGGCATTAATATATTTATGAGGGTTCCACCTCAATGACCCCAAAGCCTCCCATTAGGCCCTACCTCCAACGTAGAGGATCAAATTTCAACATGAGATTTGTAGAGGACAAATATCCAAACTTTAGCACCCTCCCTTTATGTTGCTATAAAGTTTTCCCACTCCTCTGCTTGCCTTTGAGGCTCTGCCAAATGCAAATGATGGTGGCTGACTCTTTTGCTCTAGCAAGCTCTGAACAAATAGCTTTCCTGTTTCTCATTTGGGTGGCCTTCATTTATTCCTACATTACTATCTCTTTTTTATTTGACAGATATCTTGGTGACTTCCTACATGACCTACATTAAAAATGCCTACAAGAAATTTGAGTTTACAATTATATTGTCAAGTTCTTTTTATCTAGCCTTTTTATTGTATTCACTAATGAAAGGTTTGCCAAGCACCTGCCCTGTTTAAAAATGTAATTAAGAGTAAATATAAGAGACAATTCACATCTTCTGGTCATTTAAAATCTGCACTATGCTTTTCTATGAAAACAATGTATTTCTCCTGAAATGGTTGTAAAGGCGTCAGGGTCAAAATATGTGAATATAATCAATGAAACATAAAGCAATATTTTTTACTCTTTTCTAACCTTGAAACCTAGTCATTTCCTAAACTCATATAACGCACTTTGACTAAGTTAGTGCATTTGGAAAGCTGGTTGGCCAATTAAGCAATAAAGCTCTGATATAAAATCATTTCGGGGCTCAGATATTGCTTTGTGCAGTTATTTTCTTTCAGAGAGAGTTTGATTTGTCTAAGCACTGGTGGTCATGGCAATTATGGATGAATCTTCTTCTTTGGCTGTGAGATCTGGTCGCCAGAAAACAAAAGACAAACCAACCTACAGTTCACACTTTCTATGAAATCACTAAATATTTACAATCTTTCTAGATAGAATTGTCAACAATTAGGAAGGTATCACCAGATTCACTATTCTTGTTCACTTTTCCATGGTAACCTATTACCATGCTCTATCTACTCCATCCATTCAAATGCTACCATCTTTTTTTTTTTTATTTTATTATACTTTAAGTTCTAGGGTACATGTGCATAACGTGCAGGTTTGTTACATATGTATACTTGTGCCATGCTGGTGTGCTGCACCCATCAAATGCTACCATCTTTAAAGATAAAAGTAAACTTTCATTTACTTAATGAAATATTACAAAATCCTCTTTGGGCTCAGTGACAGTTTTCTCTTTTCAAGTGTACGGCACTTATAACCTATGCCAAATAGCATTCTCAAAACTGGACAAAATACTTCTTGGAGCCAGGGCCAATGTCTTGGTTTGTCTTTGGATCTCTCATGGATATTTTACCATATCTCCTTGCATTTGTGTTGCACTGAATGGAAATTTATTGGGTTTAATTCACTGCATTTAATGCTGGCTTATACTTTATGCCCCACAGTGCTTAGGATGAATGTAGGGCAGGTACTCACTAAAAGGTCTTTTGGCTAATTAGTAGTTAAGACCCAACTTTCTTAGTCACAGCCTAAGGACTGAGAAAATTTGATGGTTAAAAGGTACCACAAAGTAATGTTAATACTGATTATGTAGGTGTATCTTTATGTATCCATGTAAATTCTGAGTCTCATTTCATGGTCTTTACTCCTCACAGTCTATGATGGGACAAAGGAGAAAGAATCAAGTCAAATGTCCTGAGAACATGTTTGCTGACTCTAAGATCTTGCATTACAGGCTTTTAAAATAGATTTCATTGCATGACTAAATATTGTCTTTGTATCTGTTCCTTAGAGGCATAATCAATAACTTACAGATTGTTAAGGATATTTACATTTTCATTAAAGAACACTGGCAAAGGTCATGCACAGGTATATTCATTTATTTCTTCATTCTTTACTTTTTTAAGGGAAAAGTAGTCATTTCTTTTCAATTTATACCATTATCCTTTGTTTCAATATGGGAGATTCTTTTTAAAAAAATATTATTAGGAGCAAGGGTTGGTCATAAGGAACCGAAGAACCAACATTTATTGAATGCCTGATATGTACCAGTCGTTGGTAGAAATTTTCTTATCTAGCCGAATTCTTGTGAAAGTTTTGTGAGGTGGGATTTAACAACTACATTTTATAGTTGACATCTGATACTTAGGGAGGTTAAACTACATGTAATTAGGTGTTTTCTTTCATTTACTATGCTTCGTTAGATTGCACTACATATTTTAATTATGAAGATAATCAAGTATTATGAGTATGTTTATGTTTAAATAAATGTGTGTACATGAAATCTTATAAATAAATGTGTTATACAGAGTTTCCCTTTTTTAAGTTTTAATGTTCAATTCAAACAAATATGTGTCCCTTCTTAAATCTCTCAAACCTAGTGAAGAAAAACATAGAAAGCTATTTACCTGCTCTTCCATGAGGACACTAGTAATCCCTTCTTCAGTGATAACTAACTCAACTTTTAACAGCACCACACAGATCATTAGAACGAACACACACACAGACACAGACACACAGACACACACACACACACACACACACACACTTCAAAATCAGGCTTTTAAATAAGTTTTATGGCCAATAGAGCTAAAAACATGACAAGTTATAACTTTACTAACGTGGTAAGCACAATATCTTGCTAAGTCTCTTTAGCAGGGCACTTAAAAGGATTTTAGCATTCAGTGGGGCACTACCAGCAAACTCAAGAGATACATTGCTTATACATGCCAGAACAGGCAAGAAACATATTCTGATGAAGAACTGCCTTACTTATGCAGGGTTGTGTTTTTCAAATCTAAAGAAATCCCAAACCATAAATGATGAAAGGAGAATAAAATAAAAATTCTTTGGGTTCTAATTAAATTCTTGAATTATTTCAGTGTTAGGTGTTGCTGTTTCAGTATCCTTTATTGTACACATTATTTCTCTCTTATATCTAGTATCCTTATAACATCAACCAAAGGCAAAGTCTATCCGTCAATTGTTTTGCCTTCTGCAGGGAAGTATTGGAGCAGTGGAGCAAACCAAAACTGAAGGAGAAATTATAGCTCATTCCCTTTAGAAGCTGATAACCATTATGGGGAAAGGCTTCCATCACTGTATAACATGATGAACAAATTTATTGCTGTGGAAGTCCAGAGGTAGGAAGGCATAATGTAAACTAGAAAGTGGAAAGGGGGTTGATAGGAGGCTTTGGATGTGAAATATAATGTATTGATTATGATTATAAGCTCTTCAGCCAGAGAGACCCACCAATGCTTGACCATTAAGTCTATTGTATATTAGTTGTGCCTCTGTGATCAAGTTCCTCAAGTTAGAGAATGTTTACTCTCCTCATATACAATGGAGATTCTAATAGTAATTATCTCATAAAGTTAGGAAGATGAAATAAGATAATACATTAGAAATGCTTTATTTATGGCATATAGTAAGCTTTCAATAGGAGTTGAAATTGGTTTTGAAGTTGTCATTAGATGTACCACTAGGTTTACATTAGATTTGATGGAAAGAAAAGGCAGGCAACCATGGTTCCAAAGTAGATCAAGCCAGTGTTCATAGGAAACATCAAATGTGAAGGGTGATTTAACATAATAACTTATCTTGATGTAACACTTTATAGTTTGCAAAATAATTTTATTGACAGAATGACATTGTAGTCATTAAAAAAATTGTAAAGGAAGAACTATTATCTCCAGTTTAGAAATTGTAAAACTGAGGGGTCAGGCGCGGTGGCTCACACCTGTAATCCCAGCACTTTGGGAGGCTGAGGCGGGAGGATTATGAGGTCAGGAGATTGAGACCATCCTGGCTAATACAGTGAAACCCCGTCTCTACTGAAAATACAAAAAATTAGCCAGGCGTGGTGGCTGGCGCCTATAGACCCAGCTACTCAGGAGGCTGAGGCAGGAGAATGGCGTGAACCTGGGAGGTGGAGCTTGCAGTGAGCCAAGATTGTGCCACTGCACTCCAGCCTGGGTGACACAGCGAGACTCCATCTCAAAAGAAAAAAAAAAAAAGAAAGAAAGAAAAAAAGAAATTGTAAAACTGAATCTCAGGGAAGCTAAATTCCATATGCACATCAAAACTGTGAATTCATATCCATGTCCAGAACTTACCCAGCTGAAAAAGTTTGCTCAATGAACAGTGTGGAGGTAGGTGTGTTTGGAGATAAAGGTCTGTATGCACATTATGATTTTGATTGCCAAGGATAAAGTATTTACATTTGCTTTAAAAAGTAATGTAAAGTTAAATGGAATTGGTAAGTGGAAAGGCAACATAAGGAAGATAGATGAAAACTTTCGTCAAGTATACAAGAATAAAAACTATAAGAAACCATAAGAAGAGGGTTCTACTTCATGAGCTTTACTGCAGGATCTCCAGAGTAGGAGCTCAGAAATGTTTGTTGAGTAAAAGGGCATTTGATGCAAGGGAAACTGATAGTGGGTATTAATATGATTTGATGTGAAGCAGATAGGAGGGTACCATTCATTAGAAACAAAGACAAACAGAATTCTACTGAAATTTTATATGACAAATAAAAGGAGAAGAAGACAAAGAGGATGCAGCAGTTATTAGATGATAAATCACAGCTGAATACATCTTACAGATAGTTGTGTTTCCAATTTCCAAGTAATAAAGAGATATGGTTTGGCTCTGTCTCCACCCAAATCCCATCTTGAATTGTAATCCCCATGTGTTGAGGGAGGTACCTGTATTCCCCACGTGTTGACGGAGGGAAGTAGTTGGATCATGGGGGTGCTTTCCCCCATGCTGTTCTCATGATAGTGAGTGAGTTCTCACAAGACCTAATGGTTTTATAAGCATCTGGCATTTTCTCTGTTTGCACTCATTCCCTCCTGCCACCTTGTGAAGAAAGTTCCTGCTTCCCCTCTGCCTTCTGCCATGATTGTAGGTTTACTGAGTCCTCCCCAGCCATGCAGAACTGTGAGTCAATTAAACCTATTTCCTTTATAAATTACCCAGTCTTGAGCAGTTCTTTACAGCAGTGCCAAAATGGACTAATGCATAGAGTATCTACTTTTTACTTTGAGAGAATTAGATCATTGATTTGAGAAATGTATGCTCCAGAATGTATTTTTCTTTGCTTCTGATTCTCTAGTAAAAGGAAATGAGTAGAGGAGGTGAATCTTAAGCTGTTTCCTACCCCCACACCCCACCTCCCCCAGTCAGCCAAAGAATATGGGCAAACTTGTTGTGAGAAGTCAGGGACCCCGAACAGAGGGACTGGCTGGAGCCACAGCAGAGGAACATAAATTGTGAAGATTTCATGGACATTTATCAGCTCCCAAATAATACTTTTATAATTTCTTATGCCTGCCTTTACTTTAATCCCTTAATCCCATTATCTTCATAAGCTGAGGATGTACGTCACCTTAGGACCACTGTGATAATTGTGTTAACTGTACAAGTTGATTGTAAAACGTGTGTTTGAATAATATGAAATCAGTGCATCTTGAAAAAGAACAGAATAACTGATTTTTAGGGAACAAGGAAAGACAACCATAAGGTCTGACTGCCTGCGGGGTTGGGCAAAAAGAGTCATATTTTTCTTCTTGCAGAGAGCCTATAAACGGATGTGCAAGTAGGGAAGATAGCATTAAATTCTTTTCCGAGCAAGGAATATTATTATTAATACCCTGGGAAAGGAATGCATTCCTTGGGTGAGGTCTATAAACGGCCGCTCTGCGAGTGTCTGTCTTATGTGGTTCAGATAAGGACTGAGATATGTCCTGGTCTCCTGCAGTACCCTCAGGCTTATTAGGGTGGGGAAAAACTCTGCTCTGGTAAATTTGTGGTCAGGCCGGTTCTCTGCTTTTGAACCCTGTTTTCTGTTGTTTTAAGATGTTTATCAAGACAATACATGCACCACTGAACATAGACCCTCATCAGTAGTTCTCCTTTTGCCCTTTGCCTTGTGATCTGTGTTGGACCCTTGCCAGTAGTTCTCCTTTTTGCCCTTTGAAGCATGTGATCTACTCTCTGTTCTTACACCCCCTCCCCTTTTGAAACTTGTAATAAAAAACTTGCTGGTTTGAGGCTCAGGTGGGCATCACGGTCCTACTGATATGTGATGTTACCCCCAGTGGCCCAGCTGTAAAATTCCTCTCTTCTACTCTTTCTCTTTATTCCTCAGCTGGCTGACACTTATGAGAAATAGAAAGAACCTACTTTGAAATATTGGGGGCAGGTTCCCCTGATACAAACATTTAAAATTAATATAAAATAGTTATACATTTTTATGGGGTGCATGTAGTATTTTGTTACATTCAAGTTGGTTATCTTTGAATAAAGTGGGGGGAATTCTCTTTTCACAGCACCATCAACTCACTTGGTGTTCAGGAACCCATTCATCTCTCACTCTCCCCTACACTCTGCTTATAGAAATGGCCTAAATGGGTTAAGGCAGATGGGCAATGGGCCCAGACTCAGGAGCATAGATGAAAGGCAGGAAAGTGCCGTGGCTCCTTAGCATCAAGAAAGAGGTGTGCCTGCTCAAATAGAAATCCAGTGAGCCTGAAGGTAACTGGCTTAATTAGTGATCACTACTCATCTCCATGTGACTCCCAGATACTAGTACAAATGGTACTCATTTGACAGGAGGCCTGGTAGTCAGCAGACTGTGGCTCTGGTCGTGATTTTTCAGATTGAATCTCCTTTGTGGGGCCCATGAAACCCTCTTGAAATACTTCCTCTTCTCTTCCTCTCTTTCCTTCCAATCTGCTTCCACAAGGACACCTTGAAAAACTTCCCTAATCTGGGAGGAAATTCTGGCTCTCATTCATCATGATTTTTATTATTTTAGGTCATTTTTAACAGTCTGAATTAAATGCATTCTCTAGGAGTTCTCATCAAACATTTTCTGAAAGGAGAATGCTTTCAAATGGGAAAAATGCAAGACTTATGATTATATATGGAATATTATACTATTTCCCACAACTGTTGGAAAAATATATAATCATAGAGGCCACTGTACTTTATTATGAGAATTATGAGAAATATCATTAAAAATATCTAGTGCAGTCATTGTCCTTTTCTGTGTGTAAAGGGGTTGCTGATTTGAAAATAAAACAGATATCAAGCATTTCCCCATGCTTGCTTTATATAACACTGAGGTTTTAAATAATATATTACTTTCTTTAAAATCTATTTACATGGTAATTGCCACTGTATAATGTATGAAAGATCACTTCACTGAGTTTAAATCTGGTTTGCAATGTGGGCTTGACATATTTTTTATTATTTTTAAAAAGCTTCCTAAATTACCCTTTGTGTATTTCTAAAACACAAGTAGCTATTTTTAGAAAAATAATCATGAACTCTAGCTATTGTTAACCTGTTTTGTGATCCTTTGCTTTCTAGATTTGGTTTCCTTTCTGAAATGCCATTCTGCTTCTTTAAAAAGGTAGGCAGCAACAGAAGATTTAAATACCACCTAAGAGAATCTTATTTTTTATATCCTATTTTGAATTTTTTACATGATAAGGCAGACTTTTAAAAGTTCCAGTTTTGGATATGTCATTATATAGGAAGAAAAACTACTGCTGTGACAATTTTTTAACATCATTAATTATTTTCTCATTCATTACTGAGCCCTGGGTACCCATAAAAGGAAGGACCACTGATGATTGCCCCCCAGTGCATTTATCTGTCTCCCTATGATTCTTTCTTTTTATCCCCCTCACGTCTAACCTTGCGCCTTTAGTATTGAGTTCTTTTTCAATTATCTGTTACTATCACCAGTGCTAGCTGTCAAATGTCCTATGATCTTTACGGAGACCTTGCAAATAGTAAGGACCAAACTAATACTAGTTAACTAATTCACCACTATGATTGGCAGTCAGAAAGAGAGGATCCTATATTAAGAATAAAATTGAAAAATGTATTTGTTATGGGGAGACCTAATGGTGAATTCAGCTCAACCCATGATGATATCACCTTTTTGTGTAGGTATTTTTAGATTGCTTCATTACACCCAAGAAGAGGCAGTCAATGGACTTCTTTTAATTTCTATCTGTACTCACATCTTAGGTGATCTTATCCAGATTCCTGGATTTAAATACCATTTATATGCAGATGATTCCCAAATTTATATATATTCCCAGAGCACTCTCTGAACTTCAGTCTTATATGTTCAATAGCCCTCCTAGCATCTACACTTGAACATCTAAAAGGCACCAAAATAAAATTCATCACATAACAGAAAAGATATGAATATAAAGGCCATAATCTTATATGAAAACTTAACAGATGTAGAAAATAACACTGCAATTCAATAATTTTCTGGTGTAGGTGGAGTGATGGGAATTAAATAAATGTATTAATTAGGTTGCATTTGTCTGCAAATGGCAAAATATAAATTTGCAATTGCTTAAAATAAGAACTTTTATTAGCTTACATAACTGTAAATGCAGAAATTGGGTGGATTTGGACTTAGTACTGAAAACAAGAGTTCTAGATATGTTTCTGTACATGTCTTTTTTTTTTTTTTTAAACGTATACCTTTCACTATATATGGGCTTATGTTTGGTTCAGCTTCCTTTATGATGGCAGGATAGCTGCCAGTAGCCACTGGGGTAATGTGGTTCCATGTTCATATTCACCAGAAGAAAGGGAGAGAGAGCTTGACTTTCCATGGTTCTCTCCTAATAATGATGACGTTTCTTTTCAGGAATGCTCAAGCAAGGTTTTTCTCATATGTAATTGGTCTGTACTTTCTTAGCGCCTCCTACATCTGAATTTTGTTTAGGCGTCAGCCCCTCCCATGTAACTCATGTCCCACTAGGTAAGCTAACTCTAACTCCATCTCCAGAGGTGGGTTCATATTTGTCTAACCCAGTGGGGCAACATCCATTCCTCTGTCAGTAAGTTGATTCTGAAATCCAGGCTTAAGGCAGTCATCCTAGAGACTGGGGATATGGCATATTATTGCAAAAGAAAGAACTTATGTTCAGCACTATGCAGGAAGTGAACAAACCCTGGCAGTGAACACCTAGAAGTGAATGAGAAGCATATCACCTGGTTGGCAGTAACAAGCCATTTCGTGACCCAAAGGCAAGCTAGCCAGCGGGCAGAGCTGACTTCATCAGGAATGCATTGCTGAGAAATTCATTGTTAAGTTATGTCAGAGCCAAGCACTGATCCCTCTTTTCTAGGACCTAAAAATTAAACGATTTAGTGTGGGTCTTATCAAAAAGATGAATACAAAAATCTATGTAAAAAATTAGGTGAGATGATTTTAAAAAAACACGCAAGTGACTGCCTCTAAAGCTTAAGCTTTAAACTTCTCAGTGAATCCATCTCTGATGGCAACACTGCTGAAGTCCTTACCTTCTACCTCGCCAGCTCTGAACTTCCAGCTAATTGAGTAAGCAAATTATATATTAGTACCTACAGGTGAAATCATCCTAACTGATGAAAAGATATGCATGAGAATAGAGTGTTCAAGGATGACTCATATCCACATTGTTTCCTTTTGTTGGAAAACAGCTGTATATTGGACCTATTATTCTTTTTTTTATTGTTTTTATTTTTGAGGCAGAGTCTTGCTCTTGTCGCCCAGGCTGGAGTGCAGTGGTGCAATCTCAGCTCACTGCGACCTCTGCCTCCTGAGTTCAGTTCAAGTGATTTTCCTGCCTCAGCCTCCCAGGTAGCTGGGATTACAGACTGCCGACACCACGTCCAACTAATTTTTGTATTTTAGTAGAGACAGGGTTTTGCCATGTTGGCTAGGCTGGTCTCAAACGCCTGACCTCAGGTGATCTGCCCGCTTTGGTCTCCCAAAGTGCTGGGATTACAGCTATGAGCCACCGTGCCCGGCCAAGGACCTATTATTCTTAATTTGCTTTTTTTAAAAAAAATAGATCTTTTAAACACATTCCTCCTATTTAACTGAAATTTTGTATCCTTTGACCAACATTTCTCCAACCTCCTCTCTCCTAGCCCCTGGTAGCTAACATGCTGCTCTCTACTTCTATGAGTTGGATTTTTTTAGATTTCATGTTGAAGTGAGAATATGTGGTATTTATCTTTCCGTACTTGTCTTATTTTACTTAACATAATGTCCTCCAGGTTCACCTGTGTTGTTGAAAATGACAGAATTTCCTTCTTTATTAAGGTTAAATAGTATTCCTTTGTGTATGTATACCATATTTTCTTTATCTGTTCATCTGTTGTGAACACTTAGGTTGATTCCATAACTTGGCTATTGTGTATAACACTGCAATGAATGTGATAGTGAAGATGTCATTTGGCATACTGAATTCATTTCTTTTGAATACCCATCCAGTACTAGGATTGCTGAACCTATTCTTTTTATTTTTAAATTTGTGATTCATCATAGAGAGATTGTACTTTGAGTATTATTTTAAATTGATATAATTCTACATGTTTATGGGGTACGGTGTGATATTTTGATACATGTATATGATGTATAATGATCAAATCAGGATATTAGCATATCTATTATCTCAAACATTTATCATTTCTTTATGTTGGGAACATTTAAAATCTTTTCTAGCTATTTGAAAATATACAATAAATTATTAACTGTAGTTACCCTACAGTGCTATAGAACTTATCCCTCTTATCTAGCTGTCACTTTGTATCCCTTAACCAACCTCTCCCTATCTCTCCTCCTCTCTCCCTTCCCAACCTCTAGTAACCAGTATTCTACTCTCTACTACTATGTGATCAAATTTTTAGCTTCTACATATAAGTGAAAACATACAGCATTTGTCCTTCTCTGCCTGGCTTATTTCACTTAACATAATGTCCTCCAGGCTCAACCATGTTGCCATGAATGATAAGATTTTCTTCTTTTTTAGGGTGGAATAGTATTCCATTGTCTATATATACCACATTTTCTTTATTCATTCATCTCTTGATGAACACTTAAGTTGATTCTATATCTTTGCTACTGTGAATGTACTGCAACAAACATGGGAGTGCAGAATGACATAACTAATTTCCTTTCTATTTGATATATACTCAGTAGTGGGATTGCTGGATCATACAGTGGTTCTACGTGTAGTTTTTTAAGGAATCTCCCTAGTGCTTTCCACAGTGGCTACACTAATTTACATTCCCACCAACAGTGTATAAACTCTGCATCCTTGGCAGAATCTGTTATTCTTTGTCTTTTCAATAATAGCCATGCTAACTGGGGTGACATGGTATCTCATTGTGGGTTTGATTTGCATTTCTCTGATTAATAGAAATGTTGAACATTTTTTCATTACCTATTGGCCATCTGTATGTCTTCTTTTGAAAAGTGTCTATTCAGATCATTTTCTCATTTTTCAGTTAGATTTTTTTTGCTGTTGTGTTCTTTATATATTAAAGATATTGATTCCTTTTCAGATGAATAGTTTACAAATATATTCTCCCATTCTGCAGGTTGTCTCTTTACTCTGCTAATTGTTTCCTTCGCAATGTGGAAGCTTTATAGTTTGATATAATCCCATTTGTCTATTTTGTTGCCTGTGCTTTTGAGGTTTTATCCCATAACATCTTTGCCCAGACCAATGTTCTGAAGCATCTTCCTTATGTTATCTTCTAGTAATTTTATAGTTTTGTGTCTTACATTTAAGTTTTTAATCCATTTTGAGTTGAATTTTATATATAGTGAGAGATGGAATTTAGTTTCATTCTTCTGCATGTGGATAGCCAGTTTTCCCAGCACTATTTATTGAAGAGACTATTTTTTTCCCCCAGTGTATGTTCTTGATGCCTTTGTTAAAAATCAGTTGGCTGTAAATACATAAATTTATTTCTGGGTTCTCTATTCTGTTTCATTGACCTATCTGTCTGTTTTCATACCACTATCAACAGAGTAAACAGGCAGCCTACAGAAGGGGAGAAAATATTTGCAAAGTATGCATCTGGTAAAAGTCTGATATCTACCATCTATAAGGAACTTAAACAAATTTACAAGAGAAAAACAAACAGTCCCATTAAAAAGTGGGTAAGATAGGTTGGGTGTGGTGGCTCATGCCTGTAATCCCAGCACTTTGGGAGGCCGAGGTAGGTGGATCACCTGAGGTCAGGAGTTCGAGACCAGCCTAACCAACATGGAGAAACCCCGTCTCTACTAAAAATACAAAAGTAGGTGGGCATGGTAGGGCATGCCTGTAATCCCAGCTACCTGGGAGGCTGAGGCAGGAAAATCACTTGAACCTGGGAGGCGGAGGTTGCAGTGAGCCGAGATAGCGCCACTGCACTCCAGCCTGGGCAACAAGAGCAAAACTCCGTTTCAAAAAAAAAAAAAAAAGGGGGGGGGGGTAAGATAAAGTACATGAGCAGACACTTTTCACAAGAAGACATACATGCAGTCAACAAGCATATTTTAAAAAGCTCAACAACAGTGATCATTAGAGAAATGCAAATCAAAACCACAATGAGATACCATCTCATTCCAGTCATAATGGCTATTATTAAAAAGTCTAAAAATAACAGATGCTGGTGAGGTTGTGCAGAAAAAGAAACATTTATACACTGTTGGTGGGAGTGTAAATTAGTTAAACTTTTGTGGAAAGCAGTATGGCAATTCTTCAAAGAGCTAAAAACAGAACTACCATTTGACCCAGCAACCCCATTACTGCATATATACCCAGAAGAATATAAAATCATTCTACCATTAAGACAAATGCCTGTCTATGTTCATTGCAGCACTATTCACAATAGCAAAGACATGGAATCAATCTAAATGTCTATCAATAGTAGAATAGATAAAGAAAATGTGGTACATAGACACAATGGAATACTATGCAGCCATAAAAAGGAATGAGGTCATATCTTTTGCAGGAATATGGATGAAGCTAGAGGCCATTATCCTTAGCAAACTAATGCAGGAACAGAAAACTAAATACCACATGTTGTCATTTGTAAGTGGGAGATAAATGGTGAGAACTCATGAACACAAAAAGGGGAACAACAGACATTGGGGCCCACTTTAGAGTGGAGAGTGGGAGGAGGGAGAGAAGCAGAAAAAAATAACTATTGAGTACTAGATTTAGTATCTGGGTGACGAAATAATCTGTACAACAAACCCCTACGATATTGCAAACCTGCACAGGTACACCTGAACCTAAACTAAAAGTTAAAACAGAAAAGAACAATAGTCATAACAATGATGGTAAACGGAATAATACCAAAAAAAGTAAAAATAAAAACGACTTAACTTTGATCCTATGCTTTCCTCCAGTGGATTACATATCACTGCAATTCTATTTAGTACATACTTATCCTTATCTCTAGACTTTATGTTAATTCCTTGTTCATTGTTCCCTTTCAGATTCACTGTTATAATTTCAAATTTTTAATTAGAAAAGATCAGTGCATCCATATGCCAAAAGTAATGTTTAAGACACAAAACAAAACTCCAAACATGTATACATTTTAAACATGATGCCAGGAAATACCTAGGGCACTTCTGTATCAATTTTCTGCCAAGAAATCTTATAATAGATTTTTGCACCCTTAGAAATCATATCAATGTCACTTTGATAACACCTTTGCAGGTTTAAAAAAAAATCTGTATCTCTTTTTTCTCTCTCTTTACTCCCTATTCTGTTGGTTTCATGTCCCACTTTTGTCCATTTGGCTGAAATATAGCTCTTTGAGAAAGATGAAATACATTTTTGAATATGGCATTTCTTCCCACATTATTATGAAGGGTGCACATGAGGCACCATCTTTGATCCTAATGTCAATGCTATCATATAAATGAGTAAATATTTTTATATTTAATTTATCAATAAAGACATTGAATGTCCATGGAAGTTATCTAATCCACCCAAGAACATGCACTTAATAATATGTACTGAGACTTAAACCCGCAAAAGCAAGAGATTTTGTCTGTTTGTGAATGAAAATAATGTTTTACCAATGCCTAGAATAGTACCTGGTACCTATGTAGTAGCTGTTCAATAAATATTTGCTGAATGGAGTTGAATGGAGTCAGAGGTAATATAGGTTACAATAGAAAATCCATAGGGTAGTATTGAAGTCAATGAGATCTGGACATAATTATTGGTAGTGTCATGGACTTGTTCTGCAATTTATTTAATCTTTTTGATTATCATGTTCTTCAGTTACTTGCTATAGTAACCACATACATTTGGCATGGGACCGCTACGTGGATTAAATTTGATCACATATGTAAAATTGTTGCCAAGCAGGGACACCAAATAGAAGCGCTACTTCTATTTATTTAAATTTGTTTTTATTTATATTTGAGACAGGCTCTCAGTCTGTTGTCCAGGCTGTAGTGCAGTGGTGCAATCATGGCTCACTGCAGCCTTGACCTCCTTGAGCCCAAGTGTTCCTCCCACCTCAGCCTCCTGAGTCACTGTGACTACAGGCACACACGACCATGCCAGGCTAATTTTTGTATTTTTTTGTAGACAGAGTTTCACAATGTTGCCCAGGCTAGTCTCAAACTCCTCACCCTTAGAAATCATAATTATCTGTGATTATGATATTGTTCAAGCTGTCCACCTGCCTTGGCCTCCCAAAGTGCTGGAATCACAGACGTGAACCACTGCGCTAGGCTGACTAGAAGCCAGGTTTAATATATAGTTATTAATGAATGGTTATTTCCATTGCATACAAAATCTTTCTTTGTTCATTTATTAGAAGCTCACATTGAGGAAGAAAAAGGTCATGTAGACATGTAATAGAATGGTCCTCATTATTGTTTGTAAAATTTAAAAAAATTGAACAAATCATAAAATAAAATTATGAAATTAATTAGAACTAAAGATATGATAATTTGCCTCAGGGGCAGGATGATGACAATGTGAACCTTGTCTGTATTATAATCTAACTTCAACATAGGTGATATTAAATCTGAACAACAGCAATTATCATTTTTAAAGATTGTGTCAATCATCATGAGCTAAAATGAAATATACGACTCACTACTTCCAGAGTTAGCTTGTTCATAATGTTCCATCTTTATTTTTATTTTTTTAAGTTGGAGCTTTTATTTCTGAATTAATTCCTAAATTTGCTTCCTGGGTTGATATCCGGCACTCAGTAGATAAAGAAGAGGCGTGATGGGATGGTCTGTAAGAAAGCTGAAAGTATAGCTTTTTATAGATGAGTAATTTGAGGCAGAAAGAAGCAAAATGACTTACTTGCCTGAGATAAAACAATGACTCAGGTTCCTAGCAGGAATAGAACATGAGCTCTAGATTTAAGGCTGCTCAATTTTACTCCAAGAAATTATTCTTCTCCCTGTACTTTCTTTAGTAATGTGCAATATACATTGACACTTGAGTGAGAGAATTTATTTTTTTGATTTTGTTCGTCTTGTGTATGCATTTCACTGCCTAATTATCATGTAAAGATTGCTCTTCAAGTTTCTACCAACCTTCACTTCTGTCTATAAGCTGCTAATTTCTTAAGTTTGCTTTGACATATAAGAAGCTTTTGCCACATTTTTGCTGCAATAATCATTTTTGTCAGCTTTATGATCCTATATATAAACGAACATAAATATAAGCCATAAATGCATAAATGAGAGCTTTACATCCCCCCTTCATTTTGTCATTTATTGCTATTTTAAAAAATAATTTTATTTAAGTTCTAGTCATATGTGTGGTGTTACTGATCTTCTTTTCCATTTTCTTTCCCATTCACTTACACAACAACAATTACAGGTTTGGGGGACACAAAATGGTTGTTAAATAATTACATCTAGTCATTTACAAAGTATTTCAAAACTTACATTTTGAAGGGCATAAATATACATTATCATGACTCATCAGAAACAATAGTGTTACATTAAGAGAAATGCAAATAGAAAACACAATTTCTAAAATTATCACAACCAGAATAACTGTGTTTCTAAAAATGTATTTTAAAAAATTATCCGGGCAATTTTTATTTTGTTGATGAAAGGCAAAATACATACTTTGGACCAAAAACCTACAAAATCTCAAGTATACGGAATGACAAAGCTGTAGCTCCATAATTGCTATTTCACAATTTTCAAATATCAAATTATGTCAAGTTCAAAATGATCCAATCAACACAGAGTACATGATACATGTACATGTAGCCTCAAAATAAATAATAGTAGTTTTCCCCTTTTCCATTTTTTGCACTTCTTCAGAAATGTTGTAAAGAAATTCACTTTTTCTGATTATAAAAATAATATATAATTGGACTGCTTGTAGCACAAAGGATAAATGCTTGAGGTGATGAATACCCCATTTACCCTGATGTGACTATTATGCATTGCATGCCTGTATCAGAATATCTCATGTATCCCATAAATATATACATCTACTAGGTACCCACAAAAATCAAAGTTAAAACTTTAACTTTTTTAAAAAAGTAATTTATGCTTACTGTATAAACTTTGAGAAATCTAGAGGAGTTTAAGAAACTACTGAAATTCATGTACTCATAACAACTGGAGATAAAAACTTGAAAATAAACTTGATAAAAACTTTGGGTGCCTTTTCAAACTTTTATGCACGTATAAGTATTTTCATATTTTGCAATATTAATATTTTTTCAGCTCTAATATATATCATGTAAAATTTTAAAGAATAAAGCATTATATTAATATCAAACTTCATGACAGAAATGCCAGGTGAAAGGAGACAATAAAAACTACAAGAAAGAATACGGGCCAAAGATTTAACATTCATTAAAATATCGCATAAGCAAGAAAGTGTAAAAAAATTATCAGGATTAAAACGCCTCATAACACTACTCAGGCACACTATTTCAAAGCACTCTTGGAGGAAATATTCAATAAGAAAAGAAATGATCAATATGATTATAAGTGACCAAATTAGTATGAATTATTGTTGTCTACAAAATAATGATTTGAAAAACTATATCTCAATCAATCTGGAACCAAAACTTTTTTTTTTTTTTGAG
>NW_012114489.1:6511521-6534279 GCF_000951035.1 Colobus angolensis palliatus | reverse complement strand
TTGTATTTTTTGCGGATCACGAGGTCAGGAGATCGAGACCATCCTGGCTAACACGGTGAAACCCCGTCTCTACTAAAAAAAAAAAAAAAAAAAAATACAAGAACCAAAACTTTTAACACAGCAGTTCTCAAACATTTTGGTCACAAGATCAATTTATTCTTAAAAATTGTTGAGAATGCCAAAGAACTTTTGTTTAAGTGGATTATGTCCATCAATATTTACCATATTATGAATTATAAATTAAAACAGAAATTTTAAAATATGTATTTATTAAAAATTATAATATTAAACCCATTTTAGGTTACATAATGATGTATCTTATGAATAAATATCCAAAGCAGAAAAATTTAAGGATTGGCACTGTTTTAGGGTTTTGCAAATATTTTAATAGTAGGAAACAGCTAGATTCTTATTTCAGTCTGTTGTGATATATGTCATGTAGCCTCCGGAAAAAATACACTGTATACTCACCAATGAAGCAGAATGAAAAAGGAAGATAAATACTTAGTATCATTGTGAAAACAATTTGGACCTGGCACATACTTTGAAAGTGTCTTGGGCACCCCCAAAGGGCTGCAGACCACAGTTTGAAAACTGCTGCTGTGAATGATGTTAACAATTTGAGAAAAGGTGCTTAGGTAGTAAAAGAGGACGGAGAGTGGAGGAGAGAGCCCTACATATTGGGAAACTTTCCAAATGGACTGGAAAAAAATAAACATCAATATCAATATTGGCAATTTAATGTAATCATCTGGTGAACAAAAATATAATAGATAACCTTCGATCCAGAGAATATAAAATTTGATGTGTCCACTGAAAGGTAAAAAAGGAGAATGCTATATATTACAAAAATAATTTTTGAATTAAAACTGAAATAAAGTGCAGAAATGAGGCCTAATATAACACAGTACAAAAACAGAAATAAAAATATGTTAAATTTATGTATAAACTGTCAGATTGGATTAAAAAGCAAGGAAATAAGCACATAAGATAAAGATCCAGCTATTTATTCAAATAAAATGGAAGGGAAAAGCTGTATCAGATAAATATGAAGAGATTCAAGCTGAGTGGGGGGCAATTTTAATCTCAGACAAAATAGATTTTACACTGGCACACATTATATGTTGGTAAGAAGAAAAATAATTCAAAAAGATGTAACAGTCTTGAATATCTTTACAACAGCTTCAAAATTTATAGAGCTACAATAGACAGAACCAAGCAAAGAAATGCAGAAATCGACAATTGTAATTACAGATTTTATTATACTCTTTTTATTACATACTGATAGATTAAGCAAGCAATAAAATTCCAATTGAATAACAGTATTATTAAGTTTGAACTTTAATATTATAAATACAGAAAAGGTTTCTTTTATTTATATAGATTCAGGGAGTACATGTGCAGGTTGGTCACATGTATATATTACATGATGGTGAACATTGTGAATTTTAAGTCATTATAACTAGGTTCAGACACATCTTTATTAATCAAAATAGGAACCATTACAATCAACATATTTTCGTCAGTGAGAAATGTTTACTCCTGTAGCATAAAAATCCATGCTTTGGGATTCGACAAACTCTTGGAAAGCATTTTCTGCATCTTGCTGGTTGTGGAAGCATTTCCCTGCAAAAAGTTGCTGAGATGCTTGAAGAAGTAGTAGTCGGTTGGTGAGAGGTCAGATGAATATGGCAGATGAGACAAAACTTCATAGCACAATTCGTTCAACTTTTGAAGTATCAGTTATGCGACATACAGTCAGGTGTTGTTGTGGAGAAGAACTGGGCCTTATCTCTGGACCAACGCCAGCTGCAGGCATTGCAGTTTTCAGTTCACCCCATCGATTTGCTGAGCATACTCCTCAGATGAAATGGTTTCTCTGGGATTCAGAAAACTGTAGTGGATCAGTCTGGCAGGAGACCACCCAACAGTGACCATGACCTTTTTTGGTGCAAATTTGGCTTTGGGAAGTACTTTGGAGCTTTTTCTCGGTCAAATCACTGAGCCGATTGTCACCAGTTGTCACATAAAATCCACTTTTCATCACACAATCTGATTGAGAAATGGTTCATTGTTGTTGCAAAGCATAAGAGAAGACAACACTTCAAAATGATGTTTTTTTAAATTTTTGCTCAGCTCATCAGGCACCCACTTAACAAGCTTTTTCACCTTTCCGGATTTACTTCAAATGTTGAATGACCAGGGCTGACACTGAGTTTGTTGGTAACTTCTCATGTAGTTGTAAGAGGATCAGCTTTGATGATTCCTCTCAATTGGTCGTTGTCAACTTCTTTTTTTTTTTTTTTGAGACGGAGTCTGGCTCTGTCGCCCAGGCCGGAATGCAGTGGCCAGCTCACTGCAAGCTCCGCCTCCCAGGTTCACGCCATTCTCCTGCCTCAGCCTCCCGAGTAGCTGGGACTACAGGCGCCCGCCACCTCGCCCGGCTAGTTTTTGTATTTTTTTAGTAGAGACGGGGTTTCACCGTGTTAGCCAGGATGGTCTCGATCTCCTGACCTCCTGATCCGCCCGTCTCGGCCTCCCAAAGTGCTGGGATTACAGGCTTGAGCCACCGCACCCGGCCCGTTGTCAACTTCTGATGGCCAGTTACTAGACTCATTTTCAAGGCTCTCATCTTCTTTGCAAAACTTCTTGAACCACCACTGCCCTTTACGTTCCTTAGCAGTTCCTGGGCCAAATATGTTGATGTTGCAAGTTGTCTGTGCTGCTGTACAACCCATTTTGAACTCAAGTATCATTCGAATTTGCTTTTTGTCTAACATCATTTCCATAGTCAATAATAACATAAAATAAACAGCAAGTAATAAGTCATTAGCAAAAAAAGATGTGAGAAATGTCCATTAAAATGATGTATAACATAACCACATTTAAGAATGTATTTCAGTATCAAACAGGAAATTCCAACAATGCAAAAACCACAATTATGTTTGCACCAACCAAAATTATCTGTTGAACATTGTACCCAATAGGTGATTTTTCAACCCTCTCCCTCCTTCCACCCTCCCCTCTTTGGGAGTCCCCAGTATCTATTATCTCTATCTATATGTTCATGTATATCTATTATATAGCTCCCATTTATAAATGAGAACATGGAGTATTGATTTTCCATTTTTGAGTTATTCCACTTAGGCTAATGGCCTCCAGAACCATCCATGTTGCTTTAAGAGACATGATTTCATTATTTTTACATTTCCATAGTATTCCATTGTGTCTATATACTACATTTTCTTTATCCAACGATCCATTGATGGACACAGGTTGATTCCATATTTTTGCTATTGTGAATAGTGCTGCAGTAAACACACAAGTGCTGGTGTCTTTTTGATATAACGATTTCTTTTCCTTTGGGTAAATACTCAGTAGCGGGATTACTGGATCAAATAGTAGTTCTATTTTTAGTTCTTCAAGGAATCTCCATACTGTTTTCCATAGAAGTTGTACTAAGTTACATGCCCACCAACAGTACATTAGTGTTCTCTTTTCTCCACATCCTTGCAAACATCTGTTATATTTTGAGTTTTTAGTAATAGCCATTCTGACTGGTGTGAAATGGTATCTCATTAATTTCAACAAACAGAATATATATTCTTTTCAAGCACACATGAATCGTTTACAAAATTCAAAATTCACCATGTGCTAGGTGTCACAGAAAGCTTTGTTTGATCTCTAAGAATCAATATACTCAGAGACAATATTTTCTGAATGTAATGCAATAACAAAAAAAGATATTATTATAACTTAAAGCAGCCTACACATTTATACTATTATAGAAAAACTACTACTTAACTCAGTAAAGAAAATCCATATGATAAATTATAAAATACTTGTAGTTGAATGACAATGATGACAATAAAAGCACATGTGAAAGTATGTGGAATTCAGTCTGTAAAGGAAGTTTTGTATATTTAAAGATATTTATCAGAAAACAAAAGGATTTTAATGGATGTGCTACGCATTCAACTCAAGAAGCTAGAAAAGGAATTAAACAGGAACATTAAACAAAAATAATAAAAATACAGACACAAATGAATGAATTTCAGAAGCAACAACCAGTGAAACTGATTTTTAAAAAAACCCAAAAGCTGGCCCTCTGAAAAGACTAATGAGAAAGACAAGTCTCAAGTCAGATTGATAAAAATAAATATATAAATAACCAAATACAGAAGAAAAAATGAAAAATAACTACAGCTATAATAGACATTAAAATAATAAAAAGTTATAAGCAACCATATGTAAATACATCTAATAATTTGAAGAAATGTGGAACATATGAGTCCTGAAAGAAATCAAATATTTATCTACATTTCCCTTCACGTTCACCTATAACCACTCTTCCCAAAAGCCTCAGATCCAGATGACTTTACATATGAGTTTCTGCAAAGTTTCAAGGAATAAATAATCTTGACACAAAATACAAAGAAAGAATGCTGCCCAATATAGCGAAAAAGCATAGTATAAGAAAATTATTGATTAATTTCAATTATGGGCACATTTTTTAAAATCATGAACAAGATGTCGGCATCTGAATCTAACAGTGGTTAAAAAAGGAACATATCTCATAATTGAGTAGGGATTGTATCTACACTAAAAGATCATTCAACATCAGAAAAACTCTCAAAGAAATTAAACACCTTGTGAACTAAAAGCGAAAAAGGTCATACAATTTTAAGTATACGCAGGCAAAGAATGTGAGAGATCCAAGATGTATTTACTAAAAAAAGAAAATAATTCAAAGGGTAGTTCTTAACTAGATAGTAGTTAATGGACAATTACCCACCAAATCAACAGCTAATATCACACTCAATGAACCAAGGTAAGATGCATCCCCCCCATGGTGGTTAAAGTTCATTATAATCTAGAGCTTCTGGTCAACTAAATATGTCAAAAAAATATTTCAAGGAAAAAAATAATGTTGTCACCTTTCTCAAATGATGTGAATAAAACAATTCCTGTAAAGCAGTAACATCCAATTAAAAATTTAATAAAACCTAGGATATATTAGCAACACGACCCAAAATGTGGCTAACAATTAGTCTAACCAAAGATTCACAATACATGTATAGAAAAAACATAGATATCTCCTAAATAGGGCATGAAAGCAGCTATGAATAAATGGAAAGATATGCTATATTAATGAATGACAAAATCAAATAATAAAAGCTGGATTACTACTTATATTTCATGAAATGCCACTGAAAACTCAAGTTGGAATTTTGGGGGAATGTGACAAACTAATTCTAAGTTTTTATGAAAGCATGAAGGTTCATGATAAATCAAAGTAATTTTGAAAAAAGAATAGTAAAAAGATGAGATTTGCCTATTCAGAAATTAAGTCATGCTATGATTTGGATGTAGTTTGGTTGGTCCCATCAAGTCTGATGACATTTGATCTCCAGTGTTGGAAGTGGGGCTTGGTGGGAGATGTTGGATGGGTGGGGAACAGATCCCTCATAAATGGCTTGGTGCCATTCTCGTGGGAGTCAGGGAGTTCTTACTCTATTAGTTCCCTGAGAGACTTGATTGTTAGAAAGAGCCTAGCATCACCTCCACCATCTCTCTTACTTCCTGTCTCACCATGTGATCTCTACACATAGCTACCCTTCACGTTCCACCCTGAGTGGAAGCATTCTGAGGCCTTCCCCAGAAGCAGATGCTGGCGTCATGCTTGTTGCACAGCCTACGGAACTATGAGCCAAATAAATATCTTTTTAAATAAATTATCCAGCCCTAGGTACTCCTTTATAGCAATACAAAGTGATAGTAAGCTATTGAGTCATAAACTAAATAAAAACTAACATAGGATTACTGGATTACTGGAAGAAACTCTACTTGGTCATAATATACAGGGTTTTTTTTACACATTGATTTACTCTACGGATTACTATTTCCATCACAATTTTAGCACTTTCTATATTTGTTGTACAGTTTTAAAAGATTCTGTTATCACAGTTATACAGCCTTAATAAACGGAATTTGATACTTTTTCTAAGAATTGAAACTTCTTTAAAAACATTGAAATGATCTAGTCTTCAGAAGTTTAGAACTCAGTTGTAAAATAAACTTGTTCTGAGGTTCTTTTTAATGGTAGGTTTTAACTAATATTTCTAATTATGTTACTAGTAATAGGCCTATTTAAGTTTTTGACATGTTTAGTTAGGAATCATGTAATTCCTCCAGATTTTCAAATGTGGTACCATAAAATTACATGTGTTACAAAATTAGAAGTATTTTAAACCTTTATCTACATTAAGTTGTGTCACTATTCTTATTCTTAATTTTACATACAGTGATTTTCTATTTTTTTCTTGTTCCAACTTGTAAGCCTTAAAAAATCTTTTTAAAGATTTGTTTACTTTAGTTTTTGTTGGTGTTTTAATCTAATTCATGTAGGTACTTCAGTATATTTTATTTGTACAAACTTTCTTTTTCTAGGGTTGTTTCCTTTGTGTTTTTAATTTCTTTCCATGACAGCTATATTATCTACTTTTCTTCCTTTTTCAACAATAATGAAAACATATAAGATACGTATTTTTTTCTGAGTGTAACTTTTGATGACTCCCCTTTATTTTTGTATGGAATATTTTCCTGCTGTCTGCTTTTTAGATAGATAGATTTTTAATTTCCGGTTTTTCTTTCCTTTTTAAAATATTCCAAGTATATATTCAGGTCATCTTTTGATTTAACTTTATTGGATCATAAACTGTTAGTATTAATACTATAATGCTTTCTGTGGAAGTCTCATAGATTTTTAATGTTTACTTATTCATTAATTTATTCAACAAATAATATGAAGTAATGAGCCTTATAATAAGACTCAGTTGGGGTAGAAATGGGGCGGGGAGACCTAGTTGGATGCAGAGGGGATTTCACTTAGATGGATTAATACAGTCATGCATCTCTTAACAATGAGAATATGTTCCGAGAAATGCATCATTAGGTTATTCTGTCATTGTGCAAACATCATAAAATGTACTTGCACAAACCTAGACAGTACAGACTACTACACACTGAGGCCATATGGTATAACCTATTACTCTTGGGCTACAAAACTGTATAGCTTGTGACTTTACTGAATACTGCAGGCAATTACAACACAACTGTAAGTGTGTATCTAAACATATGTTTAGAAAACATAGAAAAGGTAAAGGAAAATATGATTTTATAATTGTATATTACCACTGTTGCATATGTGGCCCATCATTGACCAAAATATTATTAATGAGGCACATGACTGCATGCACCAAAGTGAAAAGTGTGAAAAAATACCACTTGTTCAGGACCTGGAAGTAGAGAGGAATTTTTGGAGCACAAAGTGAGAAAGAGGAAAAGTTAGGCAAGATGAGGCTACCTAGAAAACAATTACTTTTTGAAACGATCTCTCTTCCAATTCCCATGTCTTAGAGTTTCACACGCTTTGTTTTCAGATCCTAGAAGGCATACTAAGGTACTTGGAGTAGAGGTACCCAAGTCCTCCTTTTCAGCATAGGAAGCTGTGTTATCTTCCTAGGGCTGCCATAATAAAGTACCACAAATGCTGTGGCTTGGAACAGCAGCAATTTATCATCTCATTGTTCTGGAGGCTAGAAGTCTGAAATCAAAGTGTCAACAGGGCCCTTCTGCCCCTGAAACCAGTAGCGGATGATACTTCCTTGCCTCTCCCTAGCTTCCAGTGGTTTGTTGGCAATCCTTGGCATTCCTTCCTTTGCAGCTGCGTAACTCCAATCTCTGCCTCTGTTGTCACATACAATTCTCTGTATATGTCTATGTCTTTACATGGCTGTTTGTTCTTGAGAACACCAATTATATTGGATTAGGAGCCACCCTACTCCAGTATAACCTTATCTTCACTGATTACATCTGCAATAACCCTATTTCCAAATAAGGTTAGTTCTGAAGTACTGGGTATTAAATAATTCAACATATCTTTCTGTAGGGGGACACAATTCAGCTCCAAACAAAGGCATGATTCTATGTTTAGCCTTTGCAAAGAACTACACTGATCTTCTAAATATTACTGGGCAATTAACTCAATTTTGACAGAAATCTGTAACAACATCTAGCTCACTGCGCATCTACAAGTGCATCAACCCAGCCTTTACTTTTGTCACATTCCTTTAGAAGTCCTATCCTTGGCTCATTAGAAAAATTAGTTCTGCTCTTATTCATTAGGTATACACCACTCTCATGCTTGGATTTTAAGAATTCAGAGTTAAAAATAAAAGAAAAAGTAAGGCTGTGCGTGGTGGCTCATACCTGTAATCCCAGCACTTTGGGAGGCCGAGGCGGGTGGATCACCTGAGGTTGGGAGTTTGAGACCAGCCTGACTAACATGGAGAAACCCCGTCTCTACTAAAAATACAAAATTAGCCGGGCGTGGTGGCGCATGTCTGTAATCCCAGCTACTTGGGAGGCTGAGGTAGGAGAATCGCTTGAACCGGGAGGCAGCGGTTGCAGTGAGCGGAGATGGCGCCATTGCACTCCAGCCTGGGCAACAAGGGCGAAACTCCGTCTTAAAAAAAAAAAAAGGTAACGTCTGTTGAGCTCGGCATCCCATCTACTGCTTCATCATCCACTGTAGCAGTTGTTTCTGACCATTTTGACTGTGCAGATTTTGTTCTTATTATCAAAGTTGTTCATTGCTCCCTACCTTATATAGGGGTGATGTTAGGATTCAATTATTGAAGAAATCATTCAAGGCCATCCAGGATTACATAATCTAAATGTTGGAAACCACTAGCATAACCTTCAAAATGCTCCCAATACTTTCATCCCCCTAAAACTTTGTCTCCTCAGCAGATATGTACCCAAGTGGCTAAAATTCAATGTTACCAAGATTCCTACTGAAATAACTCTTCTCTAGACACTTGCAGATTGTTATCTTTATTCCCTTCCCTTACCCCAATATATTTCCCCTATATTTTTTGCTTCCTCCTTCCTGGGCCTACATTTATTCCTACTATGTATCTGGTAACCGACTTCTCCAATCAGGTCACAGAAGTGGTGCCTGTAAGCCTCTCCAACGGACAGTAGCATGGCCTAGAATGTCCCATTCTGCTTTCTTTTCTGGATCCAAACCCAGTCATGGAGCCAGGCACAAATGGATCTTCCTTCATGCTCTCCACACAGTGCATGTGCTAGGAACTGAATTTGTCCCATCATAGCTCATATGTTGAAATTCTAATCCCCAAAATGATGGTGTTTGGAGGTGAGGCCTTTGGTAGGTGATTAGGTGATGATGGTGGCGCCCTCATGAAGGGGGTTACTGCCCTTACAAAAGAGGCCCTAAAGAGCTGCCTCGTCCCTTCTGTGAGGATGCAGTGAGAAGACTGTTGTCTATGAGCCGGAAAGTGGGCCCTCACCAGACACTGAATCTGCTAGCACCTTGATCTTGAACTTTGCAGTCACAGAACTGTGAGAAAGAAATTTCTGTTGTTTATGAGCCACCCAGTTTATGGGTTATAGCAGCCTGAATGGACTGATGTAGCATGGACATTTCTCCATTCTGATACCACAACTTTTTGATTGGTTTTCGGGCTTTTGAAATTAGCTAATCTGAGCAATGTAGCTTTGTAACGGTAGTCATGTCTGTGATTCCAAGGGGTAATATGTGGATGTCACCAAGTTCTTCTGGAGATGGTGCTCAATTAAATGACTAGCAATTGGTGCTTCAGATGAGGCAAAATGAGATATATTTGCGGAGGCACAATGTGTCTTTTGGCATCTTTCCATCTTATCTACTCACATGTAAGGCCTGCTGCGGATCAAAACTGTGATTTACATATTGACGTCCAAGTAGACATTACTGAATAGGTGAGAGAAGTGGTGGGTAAGAAACTTGATACTTAACTTACATTTAGAATCAGGTGAATAATATATTCCTCAGCAAATATCTATACATGTGATTTTACAGTTTTATTATTATTATTGTTATTTGAGATGGAGTTTTGCTCTTGTTGCCCAGGCTGGAGTGCAGTGGCGCAATCTCAGCTCACAGCAACCTTGGCTTACTGCAACCTCTGCCTCCCGGGTTCACGCAATTCTCCTGCCTCAGACTCCTGTGTAGCTGGGATTACAAGCATGCACCAATATGCCCAGCTAATTTTTTTTTTTTTGTATTTTTGGTAGAGATGGGGTTTCATCATGTTGGCCAGGCTGGTTTGGAACTCCTGACCTCAGGTGATCACCCACCTCGGCCTCCCAAAGGATTACAGGGATTACAGGCGTGAGCCACTGCGCCCGGCCATTATTTTTTAAAAGAACAATTTTTTCTTCTCAAAACTGTGTTTTAAAAAGTAACCACCTTAAAGTTACTCTAATATGTAAGTTGTTCCAAAACAACATATAGTTGTGACTGTTAGACAGTTAATACCCAAATCTCTGTGAACCAGTCTCTTCCTAGTTGACACCTATATAGTACAGCTCAGTCTGGTGATTGTAGGTGCTACTAAAAGTTAAAAGACAGCTTTGACATAAGATAACCACTTAAAATTTGTTCAAAGATGGGTTATTCATCTTTTAAGGCTCATTAGTAATACAAAACTAATGGTGAGGTAGGTCAGCATTCTTTTTAGTGAGTTGACAAGTTCTTGAAATGAAATTAAATCTGCAATACGATTCAAACTCTTTGTGCTTTCCTCTTGGATGAAATCACTGGAGGACTGGGAAACCAAGAAAACAATACAGGAACAGAAAATCCATGCATTCATTTACCTTTGCTTAGGGTTTTCTCAGGCAGCTATTGAGACTCAAATAAATAAGCATCTGGGACTACTCCTCCATTCAACATTTTTACACAAAGAGAAAACTGAGGAGAGCAGAGATTCGTTAGTCTCAAAGTTGAGGTGTGGTGACAAATTTATAAGTCCAGTTTTTGAAATATTAGCATTACAACAAAGAAATGTTTATTCTGTTTCATTTCACTTTTTCAAATTCAATAAAAATATAGAATGATGTTTTGGAATGTACCAAACGGGGTTTTTAGAAGACAATAAAGGGGCATTTGTCCTTGAAATTCCCATGATTTTTTAGAATCCACTCAACCTAAAAACTCATTTAATAAAATGTGAAGCCCCTTCAGCATGACTGATTCTCTATTTATTCGAGAGCTTTTGAACTTGCTTTACACTGCTCATATCCTTTCTTGGGCAGACAAAATGGTTTTTGAGGATGAAGTTGTAGTAATCAAGATAAATTTACATGATTTTGAAAAATGCATTCTAAAGAAATTTGAAGATCGTATTTGTCTTTAAACTGTAAACATAAGCTGTAGAGTCTGCACTACAGGTTGAACATATAGTTCTTTTTTTTTTCTTTTTGAGATCAAGTCTCATTCTGTTGCCCAGGCTGGAGTGCAGTGGTGCGATGTCGGTTCACTGCAAGCTCTGCCTTCTGGGTTCTGGCCATTCTCCTGCCTCAGCCTCCCGAGTAGCTGGGCGTACAGGTGCCCGCCACCACACCTGGCTAATTTTATGTATTTTTTTTAGTACAGACGGGGTTTCACCGTGTTACCCAGGATGGTCTCAATCTCCTGACCTCGTGATCTGCCTGCCTCGGCCTCTCAAAGTGCTGGGATTACAGGTGTGAGCCACCACACACGGCTGGTGGAACATAGAGTTAATTTGCATCCAAAAATGAATTGATCTCAAACTTTTAGATGAAAATATTACCTTATAATACTTCATTTTGACTAATAGAATTTGAATTTATTTCTGTATAATATCTTTTAGAAAAAAATGTACAATTGATTTTTATCATGATTGTGGTAATTGTATGGCAAGTTTTTACAAACCTAATTTTTTTCTATGGAAGTAATATGTCATCTTCCACTTTTGAGTTATCCAAAGTCTTGTCTTCAAAAGAAGCACAGAGTCAGGTTTAAACCCAATAAAATAGTTCTTTATTTTTAGAATATCTCTACTCACTGATATCTACTGATTTCATTCTCACATATCCCTCTCTTTAAAAACATGAATAAAACCTATGCTCAATTTATACTCATCGCCATTGATTTAACAAATATTTACTGAGCACCTGCTCTGTGCCTGGTTCTGTTCTATATTCTGTGTAATCTGCACTGAACAAGACAAATAAAATCCCTGCTTTCACAGAACTTAAATTCTAGTAGGGCTTGGGTCAGAGTGATGGGTGTAGTTTGAGAAGGCAGAAAATAAAAATTAATTAAAATAGAAATTAATCAAAAAATAATCAAGAGGCCAGGCGTAGTGGCTCACGCCTGTAATCCCAGCACTTTGGGAGGCCGAGGCAGGTGGATCACAAGGTCAGGAGTTCGAGACCAGCCTGGCCAAGATGGTGATACCCCATTTCTAGTAAAAATAAAAAATTAGCCGGGCGTGGTGGCACATGCCTGTAGTCCCAGCTACTCGGGAGGCTGAGGCAGGAGAATCCCTTGAACCCAGGAGGTGGAGGTTGCAGTGAGCCGAGATCGCGCCACTGCACTCTAGCCTGGGCGACAGAGCGATACTCCACCTCAAAAAAAAAAAAAAAAAAAATCAAGAAAAGGGAGATAAGTGTTTTTGAAGACAAAAATCAAGGTGATAGACTAGCTACCTTGCTTTAGATAAAATAATCAGAGAATTACAGTAACAGTTAACATTTATTGGACACTTATGCATCAAATACTTCGTTTCCCATATGCATTGATTAGGCTATTTCAACAACTTAAGATGTTGGCATTATTGTCATCTTAATTTTACATATGGAGATATTCAGTCCAGATTGTTTACCTAGCTCTTTTAAGATTACACTATTAGGAAATGATGGAGATGAGATTTTGACCTATACAGTTGGACACACAGGCAGTGTTCTTAACAACTGTGATATTTTTGAGGACATCATACTTGGCCCCAGAGCAGAAAGATGAAGCACAAGGTATGGAAAAGGGCCAATTAGGTACAGAGGGACCAGCAAGTGCAAAGGCCTTAAGGCAAGAGAAATCATGATGTGTTTGCAAAACAGAAAATAGTAAGGTTGGAGGATAGTGAGTAATTGAAAATGTCATATGAAAATTGCTTTAGGAAGCAACCTGGGATGGATCACATAGGGCCTTTAAAATCATAGTAAGGAGTTTGTATTTTAAGAGCAATGCAAAGCAATTAGAGGACATTAAAACAAAGGAGAAACTTGGTATGGTTTACATTAACAAAAGTCTGATTATGGTATGCAGAATGGAGAAGAACAGGGTATAAAAGCAAGGAGACCAGTGGAAAGGCTATTGCAGCAGATAAGGAATAAAATCAAAACAACTTGAATTAGGAAAGAGATAGTGGAAATGAAGAAAAAGGGATACATTCAAGATAAAATTTTGACAGAATGTCAGTAATACTTGATAGATTAGCTGTGCAGAATTGAGGAAAGATAAGACATCAAATTCCATTTGGAATATGTTCCTTTTAAGATGCTTTGACATCTAAATGGCAATATCAAATAGGCAAGCAGGGAAAGATCCTGGCTAGTGATATCTGTTTGGAATCAATAGCACATAATTGGTACTTACAACTATGGGCCTGAATATTTTCTGAGGCAGTGTTCCTCAATCCTGGCTGCATTTTGGAATAACCTAAAAAGCTTCTTAAACATACAGATGTCATGCCTTGTTCCAGGTTAATTAAATTTAGGATGTTGAGAGGATATTCTTTGTATTTACATTTTTAAAGAACCCTCTAAGTGATTTGAGACAGCGTCTGGGCTTGAGAACCACTGGTCTAGGAAGAGAGCATAGGAAGGACTGTGCCCTGGATCCTTCCATCATGTGGAGATGGAAAAGAGGTGAAGCCAGCAAAGAAGGCCAAGGAGTCAATGATGAGATAAACCTGGGTATGTGGAATCCAGAGAAGGAAAAGTTTCATGAAGACTAGACATATTTCAAGAAGGTCAATAGACTTAAGGGATACAAAGAACTTGAGTAAGATGAGAATGTTTGGATAAGGCACTATGGAAGCTTGTTAGAAGCTTTGACAAATGGATTTAATAGGCTGTTTGGATGGGTGCTGACAAAGTAAATGTGTCCAAAACCACAATGAATTTGAAAAGTTTTTATGTGAGGAAGAGCAGATAAAAAGGGTGTTGGTTGGAGGACGATATTAAGGTGTGAATTCTTTCTTTTATGCGAAGGGAGTTGCCAAAGTGTGTTTTCTGTGGATAAGATAAAAAAGTAGAAATGAGGGAATTGCCCTTGAGAAGGCAGAAGGGATGCCACTCAGTGGTAAATTGGGGGTGATAGCTTTTGATGGGAGTAGAGGTACTGTTACCTCGTAAAAAGGGTGAAGGTTCTGGAAAGTTGGTCGACAAGGAAGGTGGCAGAGATGCTCTTTGCTTCTATTCATGAAGTAGGAGGCAACCTTAGCAGATGAGATTGGATTGGCGTATGAGAGTAGGAGCTTAAATCTACAAACTGACTGTTTTGAAAAGTGGGAAATAAATATCCTAGGAAAATGTATTAGGCTTTAGTGCTCTTTCTCTGATAGCTGCTATGAATTTAAAGTGGGAATGGTCAGCAAAGTTGTGTGGATTTTATTTTTCCCAGAAATTTTCTGCTCCTTGAGTGAAAACAGTTGAAGGGTTGAGATTTGCCAACTGGGAGTAATTAAGGGTGCAAGAGAATGCAAAGGAGTTCAGAGCACTTTAAAAGGAAGTGATTGTAATAATGAGCATAGAAACCATGATGGGTAAGGAGAAAGGTTTGGATAAGACCTGCCCTTCCTTTTATTCTTTTTGGAAGAGTAATTATATTTTGTCATTATCAGAATACACAGAAGGTCATATAAAGGTATAAAGAATACTTTCTCATTTGTGAGAATGGGATTGAAGAGGGAGAAGCCAGCAGTAGGTTGGGCCCATGATTAATAGGAATAAGAAATACATTATCCTTTCTGAGAAGAGCTGAAGGCTCGAGACCTAAAGATGCCTAAGGGAGAATGTACCTAGGAGTAGCACATCAAGTAGTGAATGCTAGAAATGCCCCAGCATGCCATGATTCCATGATCTGCACTTTTCCCCCATCACTTTCTGAGGTATCCGTCAATTTTCATAAAATGCAGTACCTGCCAATAATGAGTTCAAAAGACATACTGGTGTTTACTGATGGGAAAGAAAAATAAAAGGCCACAAATGACCCTAGATATACTGAGACATAAGCGTTGATAGCACTGGAGTGAGTTTGACTATATTGATTTAAAATTTTGTGTAGTTCTACAAAGGAAATTTGTTTTATTTTTAAATTTTGTAATTATCAATTTTATTTCAAATTATATTATTGTCTTAGAGATTTGAATCTCTAAAATCATTACAGTGCTTTTTATGTTTTTGCTATAAATATTATAAAAAATTTCATATAACTTTATCACATCCATGAATATATGGAGACGTCTCCCTGTGAAACCTGTAATACTGCTGTATCTTCCCCAACCAATGAGACATTGAGCTCAATTATCTCCCGTATGTATAGGAGCTTTTATCCCAAGAAGGAGTAAATATGTGATAATTGAATAAATGAATGCAAATATGAAAACAGTTCCTATCAGAGTTTGTGGTTTTATAAGAGTTTCCTTGCATAGTCAACAAGTGAGAATTGTGAGCAAAACTCTGGTAGTCTATAATAGGGATGCCTGGATTGGGTTTCATAGCAATATACTAGAACTTGAACAAATAAGAAGTGATGGTTCTGTGGACAAACTATAACTGTGAAATAGTTGTCCTAGGAAGTTCTGACCCATAGATGACTTAATAGTAGCAACTTTATTTAGCCCATTAAAATGCATTTCCTTTTCTTCTCCTTTGATTCTCACAATTGCGTAATTAAGTTGAACATGTATCATGATCTCTAATGAATCTGAGGCCCAAAGATGCCAAGTAGATTGCGCACAGTCAAAGCAATAGGCTTAAGAACCAAGACTTTAACTTAAGGATTTGTTTAACAACCTGGATGCTTTCCACTAAGCTAGTGACAATGTTGAACTTATACTAAGCCTTGTGCTCCTGGAAAACAGCAAACAGTGACAGTGAAGAAAATCTTCACACTTGTATTCTGGGAAATGGGTTGCTGCAGCAGTCCCCAAACATTTTTTGTTTTTTGTTTTGTTTTGTTTTTTGAGGCTGAGTCTCGCTCTGTCACCCAGGTTGGAGTGCAGTAGCGCCATCTCGGCTCACTGCAACCTCCACCTCCCGGGTTCAAGTGATTCTCCTGTAGCAGCCTCCCAAGTAGTTGGGACTACAGTCACATGCCACCGTGTCCAGCTAATTTTTGTATTTTTAGTAGAGATGGGGTTTCAACATATTGGCCAGGCTGGTCTCAAACTCCTGACCTCGTGATTTGCCTGCCTTGGCTTCCCAAAGTTCTGGGATTACAGGTGTGAACCACCACTCCTGGCCTCCCGAGTCTTTTTGGCACCAGTGGCAGACAATGTTTCTACAGACCTAGGTTGCGGGGGTGGGTATGGTTTTGGGATAAAACTGTTCCATCTCAGATCATCAGGCATTAGATTCTCATAAGGAGCATGCAACCTAGATCCCTCTCGTGTGCAGTTCACAATAGGGTTTGCACTCCTATCAGAATCTAATGCCATGGCTGATCTGACAGGAGGTGGAGCTCAGGCGGTAATGCTTGCTTACCTCCTGCTGTGCTGCTTGATTCCTAACAGGCCACAGACTTGTACCAGTCAGTGGCCTGGGGGTTGGGGACCCCTGTGTCACTGTAAAGAACCATCATTTCCCATATGAATCAGATAAAACTCCCAGATGCCCCCTTGCTCACCTATGATAAGGCCAGACACAGACCCTCCAAATTTCCATTCTTGGTCTCATAAATAATTGGCTGAATGACTTGCCACCATTGACCCATTTGGATAAGTGCCTACTAACTACATCACCAAACTTTAATCAGCATTCTCTTTTCCCCAGGCCCCTAAATTTCAGCCCACCCTTGAGCTCCAGCAAACATTGGAATGTGGAGCAACCTTACCTCCTCTAAAAGCACCTCCCAGAGAATCAGCTGACCTCATAGAAAAACATTTCCTGCTTAATTGTCTGATTACCACATCTGCTCATTCCATATCCCCACACTTAATTCTTTCTAGACTGGTTTACTCTTCCCTACAAAGAAAAGTCATGAGTTCGACTTCTTTAGATTTTACATGTAAGTGTGATCATGTAGTATTTTCCCTTCTGTGCCTGGCTTATTTCACTTACCATAATGTCCTCCAGGTTCACCCATGTTGTTACAAATGACAGAGTCCTTCTATATCACATTTTCTTTGTCCATTCATCCATTGATGGACACTTAGGTTGCTTCCATATCTTGGCTATTGTGAATAAAGCTGCAATGAGCATGGGGTGTAGATCTCACAGAATCAAGAGCATAAAACAGTGGTTGCCAGGGACTAAGGAAAGGTGGGGAAAATGGGGAGATGATGGTCAAGTGGTATAAACTTTCAGCTACAAGATGAACAAGTTCAGGGACTCTAATGTACAGCATGGGTGGTGACAGACATTTTAATTCATTTGATTGTGGTAATCGTTACATAATTATACTTATGTCAAATCATCATGTTATACAGCTGGTATATATTAAATCTTCATTTGACAGTTAAATATACTACACTAAAAAAATAAGCATTGCAAATTAAAAAGAAAGAAAAAAGAGAGAAAGAAACAAAGAATGAAAGAATCAAAGAAAGAAAGAAAGAAAGAAAGAGAGAAAGACTATCTGTCTGCCCTTTAAGATGCTTAGAAATCTTAGGATCTGAGTGTTCTCTGTATTACAGTATCTCTCCTTTCTCCATTGCAATAGTCTTTCCTTATCTAAGTCCAGATTTGCTTTTTATTTCATACCACACAAACTCTCTTTCCTTAACTCAATGACTTTTTATAAATAACATTTATTGTCACACCTCTCCTTTCCCTACATCCACATTTTTGTACCACTCCTTGAAAAGATGATTAAAAAGGACATAAATCTGGGTACGCATAAAGAAGGATATTCTATGCATTAATGGAGGACAGGACCCAAATATATCTTATTTAAAAATTTCCTTGGAAAACCTACCACATCTTTCAGTACTATATTAGGGCCAAGTTCATATGTTAACCCCAAACACTGTGGAATTACCTTGGCTCTATCTCACTTTAATGTGACATTAATATCTTAGGTTAGCCTTTAGTTTACTTTTAACTTAAATTTTAACCTAACCTGATCAAATCTAAGCTTAAATTTCAACCTAACCTGATCAAATCTCTTGACCCAAGTTTAGTGTTTTTAAATGTGTTTCTCTGTTTCTCCCTTAATGTAACATCTAGAAAAGTCAAGATTTGACATTGTTTAGTTAAATAAAATACTGGTTGGGAGGACTTGACAATTTATTAGAAATAAATTCTATCTTAAAGAAATATTGCTGCTTAGCATGTTTCTACACAAGCAATGAAAAGCCTGCAGAGTGGGCTTGTTAGCACAAAGGACAACTGTGGTAAGAGCTGAGGCATGAAAAAAATTCCCAAGACTCTCCAGAGCCTAAAATCCTGTTATTTATTCATTTAAGTTCTGACAATTGTGCTAATAGATTTTATTTTTAACATGATTTCACATTTCTACCCAGAACTAGCCCTCAGTGCATTTATTTGGCAATAAATTTGTGAAATAACTTGTATAGAAAAGCTCTAGGACTTTTATAAAATATTTTTCTAGGCCACCACACCAAGCAGAGAACTGGTGTCACTGTAAAGGATATATTTAAAAGAAATATTTCTTGAGATGTTGAAATGTATGACTAGTTTTATCCCCTTGCAAATTTTAAAGTCATAATTTGTTCATAAAAAGTCATTATTTGGGTGTCCCAATATGTAAGCAATATAATACCTTATACACTAAAATAATGCTTTTCTTAATATTTCAGATTGGTGGCAGTATTTTTAAAATTGTGATAAAATCTGTATTACATAAAATTTACTACAAATCATTCCTAAGTATAAAGTTCATTTTAATCATTTTAAGTGTACACAATCATTTTTAAGTATACAGACATGTTAAGTATATTTATATGGTTGTGCAAGCTATTTCCATAATTTCCTCATGTTGCAAAACTGAAACTCTGTACCCATTAAACAACATCTCCTCTTTTCCCCTCTCCCTTCCCCACTGAAAATGACCATTTTACTTTCTGATTTTATGAGTTTGGCTACTCATATAAGTGGAATCACACAGTATTTATCTTTCTGTGACTGGCTTATTTCATGTCATATAATGGCCACAAGGTTCATCCATGTTGTAGCGTATATCAAATTTTTTTCATTTTTAAGCTTGAATAATATTCCATTGTATGTGTATACCACAGGTTGTTTATCCATTTATCTGTCAATGAACAGTTGAGTTGCTTTCACCTCTTGAGTACTGTGAATAATGATCCTCTGAAGGTGGTAGCATTTTAAACCAGGGATGGTGATATTGTTTGACTGTGTCCCCACCAAATCTCACCTTGAATTGTAGTTCCCATAATCCCTACGTGTCATGGGAGGGACCCAGTGGGAGGTAATTGAATCATGGGGGCGGTTCTTTCATGCTGTTCTCGTGATAGTGAGTGAGTTCTCACTGAGATCTGATGGTTTTTTAGGGGCTTTTCCCCCTTTGCTCAGCACTCCTTTCTACCACCATGTGAAGAAGGACGTGTTTGCTTCCTCTTCCACAGTGACTGTAAGTTTTCTGAGGCCTCCCCAGCAATGCAGAACTGTGAGTCAATTAAACCTCTCCCTTAAAAATTACCCAGCATCAGATATTTCATCATGTCTTGGGTATTTCATCATAGCAGCATGAAAATAAACTAATACAGATGGTATATCCCCCGACTGTAATTGGAAACGGGTGGATGGGTGGGAGGTTTTTGGATGTCACAAAAACTTGGATGCTACTGAAATTTAGTGCCCAACTACCAACAGTGCTAAATATCATGCAGTATTTAGGGCACAGACAATTAATATTAAAGAATTGTCCTGCCCAAAATGCCACTAGCATCCCTGTTGAGAAATTCTAAATAATTCAAGTTGTTGTCAATATACTGGGTTCAATTTTCTCTAGAATTCAATAAATTTTAAAGTTAATATGCAGGTAGCCTTCGTTTAATGTATATGCTAGGGGCCTTATCTAAATACCTCAATCTAAGCCTCTATTCCTTCTTAAGGGAGGGAAACTCTACAACAGAATGCTTCAGGGTCAATCTTGGGTCTATATGATGAAGGGTTCCAGAGTATGCCACTCCAAAATATGCCATTTTAGCATAAGGGTGATTTTGAGCAAAGGTCTTTCAGATTCACCAAATGCAGAAAGAAGCTCTCAAGGGTATTCTTTTACCTGACTAAAAGCAGAAACTTGAGAATGAGGACTGCCATAAATACCCTCTCATGGGGAAGTTCTTTGAACATGAGAAAGATGGAAAGTTGACACCAAGATGGACTTGCACAAACAAACCTTACTCCGCTAATTTTCCCCATAACCCTAAAATTCCTACAGTTTGATGCTCTTGGAAGCTGATATGGTTTGGCTGTATGTCCCCACCCAAATCACATGTGGAATTGTAACCCTCAATGTTGGAAGAAGGGTCTGGTGGGAGGTGATTAGATTGTGGGGGCAGACTTCCCCCTTGCTGTTCTTGCAATGGTGAGTGAGTTCTCATGAGATCTGGTTGTTTAAAATGTGTAGCATCTCCTCTTTTGCTCTCTGTCTCCTGCTCCACCATGTGAAGTTGTACCTGCTTCCCCTTCACTTTCTGCCATGATTGTAAGTTTCCTGAGGCCTCCCCAGCCATGCTTCCTGTACAGCCTGCAAAACTGTGAGTCAATTAAACCTCTTCATGAATTACCCAGTTTCAGGTAGTTTTCATAGCAATGTGAGAATGGACTAATGGACTAATACAGAAGCCTAAATCCTTTTACTTTGTCTGTCACTTCACATTATTGTTCCTTTGTTAAGATTTTACATAACCCCAAGTTTTAACAACTTCTTTGACTTACTCATCACTGAGTGCTCCTTTGTGTATGGATGATGTAAGCATTAATAAGTGTCAGTTCAGGCTGTGGTGGCTCACGCCTGTAATCCCAGCACTTTGGGAGGCCAAGGTGGGCGGATCGCCTGAGGTCAGGAATTCAAGACCAGCTTGGCCAACATGGTGAAACCCCATCTTTACTAAAAATACAAAAATTAGCTGGCCATGGTGGCAGGCACCTGTAATCCCAGCTACTCAGGAGGTTGAGGCAGGAGAATCGCTTGAACCTGGGAGGCGGAGGTTGCAGTGAGCCGAAATCGCGCCATCGCACTCCAGCCTGGGGGACAAGAGACTTCATCTCAAAAAAAAAAAAAGTGTTTGTTTATATTTCTTTTGTTAATCTGCCTTTTGTCAGTCTGATTTGTAGGGCCCCAGGGAGGGAATCTAGGAAAACAGAGGGAAAATGATTTCTTTCCTCTTCTACAATGATTTCTATTATAATGGCAGCCCATAATATGTGAGAAGAGAGGAAGCCATTAGAACATTCCTTGACTGGGTGAAAAAATTTTGTTCTATCCCTATACATAAGCACTGAAGCATCACATATGCACAAGATCTCAAATACTATAAAATCACTAAGGGAAACCACTGTGACTGGCTGTGAGAATGGGGAGTGGTAGGACTTGTGCTGTTCATATGCCACTCTAGTTTGATACAGTATTTAAACAATTTTTAAATTTGTCAGCAGAATCATTTGGTCAAATAAGAACTTCTGTTATGGATTTTATAATACTAATGTCCTTAATTTTCTTTACAATTTTATTTTATATGCATACATTTATAAACAAAATATTTTTACCTGTTTTGGAAACTATAAATGAAATCACTTTGAATGCAATATTTTACGTCATGTCTTTGCTCAATATTGTATTCATAAGAGTAATCTTTGTGTTAGACTTGCTAAGGAATTTTCACAACTTTTGAAAGTATTTCTCCTTTTTATAATAGTTTAATAAATAACATAGAGGATTAGAGTCCACTATTGAATATATCATTTTGGCATTTCATTCTAACTCCAGTAAGTGAGGAATGATATATAAGTCCAGTAAGAAAATTATCAAAAACAAGGCCGGGCGCGGTGGCTCAAGCCTGTAATCCCAGCACTTTGGGAGGCCGAGACGGGTGGATCACAAGGTCAGGAGATCGAGACCATCCTGGCTAACATGGTGAAACCCCCGTCTCTACTAAAAAATACAAAAAACTAGCCGGGCGAGGTGGCGGGCACCTGTAGTCCCAGCTACTGGGGAGGCTGAGGCAGGAGAATGGCGTAAACCCGGGAGGCGGAGCTTGCAGTGAGCTGAGATCCGGCCACTGCACCCCAGCCCGGGCAACAGAGCGAGACTGCGTCTCAAAAAAAAAAGAAAAAGAAAAGAAAATTATCAAAAACAAACAGAATCAGGAAGTTACTGTAGAAAAACTGTAATGTGTCAATAGAAAACTATGCATTGTCTACAGAACATATTTCTGGATTATCTGATTCTAACCTTTGTCCTTACTTTGAGCTATTGTACAACCTTGTAAACTGTAGATAACTGATACACAAATAAATTCTGTACTCTAATAGAGATTTAATTAACATCCTCTACACACATACACACACACACACACCCCCTTACACTCTTACTCCTAAAAAAGCCAGTTTGGCTTCTACCTGCAATTCCATTCCTCCACTCCATAAAAATTTGTGCTTTTGACTTTT
>NW_012114489.1:6502734-6505271 GCF_000951035.1 Colobus angolensis palliatus | reverse complement strand
AGTTCAAAATGCAGAAATCACCGGTCTTCTGTGTCCTTCGCGCTGGGAGTTGGAGACTGGAGCTGTTCCTATTCGGCCATCTTGCTCCGCCCCTTGACTTTTCTTTTGAGCTAGTTATAAGTGTCTGATTTCCTCATATGAGTGAGAACATCTTTACCACATGTTTATTTTTATATCTGTATGAGAGTCATGATTTTACCTTTTTCTGAACATTATCTTTTGACATTACCAAACAAAAAGCATAACTTTAACATTATGAGGAGGAGATACTTTTATAATGTACTCTCACTTTTCACAAGATTTAAGAAACTTTTGTTTTTGTTTAAGGACTACCACTTTATGGAATAGAATTGAGTTCTAAAGAGCAGAGACTTAGGAAATGTTGAAATCTCACACTTTGTAGAGTTGTATCTTCCATTCAGATGAAATGAATGGAGCACTGTTAATATTCTTGAATTATTGCATGCTAGATACAGAGTTTTATTATCAAAGCTACAATTTAACCAATTAGTGTAGATAAAATATTGCCCTATTACGTGCTGGCAAGATTCTCTTTCATCATCACAAACAAGAATTGGCACACAATATTATTTAATCGTTTTAATTGCCTATTAGGAAAGGTGTTCCATGGCCCATTTTTATAATCTTCATGTAGACCTATGATAGCCAAAGACAAGGAAAATACACACACACACAGACACACACACACACACAATTCCAATATTTCAATATGATAAAAAAGAGATTGATATTCTTAGTCTGCTGAATTTAGAAAGACTCAGCATGTTATCTTAAAGTCACTTCAGTGAAAGAAGGCTTTACAAAGTTGTTAATTTATCTAGGGCTGGCACCCTTTGGGAAGAATACCAGAAAACTGGAACAAAAGAGAGGTGCAGCTTACCTCACAGCAGGAAAGAAGCCACCTTTTAATTGGATTAAATCCCATCACCACAAAATTTATGGATCTTGGCCACTGTGCCAAAGAGGTGAGAAAATTTTAAATTAACTCATTACTCTGGTTGGGAGAGGTAAAACTCACCATTCACTCAGAAATTTCAAAGTCGAGGATATATTAATGTAAAGGCATAAACAGAAGTAACGAAAAAGAAAAGTTCTGGGAATTTTGTGTCTTACCCCAAGATGTCTCTTATGACTTGAAACCACACATTTAGGCTAGCTAGAATCTCTGAGAACATTTTTAGGGAAAGACTTCTCATAGAAGCACAAAGATAGAGTGTCAGCTTATTGCCTATTCTCTTCCAAAAGAGCAAGTTTTAATATGGTTACAAAATAAGTACTGCACTTTAAAATTTTAAAAAATTTTATTTTAATTGTATTTTAAATGTACAATTTTTAATCGTAAATTGTAATTGTATTTTAAAAATTGAAAGAAAATTCACATGAATCTTACATTTCATTAATTGTCAAAAATGTTGAAAGGGTTTTTTTTTTTTGTTTTTTGCTTTTTGAGACAGAGTTTCATTCTTGTTGCCCAAGCTGGAGTGCAATGGTGCGATCTCGGCTCGCTGCGACCTCCGCCTCCCGGGTTCAAGTGATTCTCGTGCCTCAGCTTCCCAAGTAGCTGGGATTACAGGTGCATGCCACCACACCGGGCTAATTTTTTGTATTTTCAGTAAAAACAGGATTTTACCATGTTAGCCAGGCCAGTCTCAAACTCCTGACCTCAGGTGATCCATCCACCTTGGCCTCCCAAAGTGCTGGGATTAAAAGTGTGAGCCACTGCGCCTGGCCATTGAAAGGTTTTAACAACCACTACAAAAAACTGTGGAGCTTACTATTAATCTCTATCATCATCTAAAACATATAATACATATTTATATTAGAGATAACAAAACATCATAAATTCCTAATTTCCCTATCCAGAGCACATCTTGGCAAACCTAATAAACGAACAAATAATTATTAAATGGAATTTGGGGCAATCAAATGAATTACAAATGTAATTATTTCATGTCGAATCCATTAGATAACTTGTAGCTGTAACCAAGCCTGATTTTTTTGAGAAAGTATATTTATTAATTGTTCTCCATATTCAATGGGATATGCTTATTCTACATAACAAATATAATATAAACAGAGATGGTGGTTTCTCCTAATACCCTTTTTTATTATACTTTAAGTTCTAGGGTACATGTGCACAACATGCAGGTTACATATGTATACATGTGCCATGTTGGTGTGCTGCCATTAACTCGTCATTTACATTAGGTATATCTCCTAATGTTATCCCTCCCCTCTCCCCCCACCCCACAAAATGCCCTGGTGTGTGATGTTCCCCACCCTGTGATCAAGTGTTCTCATTGTTCAATTCCCACCTATGAGTGAGAACATGAGGTGTTTGGTATTCTGTCCTTGTGATAGTTTGCTCAGAATGATAGTTTCCAGCTTCATCCATGTCCCTACAAAGGACAGGAACTCATCCTTTTTCTGGTTGCACAGTATTCCATGGTGTATATGTGCTACATTTTCTTAGTCCAGTCTATCATTGATGGACATTTGGGTTGGTTCCAAGTCTT
>NW_012114489.1:6501864-6502359 GCF_000951035.1 Colobus angolensis palliatus | reverse complement strand
AAAGGTATTGCCTAGGTTTTCTTCTAGAGTTTTTATGGTTTTAGGTCTAATCTATCTTGAATTAATTTTTGTATAAGGTGTAAGGAAGGGACCCAGTTTCAGCTTTCTACATATGGCTAGCCAGTTTTCCCAGCACCGTTTATTAAATAGGGAATCCCTTCCCCATTTCTTGTTTTTGTCAGGTTTGTCAAAAATCAGATAGTTGTAGATGTGTGGTGTTATTTCTGAGGGCTCTATTCTGCTCCATTGGTCTATATCTCTGTTTTGGTACTAGTACCATGCTGTTTTGGTTACTGTAGCCTTGTAGTATAGTTTGAAATCAGGTGGCATGATGCCTCCAGCTTTGTTCTTTTGGCTTAGGATTGTCTTGGCAATGTGGGCTCTTTTTTGGTTCCACATGAACTTTTAAGTAGTTTTTCCCAATTCTGTGAAGAAAGTCATTGGTGGCTTGATGGGGATGGCATTGAATCTATAAATTACCTTGGGCAGTATGGC
>NW_012114489.1:6441369-6500957 GCF_000951035.1 Colobus angolensis palliatus | reverse complement strand
TTTTTTTGTTGTGTCTCTGCCAGGCCAAGCCTGATTTTTCTAAGGAACTATTGAACTACTAATAGTTGGACAGTTGAAATACAATTTAAGTGTTTCAGTTATATATATCCTATTTCTTCAAGGACTGACAATTTACATTTTAAATTTCCTAGACCCTCTACTTTCTTACCTTTTATCAGTCTCCTCTATTCTCCCATATAAAGAAAAATTATCGAATCAATCATTTTGAAATAAATTAATTCAATTAATATTAAGTATGTATGTATGAAACATGTGGGTCCTCCAGTAATTTTTTCCCTAGGCCAAATGGTGTCCTATAATTTGGAACAAGTAAAAGTCGCAAATTAAAAAAAAAAAACTGAGCTTTGGGCTCTTAGGGTAGAGAAGCATTTTATATTAGGTGATTCTATAAGATCCATGGAATGGGCAAAAATGCTCTTGTTCTTGGGGAGCAGATAAATTATAAAGTAATTAGGCTAAACAAGATATTTGCTAGTTGTTTAGTATGACATTAGTACTGCCCTCAGGGTGGTGGGAGAAAGAGAAACCATATATGGATTTCTGACGTGCCAACTTCTGTCTTAAGATTTTATTGAATGACTCCCTACTATGAAACAATAACCTTGCTTTTTCATTGCCATAAAAACAAAATAACGGTTTTCTAGCATTATATCTACATATTGTTTCTAGCAACAACAACAAAAAAAGTCAACCATCCACGTGATGAAATTATAATCTGGATATTGGTCAAAGTAGATCAGAATCTGTGAATAATGAAATGGAAAGAAAACAGTTTAACACAGGTGTAAGCTAATGGTATTTAAACTTATACCACATGCATATCATGGTATTAAGGGATTTATGGTTTAACACTAGATGGTACCTTCTCAGTCTGACAGGTACTCTGTCCCACAGTAAGACAGAGTAACCTTCAGTGACAATGACAAGTGAAATTACAAGTCAAAAGTAATCTATATCTATATGACTTCATTTTAATAGGTTACAGAGATTTAATGTGATAAGGTTGAACTTAATGCTGTGCTCCCCAAAAGCAGTAATTGTAAAATCCCCCAACACTTTCCGAGAAATTGCTAATTTCAAAGAACCATCCTGCTCTTGAATATCTGATAAAAGATCCACCCCACCCCTTACTCAGTGACTCAGATAAGACAGATCACTATCCTTCCTCATGAGACCCATGACTCACTGAAAACTGTTATTTGTTTCCACAAACCCAAGGTTTCCTTTTTTATTGGACATGTGTGTCATTAACAAATGTGCTCCCTAATGCAATAGCCTAAATAAAATAACTTCCTTTATTGTCTGGTTCACTTTGTCTTTCACAGTGTAGTACCATGAGTTGGATGAGATTAGACTTTGCCTTCAGATCCCCATATATTTCATTCAAGTAAAAAGGCCTCTCAGAGCCTTTATACTCTGTTCCTGACGGGTGATCTGAAACTTAGCAATACGTTTGACTCCTATTCCTATGCCTGAAACTCTTGTCCATAGTAGGGATTTGGTTTTTATTCTTTTTGAGTACTGGCTTGATTTCTGGTGCTAAATTCTTTTGGTTTCATGGTTTGATCATTTGATGATTTCTGTAAGAGGATTAATGGTTCATAGAGATCTTGTCTCTCTTGGGCAAAAGATGAAAGAAAATCCGTTTTTTAATCTTTCCTGTTTGTCTATTTGTCTATTTTGGGTCCAAATCAATGAAGAATTTTATGTCCACTGGGATGGATACCTAGTGGTTTGTATTTTTGTGTTTATGCTTGACCCAGGGCTGAAATTTTAGAGTTGAAGCTATAAGTTTTCCCTCTGTGTCTGTTCATATGCTTATGTCTGTAGTTTATACAATTTACCTGTCATTGTGTAAGTGTGCAATAGGTTTCTACCTCTAGATGGTATTAATGTTAATAAATAAAACTATAAAAATCTCTTAAAGGAGCTCTATCCTGAATGGCCTATAGAGATTTTAAAAACTGACTTATATAAATAGAAAATTCCTAAAATTTCCAGAAAATAGGAGATTTATCCACCAAAACTTTATATATGCTTAATTTAAAACATATTTTTACAGAAACCAACTTGGAAAATGTGTTAAGAATTCAAATTTACATAATTTAGGTAAATTTTAGCACATTCTACTAGCTTAACACTTTTGGTTTTATCTTCTCTATCAGTGTTAAGCATAATACACTTATAAACTTTTATTCTACTAGAAAATTATTTTCCTAAAATTATACAGGTTTACGATGGAATAAACTGGCATTGGTTTTACTAAATGTTTAAGATTATTAAACAAAAGTTTGCATTTAAACAAGTTGAATATCTATTTTGAAGAACTTTATTCCAACAAATTATATCCTTCAGCATGTCGTATTCGAGAATAAAACTCATATAATCAAACATGACTGAATACTTTTGATGAACTAAGGTTGACTTTATAGAGTCCATACTTACAAAACCTTATTGGGAAAACTTGTCTGGTACTTCTCTCACAGGGTTCTCAGCCTTGTAGGTGAGTAAAGAGGGTCACTTCCTGGCAGGCCCTGGAAACTTAGGATATTTTGGGGAGCTCAAGGAGACAGAGATTCATCTAAGTCTACTTGGATGAGATTCATCCAAGTTACTGCAAGTGAAATCTTATAGTGAGTTCTTGGCTTGGCTTCTTTGCCTCATAAAGCTTTCTTTAAAAAGCCTAATCTGAGAGTCTTTAGGCAGACTACTGGGAGGAAAAAAAAACAAAGAAACGGAAAAAAAAAACAAACAAAAAACACTTAAGGTGGTCTATATGGTAAATTATGATTGTTGCTGCATCTATGTAAATAATTATAGCAAATCTGATGAGAACACTTTTGTGATCGAGAATAATTGTTCTTTGAGATTATTTTTGAACAGAAGGGTGAAGATTATAAAGATAAATTTTGTGTTTCTCCGGAAAACTATGCATTATCTATAGCATATCATTTTGAATCATGATTCTAGTCCTATTTATTGTCTTTGAGCAATTTTGTACCTCTTTGTAAATTGCAGGTGACTAATGGATACTCAAAGTGTTTTGCATGGAGGAGACTGTGACTTTTCACACTATGGAAAATCTAGTTTTGGTAGCTGTCTGCAAACTGGACTGGATTTTGTTATCTTCTTCAAATTGTCAAACCTTACCAAATTTTTGGTTCTTCATGTTTCTTTCAATATCTGATTACAATTCTTCAAGCTAACATTTCCAAATTTTTTCTTTCCCACATGACTTGGACTCACTGAGAACTAAAACCTGTCTACCTGGATCCTTCACAGGATCTAGGTTGCCTTGCAGCTGACCCTTTCCCCCAAAATCTGAAGAAGCTCTGTCAGCTGAAGCCCAATAACTTGCTATAAACTTTGACAGACTCATCACCATAACAGTCTATGCATGGGCTGAAATTTTCCTTGAATGAGATGATGTCTGGACCACTAAGGAAATGCAGGAAAATGCTTGTGTGAGAGGTAACCATGACAGGTGATAATGTCACTAAGAGCATAGACATCTATTTGAGAGTTTCAGGATACTCAATGAGTGGTGCTGTGTAACCGAAATATTTTCGTCCACCTAGCTCTTGAAATCTGCCAGACCAGTTAATCTCAGGGTTTGATTTCTGGCTCTTTAACGCAACCATTTATACATTTCTCTTTTTTTGTTTTCATTTTAGACAAAGTTCTTCCTAATCTACAGAACTCTAGAACATAGTTTCAAGTGATACTTCAACTGGTTTGTCAAGAGAAACACCAGAAAGAATCCTTGAGCAACTTTCTTAGACGCTGCTTTGTCGCATTTAGGAGGTTTATGATTACCTCTGAGTTACAACGGTATTCGTTCTTCGTGACCAAAAGAGGGGACTGACAATGTTAAAATTTATTTGAGCTCTCTGCTCCCGAAAAGCAGTGACAGTTGAAAAATACCCCACACTTGTTTGGGAATGGGCCTCCGTCCTCATAAGGGACCTGCATGATCTCCCATATTCTGAGATAAAATCCACTTCCACCCTTCCTCGATGACTCACAAAATTTCTCTCTATCCTTCCTTATGACTCTCATAAGACTTGTTGATGACTCTCTTATTTTTACCTGCCTTTGTAAAATCCCAGGCTCTCTTTCTTTTCTATGAGATGTTCCTCATTAATGAGCATGCTGTCTTTTGCAATAGCCTGAATAAAATCATCTTCTTAATTGTCCTGTATACTCTGTCATTCACAAATGTCAAGATCCAACAAAGTGTCACTTATTCTATTCCTCAGGTGAGAGCGAGGGCTGCTAGGTGGAAAATAACACCTTTATTAACACGAACCATGACACTTGTCAGAAAAAATCAATACATCTCATAATAATCCCCCCAAATTTTAGACTATAAATGTTATAAAATAATTTACTGAAAATAAGTACATTGTTTTTAAATTTTGGCTTAAAATCCCTTATCTTTACATTAATCTTCTCCACAGACAAAAAGGAAGAGGTAATTGTTACAAATAGCAGAATTTTGAAACTCACAGTGTGAAATGAGCAATGAGCCATCAGGTGTGTGTTTGTGTTGTGTTTGTAGTGTTCTTTAACTTGTTTTGCCCCTGTGTTTATTTCTAAAAGAACGACTACAGGGCGTTTTTGAGTAAACTGTTTTGCTAAAGGTTTGGTGGAAATGGAGACGGAGAGTAAAACAGAACTTAGGAGAGGAAAGAAATTCAAAATAAACATTAAAAATCATGGCTCCAAAGTTGTTCCATGATCCCCACCCTAGAAGAACCCTCCCTGACTATGCTTCTCCTTCTTCCCAGTATTATCCGCCATAATACTGGGAGCCTTCTATCAGAATAACTCTAGTCCCTTCCTTTTCTGGTTCCAGATCTTGGATCTTCTCAAAGCTCTGTTGCTTAATTTTTTAAAATTGTGAAATATTACAAACACATAAAAATAGTGTTAAGAGATAATTTTCAGAAAAGGTTAAATCATGACTTTCATACAGATATAAAAGTGAACACATGTAAAAAATTTATTTTATACATATGCTATGAGGGAACCAGGCAGATGTTATAACCGGTTCAAAGGAAAAGTCAAATTAGCACAAATTTATATGGAGTAAAGCAATGTTGAGGTGAATTGCAAATGAAGACAAAATTGTGGTTTTTTTGGGGGGTATGGAAAAAGAAGGCATTAAATTTCTATCAGAAAGACACTTTAATAGTTCGCAGAGATTTCATGTGGCAATGTTGAACTTTATTTGAGGCCAGTATCTATCAGTTATCTACAGTTTATAAAGAAATGTAGAATAGCTCAAAAGCAATGAACAGAGCTAGAATCTAATAGCTCAGAAGAGTGAACGATAGGTGTAATTTTTTCAGTGAAATACATTTTTTTCTATGATAAACACGCATGCAACCCATAAAAAGAGAGAATATTTTAGTTTGTTTTAGATCTCCTTTTCATAATGAAATAAAATATAATAGATATAACTAAAAACTCAAATCCCTCTACTCCAGTCCTCTTCCTGCCCAAAAGTTACCACTGCCCTGAATTCATTATACGTTCCATCCAAACACATTTTTGTACTTTTACTCTAAATGTAAATGCCCACAGAAGTACACCTTTAATTCTGCATTTAATGATTTAAAAAATTATATTTATAATCCCTATGCAATTTTTTGAATCAACATTTTCAAGATAGGAATGTAAATGACAATTCAATTTTCTATGTTAAGCCATCATGTATTTTTGATATAAAGCACTTGATTAAAATCTTTGGTTTATTTAAAAATATATACAGGTACACCTCATTTCGTTGTGTTTTTACTTTATTCCGCTTTGAAGATACTGTGTTTTTTTCACAAATTGAAGGTTTGTGGCAACTCTGTGTCAAGCAAATCTATTGGCGCCATTTTTCCAACACCATGTGCTCACTTTGTGTCTCTGTGTCACATTTAGGTAATTCTTGCAATATTTCAAACTTTTTCATGATTATCATATCTGTTATGGTGATCTGTGATCAATGATCTTTGATGCTACTATTGTAATTGTTTTGGGGCACCACAAACCATGCACACACAAATGGCAATCTTAATTAAAGGATGTTGTGAGTGTTCTGACTGCTCCACCAACCAGCAGTTTCCCATCTCTCTCCTCCTCAGGCTTCCTCTTCTTTCAGACACAACAATGTTAAAATGAGGCAAATTAATAACCCTAAAATGACCTCTGTTCAAGTGAAAGGAAGAGTCTCACGTCTCTCACTTTAAATCAAAAGCTAAAAACGATTAAGCTTAGTGAAGTGAAGACGGCATGTCAAAAGCCAAGACAGGCTGACACCTACGCCTCTTGTGCCAACCAACCAAGTTATGAATGCAAAGGAAAAGTTCTTAAAGGAAATTAAAGTGCTACTTCAGTGAACACATAAATGATAAGAAATTGAAACACCTTATTGCCGATACGGAGAAGATTTTAGTGGTCTGGATATAAGATCAAACCACCTACAACATTCTGTTAAGCCAAGCCTAATCCAGAGCAAGGACATAACTCTCTTTAATTCTATGAAGACTGAGAGAGGTGAGGAAGCTGTAGAAGAAAAGTTGGAAGCTAGCAGAAGTTGGGTTCATGAGGTTTATGGAAAGAAGCCAACTCCATACCATAAAAGTGTGAGGTGAAGCAGCAAGTAGTCATGCAGAAGCTGCAAGTTATCTGGAAGATCTAGCTGAGATAACTGATGAAGGTGGCTACACTAAACACTAGATTTTCAGTGTAGATGAAACAGCCTTCTACTGGAAGAAGACGCTACCTAGGACTTCCTTTTTTAAAAAAAATTTTTATTTTGAGATGTAATCTCGCTCTGTTGTCCAGGCTGGAGTGCAGTGGCACGATCTTGGCTCACTGCAACTTCCTTCTCTTGGGTTCAAGTGATTCTTGTGCCTTATCCTCATGAGTAGCTGGGACTACAGGCATGCGCCACCATGCCCAGCTAATTTTTGTATTTTTTGTACAGATGGGTTTTCACCATGCTGGCCAGGCTGGTCTCAAAGTTGATAAAGCAGTGGCAAGGTTTGAGAGGACTGACTCAAATTTTGAAAGTTCTACTGTGGGTAAAATGCTATGAAAAGCATCATATGCTACAGCAGAATCTTTCATGAAAGGAAGAGTCAGTTAATGTGGCAAACTCCACTGCTGTCTTATTTTAAGAAATTGCCACAATCACCCTAACCTTCAACTACCCCACGGTCCTGATCAGTCAGCGTTGAGGCAAGACCCTCTAACACCAAAAATCTTGGTGAGGTCTTAGACAATTATTAGCTTTTTAAAGCTATGAAGTTTTGTTTGTTTGTTTGTTTGTTTTAGACAAGGTCTTGCTCTGTTGTCCAGGTTAGAATACAGTGGTATGATCATGGCTCGCTGTAGTCTTAACCTTGACCTCCTGGGCTCAAGAAATCATTTTGCCTCAGCCTCCTGAGAAGCTGGGACTGAAGGTGTGCACCACCATGCCCAGCTAATTTTTTACATTTTTTGTAGAGAGAAAGTCTCACTGTGTTGCCCAGGCTAGTCTCCAACTCTTGAGCTCAAGTGATTCTCTGGTCTCAGCCTCCCAAAGTGTTGGAATTACAGGCATGAGTCGCGACACTAGGCCTTAGGTAATTTAAAGTATGTGCATTGTTTTTTAGACACAATGCTATTGCACACTTCATGAACTGTAGTACAGGGTAAATATGTTTTATATGCACTGTAAAACCACAAAAATTATGTGACTCACTTTATTGTGCTATCTGCTTTATTGCACTGGACCACAACCAAACCCATGATATTTCTGAGGTAAGCATAGCTGAATTTGATTTGCTAATATTTTAATTTCTCTGCCTATTTTCCTAAGTGTGATTTGTCTGTAATTTTTCCTTCCCCTATTGCCATCACTGATTTTTTTTTTTTTTTTTTTTGAGGCGGAGTCTCGCTCTGTCGCCCAGGCTGGAGTGCAGTGGCCGGATCTCAGCTTACTGCAAGCTCCGCCTCCCGGGTTTACGCCATTCTCCTGCCTCAGCCTCCCGAGTAGCTGGGACTACAGGCGCCCGCCACCTCGCCCGGCTAGTTTTTTGTATTTTTTTTTAGTAGAGACGGGGTTTCACTGGGTTAGCCAGGATGGTCTCGATCTCCCGACCTCGTGATCCGCCCGTCTCGGCCTCCCGAAGTGCTGGGATTACAGGCTTGAGCCACCGCGCCCGGCCGCCATCACTGATTTTTTATATGAAGGTTATACTCACTTGATGAAATGATTTGGGTGATTTCTTTCTTTTACATCCTCTGGAACTGTTTTTCTAAGAAAAAAATTACATGGTCTCTAAAGACTCGCTAGATTGTTATGTGAAAAATTTGGGGCTGGTTCTCCCTTCTCCGCAGCCTAATTACTAGGTTAACTGGTGATTCAATTTCTTTAAGAGTTATAGGTATGTTTAGATTTTTAAAAAAATTTTTATTTGAGTCTAATAAACTGTATTTTTTTAGGAAATTATCAATTTTATCAGATTTTCTATTTTATTGATATAAATATGTATATAATACACTTTTTATTTATTATTCTTATTGCAGTAAAAAAGTATAACATAAAATTTACATCTTAACTATTCCTAAGTATACAGTTTAGTGGTATTAAGTATATTCACACTGTTTTGCAACCAACCTCTGGCATTTTATCTTTTAAAATTGAAAGTCTGTACTTATTAAACAACATTTCTCCATACTCTCCTCTTTCCTAGCCCTTGGCAATCACTATTCTACTTTCTGTTTCTATAAATTTGACAACTCTAGGTACATTATATAAGTGAAATCATACAGTAATTGTCTTTTTATATGACTGGCTTATTTCACTTAGCATGATGTTTTTCACAGTTCATCCATTGTGTAGCATTGTGCCAGAATTTCCTTCCTTTTTAAGGTTGAATGATATTCCATTGTATGCATATACCATATTTTGCTTATCTGTTCATCCATTAATGGACATTTGAATTCCTTCAACCTCATGGCTATTGTGAATGCTGCTGCTTAGAACATGAGTGTGCAAATACCTCCTCGATACCCTGCTTTAAATTCTTTTGTGTATATACCCAGAGGTGGAATTGCATTTTTTAAGGAACCACCTTACTGTTTTCCATAGCAGCTGCATCATTTTACATTTCCACCAATAGTGTACAAAGGTTACAGTTTTTCCATATGTTTGCCAACGCTTGTTATTTTCTTAGATGGTAGCCATCCTAATGAGTGTGAGGTGGTATCTTACTGTGGATTTCATTTGCATTTCTCTAATGATTAGTGGTTTTGAACATATTTTCATATGCTTGTTAGCCATTTGCATATTATCTTTGGAGAAATAGCTATTCAAGTATTTTGTTTATTTTTACATTTTGCTTTTGTTCTTTGGGTTTGCTGTTGTTGAGTTATAGGGGCTGTTTGTATAATCTGGATAGTAAGTGCTTATCAAATACATGACTTGCAAATATATTTTCCCATTCCATAGGCTGCCTTTTCACTCTGTTGATTGTGTCATTTGCTTAAAATTTCTGCCACAACTGCAGTCATGTATTCTTTGTCATGTTTAATATTGGTTATGTACCATTTTCTTTCTCTCTCTTTCTCCCTCTCCTCCCCCAAACTGATTACCTGATTAGCATGAACGTTTTTAGAGCTTTTAAAAATTTTATTAGTCTATTTATACATCCAAATTATGAGTTTGTTGATTTTTTCCATTGTTTTTTCTTTTATTAATGCTGCTTTTATTTCCATCTTTCTGTTTTTGTTGTTTTTCTGTTTTTAATTCCTTACCAGGTTGCTCCGTTTATTTGCTATTTCTTCTTTTCTACTCTATTTACTTTTTAAAATATCCTTCAAGTATTTTAAGCTTTATCTTCAAATTATTAATATATACACTTTTTATTTGTGGTCCTAAATATTGTATCACTCATATAAATGTGGAGTAATTTTTATTTATTCCTCCCAGGACTTGTGATTTTCTTTTTTAAGTATCAAAATCTTTAGTCTATACTGGAAATCTCTCAGGCAGTTTCCTCTAATATTGCCTAGGTCACACTGAGGTCATAGATGCATACTCATTCTATTTGTTTATCTTTCAGGAACATATATGTTTTCCATCTCTTTACTTCTGTATATGCCATTTTGAGCAACTAATTCTCACAGGTAGCTTCTAGATCATTAGTCTCTTCAGTTGCATCTAATCTGCTTTTGAACACAAACCTGTGCTTTTAGTTGGCTATATTTTTGATATTAGGAAGCTTTTAAATTTAAATTTTATTTTTCCAAATCTATATTGGCTGGAATACAGCTTTTGACTTTTTAGAGGAGTTTTTGTTGTTGTTGTTGTTGCTTTTGTAAAACCTAGTAGAGAAACAAAGGTTCCTTGTTAGTGATTTTTTTCCGAGTACTCACTTTCATGGTGGATGCATATTTTTGTGTGTCCAGGATATTTCCTGTGGTCTCATCAGCACTCCAAGCTGATTTCAGAATTTTGTTTTTCCTTTTGCATATGCTTCATTTGTTTTCTTTTTACAATGGGATTAAAAATATCCCTCTTGACTTGAAATGCACCTAATATATAGAAATGATAAATACTCAGGTGATGGATAGCCTAAATACCCTGGATTTATCATTACACATTGTATACATACAACAAATTATCACATGTATACCATAAATATGTACAAATATAATGTATTGAAAATTTTAAAGAGCTCTCTCTCTTGAACTACCAAAGGACTATTGCAAAATTCCTGCTACTTGGTTATGCACAGCAATTTAGTTGTCCCTTTTTTATATTTTCTGTCTTCTAAATGAATCTTCTCTAAAAGCCTTATCAAGGTAATTTTAGAAAGAATAGAACTGAAAACCTAAGTGCTAGTCTCCCACTTTCAGAACTCCCAATTTAGAGTGCAACTATTCTTTAAGTTAACATTTTCTCTAATATATATTTGTCTAAATCAAGAATATGATCTGGGCCAGGCATGGGAGCTCAAGTCTGTAATCCCAGCACTTTGGGAGGCCGAGGCAGGTGGATCACGAGGCCAGGAGACCGAGACCATCCTGGCTAACACGGTGAAACCCAGTCTCTACTAAAAATACAAAACAATTAGCCGGGCGCGGTAGTGGGCGCCTGTAGTCCCAGCTACTCGGGAGGCTGAGGTAGTGCATGGAGATCGGGCTGAGATCGGGCAGCCTGGGTGACAGAGCGAGACTCCATCTCAAAAAAAAGAAAAAAAAAAAAAAGAAAGAATATGATCTGAAGTATAGAATAGTGATTTCAATCTTGGTGTGCACTGAAGAGAACACAAACAATGGTAGTGACAGTCTCACTATATGCTGCATTGGGAAGACACTCCTGGAACATTATCAAGCAGAACATGATTAAACTTACACCTCCAGATGGGAGTGAGGTGCTTAACTCCAGAAGAGAAACCTTACAGGCGCATGCCCATGGTTTTCAAATGCTTTGTGAGTTGCTATATGGAACATGAATCAACATGGTCTATCTTGTTCTGGAGTGCATTATATGTTTCAATGGGTCAGTTTATAAAGATTAAAATTTTGCTAAGAAAAATAACTATCTCAAATAAAATGACTTGTCTTTGGCAGGCATCAGCTTTGGAAGAATGTTAGCAGAGGGTGGCTGACTATGTCCTGGATATTCTATAGGGATTTTGGCAAGAGAAGGAAGATTGAACTGGATAGCTTTTCATGTTTCTTTTAAATCAAAAATTCTTTTCTTGTATGAAGCTTCCACATTTTGAACTTCTATTATTGTGCTTAGTACTGTGAATTGGTGGGAGATTTGTTTATGATTAAAATAGACAGGTAGCTACAGATGTTTGAGGAAATACAAGTGAAGCTAGAGAGTATAAATAGATGAGCCAGTTATCCTAATAGTACTTTATCTCTGCCACTGAGTTGTTCCTTATTACTTATTCTCATCTTTGTTTAGATAGATATAATATCTAGCCTGCACAAAACCGAGAACAAAATTTATTAATTTACATTCTTGTTATATAATAAAAATATTTTGAACTTCCAGCTTCAAACATCCATTGGTTTCTTCTATACCCAAATTAAAGTCTTGTGTTTCTGAAATGTCCTTTCTCTTTTCAATGGTAGCATGTTTTTTTCCTCACCATTATGATAGATGCATATTTATTTCTGGTTGTTGTTTTAAAGCTATATTCAAGCTTCAGCTTTGAAATGTATTTATCACCAAGAATTATAGGTTGAATTTTGTCTCCTAAATAGCCATATGTTGAAGTTCCAATATCCCAGAATGTGATCTTATTTGGAAATAGGGAAGTTGTAGATGTAATTGGTTGAGATGAGGTCATACATACTGAAGTAGGATGGGCCACTAATACTACCAATATGATTACTACACGTATAAGAAGGCAAAATTTGTACACAGACAAGCACACAGGGAAAATGTCATGTGAACATGTATACAGAGATTGGAGGGTTATATCTACAAGCCAAGAAACCTCAAAGACTGCAGGCAAAACACTAGAAGCTAGGGAAAAAGCATGGAACAGATTCTCCCTCAGAAGGAATCAACCCTGCCAACACCTTGATCTCAGACTTTCAGCCTCAAGAACTATAAAATGATAAATTTCTGGTGTTTAAGCCACCCAGTTTGTGGTACTTTGTTATGGCAGCCCTAGGAAATTACTACACCATGAGATATAAAAAAAAAAACCTTGACCCTACCACAAAACAGATCAGTGGGCTTTAGTCTGCAGTGTAGAAGGTACTCTCTTCTTTTCTACTAATGTTATACAATTCCAAGATAGTTTAATGTCTTAAGGATACACTGAAGTCGGGTATTTGGTAACAATTGTGCATTAATATTTTATTAGCAAATATTTCAAATAAGGGTAGTTAGTATGCACATATTTAAATTGTTTTCCTTTAACCATGCATTTGAATTGTGTTCCTTGCCACTGACACATACTCAGTCAGAAAAGCTTTTAACTTTTCAGTTAGAAATGAAATGTTTTTCAGTGAAGCAGCACTTTTTCTTCATTAACAAAAACCCTCTTCAAATTTACTTCTCAAAGTAAAACTTTCAGGGAAATTGTAAACCAACCCGAACTTAGACATCTGTTGCCTAAAAGAAAATTAGGCCAAACTGAAAATAAATTAAGCTGAGTGCAATCTTATAATAATAATAAATATGATTCATAGGGCAATTAAAACAAGTTTTGCCATGGGTCAAAATACTGAAAGTTTGTTCAAAAGTATCAAAAGTTTTTTTTTTGTTTCTGATAGATTGTTAGGCTAAAATCCAGAAGCATTTAAATTGACTTAAGCATTTGACTTCTAGTTATATTACGCTCTAGAAGAATTCTCAGTATCCTAAAGGTAGGGGATGTTTGTCACCCTTGCGTTGAGAGATTTCTGTAGTGTAAATCTTGTCTTGTAGACTATTAGATTTGCAATTTGGGGGACCACTTTCAGAAAGTAAGAGATTTGAATAAAACAAAATGGATAAAGTGCTTGGTGGGCAGAAAGATCTGGGGTCACATTCCAAATCAGCCACTTACAAGCTGCAGACAAGTTATATACATTTCTCAGCCTCAGTAAGGCAAGGAACTACCTTAAAAGACCTTAATAGTTATAAAAATTAAAGGTAACATGCCTAGAACAGTTTCCAGACCAAAATAAGAGGTCAATAAGTATTAGTTATTATTCAGCTTACTTTTCTTCCAGCTAAACCTGATGTCACAATCCTTTCCTTCCCCCTATCCTGTCACAACTTTATTTGGACTTCATTTTTCTTCCAATATATACACTTTCTACTGTTAATTTAAAAGTGGAAAGGAATATGACTGCAATCACTTCAAGGAAAAGGTTGTGTGGAGGCTGAATAATGGTACCCCAAATATATTCATGTCCAAATCCCCAGATTCTGAATGTGTTACCAAATATGGCAAAATGGACTTTGCAGGTGTGATTAAGGGCTTTGAGATGGGGAGGTCAACCTGGATTATTTATGTAGGCCTGATACACTCACATGAGTTCTTATAAGAGGGACACAGGAGGAGTCAGATTCAGAGGAAAAGGAGATGTGATGAAAGAAGCAGAGATTGAAGACTGTGCTTTGAAGATGGAGGAAGGGGCCTCAATCCAAACAATACAGACAGCCACTAGAAGCTGAAAATGCAAGGAAATGGATTCTCCCTTAAAGCCTACAGAAAGAACCAGCCCTACTGACACCATAACTTTTACCCCAGTGAAACTGATTGCAGATGTCTGATGTACAGAACTGTAAGAGAATAAATTTGTGTTTTGTTGTAAGTACCACTGACTTTGTGGTACTTTGTTACAGTGGTAATAAGAAACTAATACAAGGAGAGATGAAGAAGTCATTTGAGGTCAGTATCTGTTAGTGTTATGTAACAAACCACCCTAAAACAGTGACTTAAAATACCAAGCATTTATTTAGCTCACAAGTCTTTGGGGTTGCTTTGGGTTCTGCAAATCTGGTCTGGGCTTGGCAAATCTCAGCTGAACTTGCTTATATATCTCAGGTCACTTTGCCACATCTGTGTGCTGACTGGTCTAGGGAGGCCTTAGCTTGATGAGTAGGGGAGGGGGTGGGTAGTGGCAATTATCTGTTTCACATGCTCCCCAGAAAAGCTAGCCCATGCTTGCTCACGTGGTGAATGGACAGATTTCCACAAGAGAGAACAAGGAAGAACACCTGACTTCTTGAAGTTTGGGCTCAAAATTGACACAGCATCATTTGCCCTGCTTTTGAACAAGGCATGTCACAAAGCCTGCCCAGGTTTCAGTGGTTAGTAAAATAGATTTCAATTCTCAGTGAAAGGAGCTGCAAAGTCATGTAAAGAGTGTGGATAAGGAGAGAGACAACAAATTTGAAATACTTTTGCAATGAATGTACCACACAGTCACTCTTGGAAAAACACGTATCTTGGCTTTTACCTGATTTTCTGGCCCCTGCATTTGGCCATCCCCTCAACCATTTCATAATTTTCTCTTTCTGTAGAATTCCCATATGCTGACAAGCTTCTGATAAACTACTGTTAGTTTATAAAAGATCTGATTAACTAATTCACTTGACAGCATTAATAGCTATTTACCTAGTCAATATGCCTCTCAATCCCATTTATATTAACCTTTAAAAGCAAAGTGGAAAAGAATTTTTACCAAATTCCTTTTTCAATATATGATTCCAGGTTCAACAAGCCTCACCCATATGGAGTTACTAATGGAGTGTTATCTCAAGGCTTTTCTGAACTGTTTCTAATGCAGCTTAGCTAAGGACAAAAAAAGACCATATGTTGCATGCTGCTTTTTCTACGCAAGATCTTTCCTTTTTATTTCTTTACCCAGGTGTTACTTTTTAAAAAAAGAAAAAAAGAAATGACGGTATAGGCACTTACGAATGCCTGTTCGAATAAAAGAAGTTATCAGGTCCATGTCATGCAAGTTGCAAAGTCCAGATGGGCTGGTGTGGCAGCTGTGTTTCAATCAACTGTGAAGGTGTTTCTCCCAGAATGCTTTGACAACAGCAACACCATTAGAAGAAAGTAACTCCCCCAAGAGCCATCTGGCATAGTTATTTATTTATTTATTTATTGTTATTGTTCTTCTTTTTACAAACATATCAAAGCCAGAAAATGAATGGCGAATGAATGAAGCTCACTATTGTCCTTGCAATTGCTGAAATCTACTCTTGAAACTTTCTAGTCTCCCAGTAAAAATGAAATAATGTGTTGAATTCATCTTTGAATTATCTGTACTTTTTCTTCTCCAGTCTCACTGCCCCTTTCTTAACTTGGCTTTTTACAAATTTTATTTTAAAATTAAAAGTAAATACAGTAATGTTAATATTTTATAGATTTGTGTATCCACTATCATAGTCAGGATACAACACTTCCATCTGTATGTGATTGTTTAAGCAGCTTTATTCATAATCTCACAAAACAGGAAGCAAACCAAACTCCCTTTAACTGGTAAATATATAAATAAATTGTGTGGCCAGGCGCGGTGGCTCAAGCCTGTAATCCCAGCACTTCGGGAGGCCGAGACGGGCGGATCACGAGGTCAGGAGAGCGAGACCATCCTGACTAACCCAGTGAAACCCCGTCTCTACTAAAAAAATACAAAAAAACTAGCCGGGCGAGGTGGCGGGCGCCTGTAGTCCCAGCTACTCGGGAGGCTGAGGCAGGAGAATGGCGTAAACCCGGGAGGCGGAGCTTGCAGTGAGCTGAGATCCGGCCACTGCACTCCAGCCTGGGCGACAGAGCAAGACTCCGTCTCAAAAAAAATAAAAAAATAAAAATAAAAAAAAAAAATAAATTGTGGTACATCAATACAGTGAAATACTACTCCGCATTAAAAAGGATAAAACTACTGACACAAGCAACAACATGGATAAATATCACAAACATTATGCTGAATAAACCAAGCTAGTCTCAAAAGGTTGCATGTTGTATAATTCCATTTGTATAACATTATCACTTTTTGCCTGAACTTTTCAATTCCATACTGTTTGGTTCATGTCCAGTATTGCCCCAGTTTCCACTATAGTTTCAGACCCTCAACAAATGGCATTTTTTAAATTAAAAATCAGATCACACCAGAGATCTGCTTAAATCCCTTTAATGATTCTGTGAACTCCTGCATGTGATTTAGAAAGTTCTTTGTAATGTGGGTCTTGCCTATGTCTCCAGCCTAATCCCCTGCCTCGCCCATGGGATAACCAATGTTCTAATAATGATCACCATATTACAGTTTCTTGAATGTATCATGTTCTCCAGTTCTTCTGTGGTTTTCCGCCTTGTCTGAAACCTCCCCCAACACATCTCACCACTTACCTCATTGTGTCTGTTAGCCCTTTTTAAAATACAATTCTTTGGAAAAACTTTCACTGATTCTTTTCAGGGAGATAATGGGAAGCTTAAAGTTTCCCAGTCTGTGTCTGTGATTATAGAGGTGGTTTAAAAAGGCATCTGCCTATGAATCTATTAAAATGATCTGGAAGAGTTAGCATTGGCAGGTGCAAAGGCTTTCTAAGGCAAAGTGAATTTCAGTTTCTTCATTTAAAGCTTCCAGAGAGCATAGTTTAGGTCTCTGCCCACATTTACAAATGGAATACACTGAGGAGGCATAAACACTTACTAAAACCCTTGTAGGAGCACATTTTGCCTGCCAGCAACTCTTTGCCAAGCAAACATTTTGAAAACACTTGGACAATCCTGGCTGCCCCAGTGTTTTCATAAATATTTCCATCCGGCAGTCACAGAAGCCGTGCAGAAGAGAGTGGTCAACAGGAAAACTTGAAATGGAAGAGGTTCAGTGAGCAGCTGCTGAGTTGTGAAAATGTATGCAAAAGCATATGGCTGTCTTTAGGGCCTTAAGGCAACATTTTCATTTATTTATTTATTTATTTTTTTTATCCTGCAAAGATTAAAACACAGGATTCCATTTCACAAGATGTTCTTGTAAGCAAACTCTTCACTTTCAAAGAGTGTATAAATAGCATGACATAAATATTTGTTTACCTAAAATGTTTTATTGAGAAATAAAAATTCTGGTATAATTTGGCCTGTTGGTCATCATGAATTTCTAATAATCTCTTTGGCATTCTTGCCTTCTATGTGTCCACCTTTATTTGGGAGGATGTAACATTTAATTTTCTACCATTTAAGCTGAATTGCAGAAGGATATCTAGGTGAAAAATACTCAGAATTTGATGCTGGTGCAGAATGCTGCAATTTGCTTACTTGAGTATAAATGCTGAGCTTTCAACACTTCTATATAGTCAGCTATGTTTTGCGTTTAATTCAAGTATTGAATTATATCTAAAAATATCTCCACTGTTAAGGTACCAAATCTGCAGGCTATTCTTCTTATCACACATTGGAACTGTGTTGGTTTAACCATCAAGGATAAATCCTCTGCAGTGTGTCCCTTTATGCAGGTAAGAAATTCCCCCATGGTTTTCCTGTTCTTCATGTTGGGAAAAGTCAGATTTTCTGTCATAGGCAAGAAATCTTCTCTAGACATAAGGAGATTTAAATTATGACAGTTTTTACCTCTCTGTTAGGTACCCCACTTGAAAAACACGGTGTAAATATAAAGGTCTAATTTCCACTTCGGGTTCAGCACTTCTCTTAGAACACTAGTCCCTTGGAATATTTCACCCCCAAAATACTCTGTGATCAAATACATTTAGGAAATTTTGCAGCCGTGTCATACCTTGGTTCTTGTAGATTCTCAATTCTCACGAACATGCTAAAGCCCTAATTAGCAGGGCATAAAGATGGCTCTTTTTTCACTTGCTTAATCCAGTGTTTCCAAACTTATTTGACAGTGGAATCAATTTTTTAACATGTAACACATTATCATGTTAAGGAACACTTCTTGGGGAATGTGGTGTTAAAACGTTGATAGAATTTTTAATATGATGAAGACATCATCTAAATGCCTCTTCTATAATGCCTAGTGGCAGTTGCTAGTTCTCCAAAATTAAAAATAAATGAACAAACAAAGCAACCAAAAAGGAAATAACTAACCAAAATGCTCACTTTTGGCCGGGCGCGGTGGCTCAAGCCTGTAATCCCAGCACTTTGGGAGGCCGAGACGGGCGGATCACGAGGTCAGGAGATCGAGACCATCCTGGCTAACACAGTGAAACCCCGTCTCTACTAAAAAAAAAAAAAATACAAAAAATTAGCCGGGCGAGGTGGCGGGCGCCTGTAGTCCCAGCTACTCGGGAGGCTGAGGCGAGAGAATGGCGTAAACCCGGGAGGCGGAGCTTGCAGTGAGCTGAGATCCGGCCACTGCACTCCAGCCTGGGCAACAGAGCGAGACTCCGTCTCAAAAAAAAAAAAAAAAAAAAAAAAATGCTCACTTTTTTAGGTATGATACATCTAATAATATTTAAAGCTTCTGAGCCATTGGCAGCACAGGATTGTAAAGCAGATTTGGATCTGAAAGGTGTGCTAAACTAGTCGACCTTTTTCAGACACAGATGGGAAAACAGCAAACATGGTAAGGTCCGACAGCCAGTGAGCAACAAAGCTGGTGTATTAGTACAATACTATGAAGAAATACCCAAGACTGGGTAATTTATTTTTATATTTATTTTAAAATTTTTACTTTAAGTTCCTATATACATGTGCAGAATGTGCAGGTTTGTTACATAGGTATCCATGTGCCATGGTGGTTTGCTACACCTATCAACCCATCATCTAGGTTTTAAGCCCTGCATGAATTAGGTATTTGTCCTAATGCTCTCCCTCCCCTCACACCCCACTCCCCAACAGGCCCTGGTGTGTGTTGTTCCCCTCCCTGTGTCCATGTGTTCTCATTGTTCAACTCCCACTTATGAGTGAGAACATGCAGTATTGGGTTTTCTGTTCCTATGTTAGTTTGCTGAGGATGATGGCTTCCAGCTTCATCCATGTCCCTGCAAAGGACATGATCTCATTCTTCTTCATGGCTGCATAGTATTCCATGGTGTACATGTACCACATTTTCTTTATCTAAGACTCAGTAATATTATAAACAAAATAGGTTTAATTGACTCACAGTTTCGCATGGCTGGGGAGACCTCAGGAAACTCACATTCATGATGGAAGGTGAAGGCGAAGAAAGGCACGTTCTTCACAGGGCAGCAGGAAGGAGAGAAATTCCGAGCAAAGGGGGAAAAGCCCCTTATAAAAAGATGAGATCTCATGAGAATTCACTCACTATCACAAGAACAGCATGGGGGTAACTGCCCCATGATTCAAACACCTCCCACCGAGTCCCTCCCACTGCACATGGAGATTATGGGAAGTACAATTCAATATGAGATTTGGCGGGAGGACACTGCCAAACCATATCAGCTGGGAAAAGAAATTAAAATGTCTGCATTTCTGATTCCCAATCCATCATTCTTTTAATTCACAAAATAAAGGCCTGACTTAGATGTTGAGAAATTAAAGTGATTGTTAGTAATTGAATACCATTCTTATGATCTGCCCAACACAATCTGTAATCCTTTATCTCAAACTTCTAAGCAAGGATATCCTAGCATCTTTTAATTGCAAGTTTTACTATAATAGTTCATTTCAGGAAACATTTATGAATTACCTACTTAGTACAAAAATGTGTATCATGTCCCCTGTAGAGATGTTTTAAACTCCATGAGACTTAGACATATATGTGATTGTATATATGTGGGGAGGGGGTATGTGTGTCTGTGTATGTTCCTAACATATTTCTAAGTAAAAATGATTATATAGTCCTTAATACTTTCTGGCAGAAATAAGGTTTGTGTACATTCCAATGCATAAATTAACAAATAACTTTTTAAAAAACAAAAGGAGGAAGCTATCCTAAAAGACCTCAGGAAGCTCACTTTGAATAGTTTCCCCAGAGTGAGATGTGCAGCCTCATGCCCCAGACCTATTTCTCCAAACTGGTGGAGGATGGTGCTATTAGTACTCCCCGGTTTTTAAATTGACTGATGTAATTGATTAGCCTCCAGTAAGCACTGGCACTCTATCTCCTTTCCTTTCCTCATGTGAGGCTGTGTTCCTTACTGTGTCTGCTCTGATATTCTTCCTGAAAAGTATTGTCCCGAAGTCTGAATTGGAGATGTGGCAATTAGAAGCAGGACCAGAGATCTTAGGTTCATTTGGCCGGCACATCTTAGCTTCATTGACCAAAGACTTTTTCAGAAACAAAGGTGATATTTTGTCAAAATAAAGGAAAAGATAAATCAAAGGTAAAAGATAAAAATCTCTATGTTTAGAATTGAGAAGCCAAAAACGTTTTCAGTACTGTGGAGATTTGCCACAATTTAAGGCTTGAATATATAGAGCCAAATCTCTTAGAGCTAAAAAGTTTTGCAAATATCATCTTCTGGTTTAAGAACCATTTTGTCAAATCATGTAGACAGGAGCTGAACACATTTTGGGACCAGTGCTGCTCCAAATTTAACGTGCAATTGGACCACCTGGGGATCTTGTTAAAATGAAGATACTGATCTTAGAGGTCAGAGGTTGGGCCATTTTTAACAAGCTCCCAGGTGATGGTAATGAGGCTGGACCACGCTTTGAGTAGCAAGGTAGCGCCTAGAGAAGCAGAACAACTGGTTGCAATAAAGAGAAGGAGCTTCACGATTAGCTCTTGAATTTTCACAGCTGTTCTTAAGGTGAAATGAAGCAACTCTTAGTGCTTTTTCAGGCCTTGGTATTTTGCAAGTCTCCCAACTGCAAGCATCACATGTAAACAGAACTACAGAAATGCAGCCTGTCAGAGCAAAGACGTGTGGATTGAAGGGCTCAAAACAAAACAAAACATAAAGCAAGTCTTGTGGGACCCGGGCCAGGGCTGCCTGGGTCCCAGACCACGGTGTTGACCTTCCTTTGCACTAGTAGGTTGCCATTGATGACATCTCTCTTTCTTCTCTCCAACACAGGTCTTTACATTAATTTAAAACAGGATTGTGTGTGTGTGTGTGTGTGTGCACATAGGGAAAACATGAGATGGGCTTACCTGTTTCTTTGAAATCTCCCAAAGGGTTTGTGAAGGTATATTTCAGAAGATTTTGAAGTCCTGGAAGCAGAGGGATGGAAAAATGGGTAAGAAGGGAGGAATGTGTGAAAAGGATTTTTTTAAGTAGCAAGAAGGACATAGTAGACTGGAGACTGAAGTCAGAACATAAGTTTAAGGTAAGATGTGAGCTGTCAATGGAAAGTGGCATGTTTGTTTAGACTTGGTGTCAGGGAATCAGAAATATTCCTTTCAACGGTTTGATACTATGTGTTACACAGCAACTCAAGTTTTCTGCCTGTTTATTTTATTCTCTATCAGAAGTAGTATGCAAATATATGGAGTTTTTATTTCCTTTAGTGCTCTTGGATATTTGGATAAAAAGGCATCATCAAGTATTTTTATGATTATAAGCTCATATTCAATGCTCTGTGGTAGAATATCATTAGTAGAACAGAACACCCTCAATAAGTCACCTCCAAAATAGTTTTTTTTTTTCTTGGAAAATGCTTGTTTTTCAGCATGGAACTGAAAATATCAAAATTTAAAAAGGCTCTCCAGAATTCAAATGAAATAGAATGTAGTTATTTGCCTTCCCTATGGCAGACAGTGTTATTAGTAACGAAAAGATAGAGAAACATTTGGCGGCATTATGTAAGGACCGAGTCTAATACTGCCAGAGCCAATTAGTTGCAAGTTAACTTAAAAGGTAAGGGGTAAGGGTGGTGGTGGATGTAACTTTTAAACAGATCTATTTTCATGTATATTTACATACATTCTCTTATTTTTAGCATGCTTCATTTTTTGGATATGCATTTTCCAAAGCATGTTTACCAACTCAAAGCCGAAATCATGTTTAAAAATATCAATGTAAATTAAGGCAGCAGTGTTTTGTCCCCTTCCATTTATGTTGTGCAGAAAAACAGACTTCTGTGTGGTGTAAGCGTGTTCCGATTAAAGCTTTAAATTGGTGGCTAGTAGCCCAGTTATAAAAAACTTGGCTGCCTGCTGCTCCTTGGTAATGTGTTCTACAGGCTGTTGTTTTCTGCTGATCGCCTATTTACAGTGATTTACTCCAAATACGTGGGCGTCTTAAGTATATGGGTGTTGTCCAAAAAAAAGTCAGTTTATTCTAAATGATGAAATGAAAGGCAACACACAATAGCTTCTGTTGATCCCCTACTAATTCTCAAATTGAAAAAAGACCTTCCATAGAGTCTTGGAGGCTAACAGAAGAATTAGATAAGAGGAAGGGAATCAGTTGCAAGAAAATGGTCATGTAAAAAGGGGCCTCTGCACAGCCACTGTTGGCACAGCACTGATGTGAGCAGAGGAAAAGAGGTAGATAAAGCCTGAACCTTTAAGAAATGTATAAATCAAGTTGATGAGGCTGAACACCATCCAAACAAAAGGATGAGCTCAACTGCAAAGCAGAATAAAAAATTATGCTGAATCAATTTAATACAGTATGCCACAAGGTAAGAGGCTCAAGATAAGGCAACACTTCTTTCTAGGATTCAACAATTACGCCGTTAGAATGAAAAAGCCTGTGGTGATTCTAATTAACACTTCTTTCCACTTCTATAGCTCCATTAATGGGGGCATTTGAGGTTAGTATTTTAAATCATTTATGAGTTTACCTAGTTATATCCTAGTTGAACATCAAGTATTCAATTTTATTGAGCATACATAAAGTGTGACAAGCACTGTACTATGTCAGAGGTTTATATGGTTAAAAAATATATGTTTCATCACAGGCATAAGCTCCAAATATACAGAGATGAGGGAGGGACAGATGTGAAAATATAACTACAAACTAACAGGATACTGATTATCGTATAAAAATGAAGAAAAATGATATATGAGCATATAGGACCATTATCAAGCATACTCAAGTGATCCAGGACAGGATTCTCAGAGATGGTTACGTGAGGGATTTTTGACAAATGCTTCAAGAAATCCAAGCACACAATGAATATGGGACTGCTGATTTTTTACTATAAGTCTATCAGAAAACAATTAATGTTATTTTGCCATGACATTCTTTGAATGATTCTATGCTAGCTTTGTGATTACTTTTGTTACATTTTAAATTATCATAAATAGTTCATTTAGTAATTGTTCCCAGAATTTTGCCATGACTTGAGTTTAAGGCTATTGATTGATAATATGAAAACTGACCATTTTCTAGTTCTAGTCTTTTTGATACTTTATGTGTATCTTTCCAGCTTCAATGCAGTGAACTGACAATGCCAAATATTTTAAGCAGAGAAAGGTTTAATATAAGGACTTAAGGTTTTAAATATGGGGGACTGAAAGTCAGCATCTGACACTAGACTCATCATAGCTGAGATCCAAAGATGAGGAAGATGCTGTTGGTGTCATATCTTCTGTGTCACATCTGTATCTCATGTCTGGGAGTTAATGACTTGTCATGGGAACCCTGAGTCAGGCCACAAACAGATATATCTTTATGAATGCTTTGCTAGCAGTTACAGCAGCTGTAGCAGGAAAATGGCCTCCAAGCAATTTGATCTTCAGAGTGGGGCTCCCTGGTAGAACCTAATTGCCATTTAGAGGCCTAGCTTGAAGAGAGTCAGATAATGTAGTTTTTAGCTTTCTACATTGTGTTATATGAAAGTATGTAGAAAAGAATGGGAATAAATGACAATTACCAATGAACTGTATTAATCTCACTTGTATTCCTCAAAGGTTACTAACACTTATCCAGAATTCCATCAGCTTTGACAACGAATTATCTAACTACATTTAATCTAAAGACAATTTATTTTATTATCAACTAAATTGATTTACTCATTAAATATGTGTTTACTGAACACTCAGCACCAGGCAAGCACTCAGCTGTTGAAGATACAGCTGTGTACCGAGTGGACTATGTTCTCTGCCCTCAAGGAACTTACAGTCTAGAGGAGAAGACAGGCTAAAAGAAATGATCACCTCTAAAATGTATACTTGAAATTATTGTAGGAAAAAGTACGAAAAAATACATACTTGAAATTATTGTAGGAAAAAGTAGGAGATAAGACATCAAAACACAAGAGTGTAATTTTGGTTTGGATGGCAAGAAAAGTTTGTTTTCACAGAAAGTTTTCAAAGCTTTGAACATAGTCAGGAGATGAACTGAGGAAGAGTCTTATAGGTGAAGAGAAAAACAGCAAAGGCTGGAGACAAGAAGGATCCTGGAACCTCCATGGAATTATAAAAAGCCCAGTGACTAAAGGAGGGTGGAAAGTCTTCCCAGAACATGAGGAGTTTTTTTTTGTTTGCTTGTTTAATTGTGACAAAGCATACACAGCCCAATGGTTATCATATTAACCATTTAAAAAATATTCCCTTTTTTAGAGATGAAAAAGGAGGTCAAGGTTGCTAAATAGAGATGCTGGATGTTCAGGTCTCCTCAGAAAGAAGAACCAAAGTTACAAATGAATAATTATAATTTGAATAGCATAGCAAGCAGAGAGTGCTGGAGCATAGCAGAGAACTCATGGGAAGAAGCTGGGACACAGAAAAGGAATCAAGAGCTGACAGAGATCAGCCAGGAATGCTGAGTAACTAGGTGTTTCATTGAAAGGGTAGGTGGGAGTTTTTTGGCTCCTCTTACCCCTGTGGCAGACCACTGGTATCTGAACTGTTGGAGAGCTCCTCTGCCTTTGCGAATAGAATAGAGAACCAGGAAATAAAGCCACATACCTACACCTGATCTTCAACAAAGTCGACAAAAACAATTACTGGGGAAAGAACACCCTACTCAATAAATGGTGCTGGGAAAATTGGATGGCCATATGCAGAAGAATGAAACTGGACCACTATCTCTCACCATATACAAAAATATCAAAATGGATTCAAGACTTAAATGTGAGACCTGAAACTATAACAATTCTAGAGAAAAATGTAGGAAAAATTCTTCTGGACATAGGCCTAGACAAAGAATTCATGACTAAGACCTCAAAAGCAAATGCAACAGAAATAAAAATATACAAATGGGACTTAATTAAACTAAAAAAGCTGTAGAGAAAAAATCAATAGTGTGAACAGACAACCTACAGAATGGGAGAAAATATTTCCAAATTATGCATCTGACAAAAGGCTAATATCCAGAATCTACATGGAACTCAAACAATTCAATGAGAAAAAACAACCCTATTAAAAAGTAGGCAAGGACATGAACAGACACTTCTGAAAAGAAAACATATATGTGACCAACATAGAAAAATATTCTGTATCACTGATCATTAGAGAAATGCAAATCAAAGCCACAATGAGATACTATCTCATACCAGTCAGAATGGTTATTAATAAGTAACAACAAAAAAAGCAGATGTTGGTAAGAATGTGGAGAAAAGAGAAAGATTACAAACTGTGGGTCACAGCACCTGCCCCCCAAGTCCCACGCTGATCACACTGAGTGACTGACCTGCATCTGTCTGGGGTGGAGCCTCAGGAGACAAGTAAAAGGCCCTTGGGCCACAATCACTGCTAAGGTCCCTTCCTCTGCTGTCTTTGTTGAGGAGGAAACATAAACCCTGAGATCACCCCAGAACTGTGTTGGGCAGCTGGGAGTGACAACCTGCAATCTACAGCCAGCATTCAAGAGGGAGAGGAGCCCACACTTTCAAAACACTGAGAGAGAGCATGGCTGCAATTGCGAGGATACATAGGGGAGCCACATGACTGAGGAAGAGCCCACCAACTGACCACTACGCCTAAGCACCCCCTACAGGATCATGTCCCAAACCTCCAACACCAAAAATACCTTGCTAACATACCCTTCTGTGAAGCCAGAAAACAAGTCAGCTACAAAATAATGACCCTGCACATAGCCTTAGCCCTGTGAAAACATCTAATAAACAAGTCTACTGACTGTTCTCAATCTACACTGCAGTTAAAGAAACACCCACATGCAGAGATGAGAAACAACCAATGCAAGTACTCCAGCAACTCCAATGACCAGAGTGTCCTATGTCCTCCATAGAATCACAGTAGTTATCCAGCAAGGGTTCTTAACCAGGCTGAGCTGACTGAAATGACAGAAATAGAATTCAGAATATGGACATGAATGAAGATCATCAAGATTCTTAACAGCAAAACCCAATGCAAAGAAACTAAGGATCACCATAACATGGTACAGGAGCTGACAAATTATATAGCCAGTATAAAAAAGAACCTAACTGATTTGATAGAGCTGAAAAACACACTCTAATAATTTCAGAGAGTAATTACAAGTGTTAGCAGTAGAATATACCAAGCTGAGGAAACAATCTTGGAACTTGAAGACTGGCTCTTACTTCTCTCTGAAATAAGACAGTCAGACAAAAATAAAGAAAACAGAATGAAAAGGAATGAACAAAAGCTCTGAGAAATATGGGATTACATAAAGAGGCCAAATCTACCAATCGCTGGCATCTCTGACAGTGACGGGGAAAAAGCTAACGACATGGAAAACAGTTCTGGATGTCATCATGAAAACTCCCCCAACCTGCTAGAGAGGCCAACAGTCAAATTCAGGAAATACAGAGAACCCCCGAAAGATTCTACACAAGATCATCCCCAAGACACGTATAATCATCAGATTTTCCAAGGTCAAAATGAAAGAATATTAAAGGCAACTAGAGAGAAAGGACGGGTCACCTACAAGGGGAACCCCATCAAGCTAATGGTGGCCCTCTTGGCAGAAAGCCAGAAGAGATTGGGAGCTTATATTAAACATTCATAAAGAAAGTTCTTCAACCAAGATTTTCATGTCCAGCCAAACTAAGATTCATCAGTAAAAGAGAAATAAGATATTTTTCAGATAAGCACATGCTGAGGGAGTTTGTTACCACTAGAATTTTCTTATGAGAGATCTTGAAAGGAGCACTAAATATGGAAAAGAAAGACCATTACCAGCCAATACAAAAACACACTTAAGTACACACAGACCAGTTACATTACAAAGCAGCCACACAAACAAGCCAGGATAATAACCAGCTAACGACACAATGACAGAATCGAACCCACATAAATCAATACTAACACTGAATGTAAATGGGCTAAATGCCCCATTTAAAAGGCACAGAGTGGCAGGCTGAATAAGGAAGCAAGGCCCAATAGTATACTGTCTTCAAGAGACCCATTTCAGATGTAATGACTCCTGTAGGCTCAAAATAAAAGGATGGAGGAAAATCTACCAAGCAAATGGAAATCAGATAAAAGCAGGAGTTGCACTCCTAATTTCAGATAAAACAGACTTTAAACTACAAAGATAACAAAATTGGGAGTGGAAGTTAGTTCAACCATGTGGAAAGCAGTGTGGCAATTCCTCAAAGAGCTAAAAACAGAACTACCATTTGACCCAGCAATCCCATTACTGGGTATATATCCAAAGGAATATAAATCATTCTACCATAAAGGCGCATACACAAAAATGTTCATTGCAGCACTATTCACAATAGGAAAGACATGGAATCAATGTAAATGTCCATAAATAGTAGAGAGTATAAGGAAAATGTGGCATATACACACCATGGAATACTATGCAGCCATGAAAAAGAATGAGATTATGTCTTTTTTTTTTTTTTTTTTTGAGACGGAGTCTCACTCTGTCACTCAGACTGGAGTGCAGTGGCATGATCTCGGCTCACTGCAACCTCCGCCTCCTGGTTCAAGCAATTCTCCTGCCTCAGCTTCTCGAGTAGCTGGGACTACAGGCACCTGCCGCCATGCCTGGCTAATTTTTTTGTATTTTTAGTAGAGACTGGGTTTCACCGTGTTAGCCAGGATGGTCTCGATCTCCTGACCTGATGATCCGACCTCGTGATCTGCCCACCTCCGCCTCCCAAAGTGCTGGGATTACAGGCGTGAGCCACCACGCCCAGCTGAGATTATGTCTTTTGCAGGAAGGTGGATGGAGCTGGAGGCCATTATCCTTAGCAAAGTAACACAGGAACAGGAAACCAAATACCAGCCGGGTACAGTGGCTCCTGCATGTAATCTCAGCACTTTGGGAGGCTGAGGTGGGTGGATCACTGGAGCCCAGGAGTTTGAGTCCAGCCTGGACAACATGGCGAAACCCTCACTCTACAAAAAATACAAAAATTAGCGAGGCATAGTGGTGTGCACCTGTACTCCCAGCTACTCAAGAGGCTGAGGTGGGAGGATCACCTGAGCCCGGGAGGTCAGGACTTCAGTTAGCTGTGTTTGTGCCACTGTACTCTAGCCTGGGAGACAGAGTGAGACTGTTTTTTAAAAAAGAAAGAAAACCAAATACTGCATATTCTCACTTATAAGTGGGACCTAAATGATGAGAACACATGAACACAGGAGAACAACAGACACTGGAGCCTACTTGACGGTAGACCGTGGGAGGAGGGAGAGGATCAGAAAAAATAACTATTTCGGTACTAGACTTAGTACCTGGGTGACAAAATTATCTGTACAGCAAACCCCTGTGACACAGAGTTTAGCTATAAAACAAACCTACATGTGTACATCTCAACCTAAAATAAAATTAGAAAAAATAAACTGTTGGAATGCAAGTTAGTACAATCTCTATGGAAAACAGTATGGAGATTTCTTGAAGAACTAAAACTAGAACTACCATTTGATTCAGCAGTCCCCCTACTGGGTATCTACTTAAGGAAGAGAAATCATTATATCACAAAGATACCTGAACTCATATGTTTAACAAACCTAAGTGTTCATCAGGGGAGGAATGGATAAAGAAAATATGGTCTATATACACCATTAAATGCTACTCAGTCATAAAAAAGAATGAAATCAGCCACACAGATGAAACTGCAAGCCATTATCTTAAGTGAAACAACTCACAAAAAGACAAATACCACATGTTCTCACTTATAAGTGGGAGCTACATAATGCATGCACATGAACATAGAGAGTGGAACAATAGACATTGGAGACTCAGAAGGGTGGGAGTACAGGTGGGGTTGGGTGGGTAAGGGATAAGGAATTACCTAATGGATACACTGTACACTATTTGGATGACAGTAACACTAAACAATATATCCATGTAACAAAACTACATTTGTAAAAACAAAAAACATTTTTTTAATTACAAAAAAGTTAAAGGTGGGGGTCTCACTATATTGCCCAGGCTGGAGTGCAGAAGCTATTTACAGGGGCAATCACAGCACACAGTTTAAGCACATTCATGTTCTTGTGCAACTAATCTCCAGAACTCTTTTCATCTTGCAAAACTAAAACTGTATACCTAGTAACTCCCCATTTTTCCCGCTCCCCAGCCTCTGACAGCCACCTTTCTACTTTGTCTCTATGAATTTGATACTCTAGATACCTCATATGAGTGGAATCATATAGAATTTTCCCTTTTGTGACTGGCTTATTTCACTTAGCATAATGTCATCAAGTTTTCTCCATATTGTAGCATGTGTCAGAATTTCATTCTAAGGCTGAATAATATTCTATTGTATGTATATACCATATTTTGTTTATCCATTTATCTTTTGATAAACACTTGGGTTGCTTCTACTTTTTAGCTATTGTGAATACTACTACTATCAATATGATTATACAAATAATTTCTTTGAGACTTAACTTTCAATTCTTTTGGGTATGTACCCAGAAATGGAATTTCTGGATTGTATGGTAAGTTTATTTTTTAATTTTTGGAGGAATTGCCATACTATTTTCCATAACTTTCCCACCCATTTTACTTTCCCACCAGTAGTGCAGAAGGGTTCCAGTTTTTCTACCTCCTCATTGACATTGCTTTTTTAAAAAAGTAGCCATTTTCATGAGTGTCAGGGGGATATTTCATTGTTGTTTTTACTAGTATTTCCTTAAAGATTAGTGATGTTGAACATATTTTCATATGCTTTTTGGCTGTTTGTATATCTTCTTTGGATAAATGTCTAAGGCTTTTGCCTTTTTGTTGTTGTTGTTGTTGAGACAGAGTCTTGTTCTCTTGCCCAGGCTGGAGTGCAGTGGCGAGATCTTTGCTCACTGCAAGCTCCACCTGCCGGATTCACGCCATTCTCCTGCCTCAGCCTCCCGAGTAGCTGGGACTACAGGAGCCTGCCACCACGCCCGGCTAATTTTTTGTATTTTTAGTAGAGATGAGGTTTCACCGTGTTAGCTAGGATGGTCTCGATCTCCTGGCCTTGTGGTCTGCCCACCTCGGCCCCCCAAAGGGCTGGGATTACAGGCGTGAGCCACCGCACCAGGCCTCTTTTGCCTATTTTTAACCGGGTTGTTTGTTTTGGTGTTGTTGAGTTATAGAATTTCTTTATATATTCTGGATATTTATTCTTTGTCAGATATATTTTCTGCAAATATGTTCTCTCATTCCCTGGGTTGCCTTTTCACTCGGTTGATTATGTCCTTTGATGGATAGACGTTTTTACTTTTGATGTAGTCCAATTTATTTTTTCTTTTGTTGCCTGTGCTTTTGGTGTCATACTGAAGAAGTCATTGCCAATGACAATGGTATGAGGATTTCCCCCTATGCTTTCTTCTCAGAGTTTTATCATCTTAACTCTTACATTTAGGTATTTGATATATTTTGAGTTAATTTTTGTATCTTGTATAAGATCCAACTTCATTTTTTCGCATGTGGATATCCAGTGTTATCAACACCATATGTTTGAAAGATTGTTATTTCCCATGAAAAGATTTTTAATTTTTATTTTTGATATAAATGTGAATGTTCTTGCAATAGTCTCCTCTTTTTGCTATTTTCTATTTAAAATTTTTTGTTTATCTACATATTCTGAATATTGCCTACACAATTTTTTTAACGTTTTGTCAAAAATATCAACTTATACTTTGAGCTGCCCAACCCTGTTCTTAGAAGTGCTGATCATCCTTCTATTCCTAGTTTTACTCTTACTGATTCTTATGCCATTTATCTACCTTCTCCTCTGTAATTTCCTGTCTTCTTTCACTACCAAAATGCTCAGATGCTTGGGTAATAATCTTTGCCACATTCTACTTGCAACATATGGCATTTGTATTTCTGCCTTCTATGCATTCCTGAAGGTTCTTAATGGTTTCTCTTAAAAGTTTTCCTTACTTAGTCTTCATTCTGCTGCATTTGACTGTGACTCATTCCATCTTGAATGATTTTCTGCACCCCGTCCCCACACTGATATCCTATTATATGTTTCTGATTGAACAAATTTCAATTCAAAATAATTTCTTTAATACCTTTCATGTTATGCATATGAGATACGAAGAAAAATTATAATAGCCCTTATCAGTGTTTTCTGTACTCCTCAGATTCCTCTTCCCTTCACTAATTCTCCCACTTTCTCCTGACATTTCTTGTACAGTCTTTAGCTATCTGTCCTCTTCTTTTCCCTCCTCCCCCTGTTAAAATTACATACATTCATTCCTTTTCTCCACTAAAGGGCAAGGACTAGCCTCAGAGTGAGCAGTACAGCATCTTCCACAGAGTAGATATTAATAAACATGACTTGAATTATGGAAAGTCTATAAAGAGCAGGATCAAATTCATGATAGAACAAAAAGGTCAAATAGGAAAAAACCCACCACTACTCATTGTGTGCTAGAGCAGGAAGAAAATGGATCATAACAGCAGGCTTACAAAGTGGAAATACATAGACTGAGGTGACATTAAGTAGGACATTGAATAACATCCCTATAGATAAGGAAATTTTTAGAGGATTATTTCTGAAGTCAGGAAATAAGCAAGTGGGAAAAAACCAAGGTTCTGAAAATGAAGCAACAATTTAAGATAGAAAAGAACCACTAAATTTTGAAAAGGCAAAGTACTCTTGGGTGAGATGACCTCAAAACTGAGTACTACAAGAATCTGCATACAATCTGAGTAATTACTTAGATGCAATATCCCCATACTTTTTTAGAGAAAGGTGAAATAAAACATGATGTAAATGGATGTAGGGGAGGTTTTAGGGTTTGGAAGCCTCTGACATTACTAAACATCAACTACAAGGTTCTTACAGGAATCAAAATGGAAAGTGAAGCAAGAACAGCCGACAGAATGATGGATGAGATAGAATGAATGCTTTTGAAAACACATATGTTTACAAATAGTCACTGGCAGGAACAGAATACCTTGTAGGCAGGAGACTAGACCAAGTGATTTAAAATGGAAAGCAAAACTTATTCTTACTAATTCTTTCTTTATAGGCAGATAATGATAATGGTCATTAAAAATGAACCATTAATAAGAAAAAAAGATCTGTGATATAGAGTCTGTATTATAAATTCTATAATTTCACCACAGAAAGGCAACTCTTAGTGTCCTCTATATTTCTAGAACTCCCTTTCGAGAAAAGCAAGAAAGGGTGGCTGTGTCTTGATTTGTGTCACGTGACTCTACTATCCCAGATAACACTGATTTGATCATGAATTAATGCTGAAACCAAAGATAACCAGATAGAGGCTAGATCAGGAGCTAAAGAGGTAACCTACCATTAAGAACTCTGTCTAGCTTGGGCATGCCATATTGGATGCTAACTACCTGACTCAATGGGATTCTCTCTCAGGGAGTATTTTTTGAGAATCACAAATAAACACAGTCAAACACACAGAAAGAGAAGCAGTAATAATAGTAAAGGTAGAGGGCATAGAAGAAAAAACAGAAATACTAAAGTATATAATGAGGAAAAGAGAAGAAAGGTGAGAAAGGCAGAATCATAAGAGGACAACAGGACCCTACTTCTTGGGGGATGATTCCTTAAAGCTGATTTCCTGTTCTGAGTCATGAAGGGCTATTGTCATGGTCTTCCATGAGTCCTAAATGGAAAGCTGTTCAGAAGGGTTCACAGTGGCTCTTCACTTTGCTGGGCACGCATTATGATATAATTTTATTACCTATGTAAATTTAAGCAATTATTATGACTAAAAGATTCTAACATAGAATCATGATATACATTTTTGGAAGGTATGTTTTTTCAGATAATCATAAGTTATGAACATCTTATGGCAGTAAATATGTTTCTAGAATATCTTTTTCATGGCTGCATAGTTCTTCTCATAACACAATTTATTTAAATCATGACCTTTTCTTGTCTATTTTGGTTATTTCTGAGTGTTTGTAGATCCTAAACCATGCTGCAATGAATATATATTGTGGCTATGTTATTTCCTTAGGATAAATTTCTAGGAACATTCTATGTCAAAAGATACCGCTATGTTGAAGACAAATTTCTCCCTGGAAAGTTATACTAATGTATATGATTACCAGAAGTATATAAAATCATTTCCTTTTATTCATATGCCCATCAATACTGAGTAGCAACATTGCATTAGAAAATGAACCATATAGCAGGTAAATGAATAATCTTGCTTCTTCAATTTCAGTGTATTTGATAACAGGTAAACTTGCCCATTTCTATATTCTAGGCCATCTGTATTTTGCTTCTTTTAAAATAACCTATATACATTTCCTTATAGTATTTCTATTAGTGTAATTTTTCCATTTTCATTTGTGAGAACTTTTATGTATTAAACTAGTAATAATATTTACCTGTTGTATTTTACTTTTTCCTCCTAGGTTTTAATTCACTTCCCTTTAAAAATACTGTTCATGGCATACAGGTTTTTTGGGGTTTTTTTGTTTGTTTTTTTGTTTTTTTTGAGATGGAGTCTCGCTCTGTCGCCCAGTCTGGAGGGCAGTGGCGCGATCTTGGCTCACTGCCACCTCTGCCTCCCGAGTTGAAGTAATTCTTCTGCCTCAGCCTCCCAAGTAGCTGGGACTATAGGTACGCATCACCACGCCTGGCTAAATTTGTATTTTTAGTAGAGACGGGGTTTCACCATATTGGCCAGGCTGGTCTCAAACCCCTGACCTTGTGACACCCACCTCGGCCTCCTAAAGTGTTGGGATTACAGGCATGAGCCACAGCGCTCAGCCGGCATACAGGTTTTTTATAAACTTATATTGAAGGATATTGCTTTATATTTTGAGATTCCTTCTGGACTACATGACATAAGTGATATATTTTGTCACTTTATATTTTGATTTTCCTTCTGGACTATAAGTGACATAAATCTCAAGGAGAAAGAGTATTTTAGGCCAGGCACGGTGGCTCAAGCCTGTAATCCCAGCACTTTGGGAGGCCGAGACGGGCGGATCACAAGGTCAGCAGATCGAGACCATCCTGGCTAACATGGTGAAACCCCGTCTCTACTAAAAATACAAAAAACTAGCCGGGCGAGGTGGCAGGCGCCTGTAGTCCCAGCTACTCCGGAGGCTGAGGCAGGAGAATGGTGTAAACCCGGGAGGCGAAGCTTGCAGTGAGCTGAGATCCGGCCACTGCACTCCAGCCTGGGCGACACAGCCAGACTCCGTCTCAAAAAAAAGAAAGAGTATTTTAATTTTTTCTCATTTGGTAATAAGAAGTGACATTTAATGTCAGAAATCAGACAACTGTAGATAGTTTCACCTAGTAATGTTATAAATGTTTCAAAGTTTTATTACTTAATAATCGATAATAAGAAGTAGCTAAATAGGAGAACTAATCCTGTTTCAAATTGTATGACACATGATTCTCTTAGAATCACAAATATATGTTATTAAACTTAAGGCATGCTTTAGGATATGCTCAAAGTGGTATCAATGCTATATTTTCTCATAATATATATAGTTTTATGCATGCAAGTATATATTTAGATGTCAAGTTACTTAGAGTAAATAGGTGATGGGAAGTAGATAATTAGTAAACTAAATCACATGGAGTCAGGCTATCAAGAAAATCTGCATATGCCCTTGATGTCAGAAAAGGCTTTTACAGTAGATCTGATAAAAGTTATTTTTTACTTGGTTTTCCTTTATCCATTATTTCCTCTGGGAATAGCTTAGATGATGCAAGAACATTAGTGCAGACAGAATGGCTCTGCTTACTGTAATGTCGAATTCATCACAAGTTTTAAAAAAAGGCAGCTTCAAAAAATTCTCAAGTAAATATTTGTTGTAGAAGCTTCAGTGGAATAATCATGATTAAATTGAAAGTTATTGCAAATACATTTGTACATGTTTTCCTTATAGCTTTACATCACTCTGATTCTTTGATATTTGTGGCCCTGTTAAATAAGTGGTCTAGAGTGCTCATATTGCATCTTCCATGTTACAAAATCACCTGATTGAAAAAAAATTTGTTGGAGTGGAAAGAAGAGAGAAAGGGGAAATACACATGCACGTACAAACACAAAGATGGATAAGCCAGCTTCCATTTCATGTTTTAGTGGTAAGTACTACCTTTTCACTACTTAAAAATTTTGTAGAGAAAAGTATATAGCACTTTTCTGTACCAAAATTGTACTAGTTGATTATAAGCCATAGTGTTCTGTTTCTGCTCATTTTAGAATCCTAGTCCTATGTTCCCAACTAAACTGCAAATTCTGGTTTCATTATATAATCCGCATAAGCTAACATATCTCCAAAAGTATTAATAGATGCATCAGGTGTAATATAGTTCCCTAGCTGGAACAATCCAATTATCCAAGTGTAGCTCATGACAGATATTAGACACATTTTACAGTTAGTTTTCTTGTTTTAAATTCACCTGCAAATCAACCTTGAAAGCATCTTAGGAAGGTCTAGTTGGGGAGCCTAATCATTTGTATTTCTTTTACTGAAGAATATGCATTCTTTATGTGGGAAGATCCATCCTTTTCACATACTATGTAAGTGATAACCTGCAAAAACAGCCAAGTTAATATTAGTGGTCAGTGGAGTAATAAATGTGGAGCTGGATTTCCCTGATTAGATCCTAATGATAAACTTGTTGGCTTGATATTTTGTACTCACAAATCTCAGAAGAAGAAATTTGGGCTCAAAAACTTTACTTTGCTCAAGTACACACCAGTAGTAAAGTGGAGTCATATTTCAAACCAATGTCATTCTGACTCTGAATAACATGCCTATTGTTTCCATAAAACCATGAAGATAGGTCACCAATGTTTGGGAGGATGAGCAAACCCCTTTACAGAGGAGGAGACATTGAACTGAGGCTTGCAGGATGAAGGTGAGTGTACATGAGGAAAGGACATTTCAGGCAAAGGACATGGCACTTATAAATGTATTCAAAGTTTGAGATCCACACAGCACTTCTATTCTCTTGGTAAAATATGCATACTTCATTTGTCTGTAGCAAGGTTTCTGGACCTCTGCACTACTGATATTTGAGACTGGACAATTTTTTGTTGTGGGAGGCTGTTGTATTCATTGTCGATTGTTTAGCAACATCCCTGGCCTCTACCCACTAGATACTAGTAGCACTACCACCACTAGTTGTGACAACACAAAATGTCCTCAGACATTGCCAATATTCCCTGTGCAGCAAAATTCCCAGGTTCAGAATCACTCATTTAAAGTATAGACTATGCTGGGAGGTAGAGATAGAGTTTGAGAAGATAGAAGCCGATGAGTCTTTAAGGACCATCTATTTAAGGAGTGGGGAATGGAAATGAAAAGTCCAAATTAGGAAGTTATATAATCAAATTTCCATTCTGCAAGGCTGAGGAGCAGTTAGGAAATGATGAGAACAGCCCAAGGATGAATTAATAGGGATTTGAACTAAAACTATGGCTGCAGGAATGCAATGGATGGAACAAATGTGAGGAAAAGGCTTGGCTGATTAGATATGGGGTTTGGATTGAGTTTGAAAAAGAAAAGTCACTTTTACAAAAGAAAGAATGTTTTCCATTTGAGTATATGGATTCAGAGGGGCCGGTAGTCCCTCAAGGAAGAAATACCTATTAAATATTTCTAGATCTCAGGAAAGAGCTCTGTAAATGATCAACACTTACATGTAGACTCTGTGGGCAAAAATGAGAAGACATGGTAAGAAAATAAGATGCTTAAGTAGAGAACCATGTGAAACACTAACATTTAAGTTAAGAGATGTTAGAATAGGAAGTTCCACAAAAGAAACTAGAAGGAGCTGCTGGAGAGGTAGGAGAAAGATCAAGAGGTGTCACAGATACTGATGAAAAAGGGAACAACTGTACCAACTGTTGATGAATATTCACATAGCATAAGGATTCAATGGGGTTTTTGGCCACTGGTGTCATGAAGGTCTTTGGTGACTGAATTAAGAGCAGTTTTTTGTTTTGTTTTTGTTTTTTCAGAGTCTCACTCTGTCACCCAGGCTAGAGTGCAGTGGCACGATCTCACTGCGACCTCCACCTCCCGGGTTCAAGTGATTCTCCTACCTCAGCCTCCCAAGTAGCTGGGATTACAGATGCCTGCCACAATGCCTGGCTAATTTTTGTATTTTTAGTAGGGATGAGGTTTTATCGTGTTGGCCAGGCTGGTCTTGAACTCCTGACCTCAAGTGATCCACCCGCCTTGGCCACCCAAAGTGCTGGGATTACAGGAGTGAGCCACACGCCTGGCCAAGAACAGTTTTAATGGAGCAGAAAAGGCAGAATCCAGTTTGTTGTAGGCCACTTAGGAGCCCAGAAAATCTGCGCATGAAGAGAATTAAGCAATTCTCCTAAGTAGTAACGTATTACAATAGGAAACTCCAGCTGCTCCTGTTGTTTGGTCTGAGATATAAATGGACTGTTACAAACAGGTATGACATGTGAGGGTTCAGAAGTAATTCATCCACCACACTCTGAGTTAATAGGACACAGGTAAGAGCACTTTGTCCAGGTTTCCTTGCATTACCTTCAAAAGGACCACAAACACTTGTTAAAAATGTTCAAAAGTGCAGAAAATAAATCCTATGGAAGAAAGCTAAGTTTTGTGGGTATTTTTAGCCTAGAAATGGAAAACCTGTAGTGTGACTTAATTGCTGTTTCAAGAATAAGAGAGATTATATGAAGAAGATGTATATCTGATATTTCCATGCTCATGTAAGAGAAACTGGCTTAAATAAAACCAAAAAGATGTTCTGGAAATGACTATCACAGGAAGTTTTGAGGTTCACAGTTTTCATAAGATAGTGTCTGTTATTTAATATAGGAACTATTCCATTAAAAAAGAAATTTACCATATAAAATACATTTCCTTGATTTATTAATATTAACTTTCAGAATTCTGATTTACATGCATTAACTTCCAAGAATCAGGTACAGTACTTTGATTTATACATCATGCATATAAAAGTTCTTATTAATGAATCCTAAATTTTAAAGTTGTGATTTAGTGTGTTAGTTTATAAATCTTAACTTTAAACTTCCAATTTAGTGCCATGATTTATGGGAACCAAGTTTTATGCTATTTATGAATCATGTTAAATTTCTGACTTAATACAACAGTTACTGTAAGAAGCATTAGTACAACAAAATGTGAAATTCTTAAGAGACAAAGATAAAACTGCTCAATATTCCTATATGCAGCACAGTGCACAGAGACTCAGTTACAGAGCCATCCTTAGTGGTATGTTTCGAATAAAATGCTAAGATAAGGCTAGAAGAAGTTACAATGAAGTTTTAATAAACCATGTAAAAGGTACTGTCTTCTCTTTTTATTAGACCCTTCGTGGTAAAAATGAGCAGTGTAGAGCTGTTACACCCCTTACAATTTTAGTAAGTAGGCAACAAAAGACATCCCCAGCACTGCCTAATATCAGTGTCTTAGTAAGAGGGTCAAATTTTCTTAGAAGATATACTACGGGTTAACGTGGCTTATAGCAGCCTTGAAAATGATTCTCTGATACCATTCAGCCTATAAAATATTTAGTCACAAAATTTACATGAATACCACTGCATAGCCACTAATCCCATTTCCTACCCCAACTCTTCTTTCTCATCTTATATCATCTCATCTTATCTCATTTCATCTTCCATTCCTGCACTGTCCAATATGGGAGTCATTAGCCATATGTGGCTATTGAGCACTTACAATGTGGCTGGTCAGAATTTACATGTGCTGTAAGTGGAAAATACATATTCTATTTCAAAGAGGGCAAAAATGTAAAAATATTTTACTAACCATTTTTACATGTGACATGTTGAAAGCATAATATTTTGGATATATTGAATAAAATATATTATTGAAATTAACTTCACCAATTTCTCTTTACTTTTTTAATGTGGTTATTTAAAAGATATTTTTTAAATATTTAAAGTTACCTATTCACTATTAGTATTGCACTAGTCCTTCCACTGTTTCTCAGAAGTACCTAAAAGCTGCAACTGCTTCCAAATCGCTCACTCATGTTGTCATGCACAGAACACTAAAAGGAGAAAAGACGGACAACAAAGAATATTGTTTATTAAGTTTGTCTCCATTTACCCAGACCAACTTGATTCTCATTAAGAGAAATATATGGCTTAGAGACAAACATTTTTGTTTTTTATAGTGTCTTGTTTTTTCTTACTGGGTAGGTTATAATTTCACTTAAAAATCTTTCTAAGTTATCATTTATTGACCGCCTACTGTGGCTCAAACACTATGTAAAGTGTTTTCTCTACATATTATTTCATTGAATCCTCATCACAGTTCTATAAAGAGAATACTATTAATACACTGCTTCTATTAACATGGACTCTGAGGCACAGATAAGTAATATGATTGAGATCACACATCGGCAGAGTGAAGAGTCAAAGTTAGAATCTGTTTTCTATACCCCATATATTAAACAGCCGTTCGAGGCAGACATTTGGAATCTGCAGCTGTGAGCCATGCCCCAACTTGTTTGCTAAAAAGGGATATGTAAAGCAGAAATGTCAGGATCTCAGCCCAAACCCCTTACTTTATACTTTACATTCTTGAGTTTCTTTTTGACTAAAGATATGTAAGGGAAACCAGCCAAGGCACTCTGAGCTAGTGGTGGGTTTGTCAGGCAAGATAACTGGCCATGCCGAGCTCCAAAACTGGGGTTCCAAATAAATTTAGTGCAACACAAAGAAGACAGTATTCTGAGGATATAATGGAGCTTTTCTGATCCTGTTTTCCTAACAAATATGGGCATTTGTGGCCTGTGGGGCTTCCTCCTCAGTTAGAGAAAACCACTCAGCTCAGGTGATGGTAGATTATCTTATCCTGCTGCACACGCTTTTGAAGAGGAGAGCAGGAGGTTGGCAGCTTCACACTTTTAATTTGGTGGTATTCCATGTATCTTTTAAAACCACAGTCGTTCTGCCTTGCTTTACTATAAATCTAATAGCAAACTCTAAGTTTGCTTTGAATGTTGCACTCTCAAGAGACAATATGTAAAATTTAGAAAAAAAATTACTGAACTATTTAATAATGGTATACTTGGAATTAGTGGATGAATGCAGTTTTGAATTTAAATCCGAGCCATGGAATCTCTTTTAAGTTTACCAAAGGAGAAGTTAGCACGCTTACTTGGAGTGGCCGTAGCACTCCAAAAACACCAACCAGCAAAACTAATAAACAAAAAACATCTGTTATTGAAAACGAACACACTGCATGATGACAAAAAGTAAATGTTAATACTTTAGTTATTTAACATACAAATAGAGACAAAGTGTGGTATTGTTTCTTTTCCATAGATGTAAAAAATGTTATTAAGTGATGGATGTAGTAGTACACATTTCTAAAAAAAAGAAAAAAAAAGCTAAATTGTCAGCAAACAAGAACTCTACAGACATTTTAGTATCTTCTGAGTTAACCTCCATGAGGCAGTTAACAAATAAAAATCTAGTTGTCATATGCAATGAATGTAATAGCTATTCTTTTCTTGATAGTTAGTTCAAAAGCACTACATAACAATGAGTTTAAGTGTTCTTTTCCAGACATTGTCAAGGATCATTCCAGGACCAATAATTTCACCATCAGTGAAAGCTTTAATTAAAGCAGGGAAAAATAAAAATGGCAATAAACTGCATCCTAAGCTTCAGCTTTGTATGCATGTTTTATCAACTGACACACTTCTGAGAAAGATGCCTAGGACACAAACATCTCTGTATGAGAAAAATTCCAATGTTAATTTCATCATTCAGAGAAGAAGCATGATAAATTATTGAACACATATCACTTATTTTTATTTAAACTTCAACTTTAAAACTATTATATTTGGGGTATTTGTTAGGATACGTTAGATATATATGACTGATATAAGCTGAAGAAAACATTAAATTGAGTAGAGATAATAGATCAAGATACTGGACTGAAACTAGATTTTAGTCATTTATGGTATGCTGATTACTTAAACTTTCAGCATTTCATAATCTCACTAACACACAGCTTTCAAAATCCTTTTATTATTTCTCTTTGTTGAAAAGTTATCACTTCAAATCTGCCAATTGTCTGTGGTTCCCAGCCCTCACCTGAAAATTTAGCAGGATATTAAGTTTTCAGGAGTGTCTTGGACAGAAAATATGTAATAGATTGCTTTATTGTTTAGAACATCTTTACTTCTCTCCCTGTCCAGATCATAAGAGTAGGATATTTCTTCATCCCATCAATGTTGGGTTCACCATGTCACCTTACTTTGGCCAACGGATTAATGGAATGTGGGGAGAAGTGACAATGTGCTAGTTCTAAGTAGAGGCAGTTCTGAAGGGAAGCTTGAAGAGGTGCTCTAAGTTTCTGCCATCCCTCTTCTGCTCTCATATCTACATGAGAATACTCCATTATGGATAAGAGGTGTTTCTTAGGGCTGAGAAGTAACTTGAACCTGAACACTACCTGGAAGAGAGAGATTGCAGCTAACCCAGAGTTCCATGATGAAGAAATAAATATTTTTCATGAACCAATGACATTTTGGGATTGTTCATTCTATGGTAAAAGTATTATAGTAGAATTATTATAGCAAAAGCTTTTGCGGTGTATAAGGAAATTGAGAAGTGCCAGTTTATGGATGACCCTGGAATTCCCACAGTCAAACAATTACATAAGATGGCTACAGTCAGAGCTTGGACTTTTCCCATAAGTAATATCTTCTTCAGAGGCCGAGAAAAGTGAAAGAAAGTAGTTATACATGGTAAAAGATGGGCTAATGAAATTGCTATTTGTGTGGCTATATCCAAGTAATTAATAAAATCTCTTTATATCGACATACCTCTGTATATCTATTTATTTATCTATCTATCACCTTTTTGTTTTTAAAGCTGATAAAATCAAATAACAAAGGAACAAGCTCTTTTAAAGCTTTCCATGATAATTTTCCCAATATGATGTTGGCTGTTGGTAGACAGTCTGTGAGTGTCTTTCTCAATGTGAGAGCACATCAGTGCTGGAGACACAGCAGCGCCTACAATTCTTACACACCACATCTGCTCTTGACTTACAACCCCCGTGGACCTTTAGAGAGTAACTTGCATGTTGGGTCACGTTAAAATACATTTGGACAAGTAACTCCCATGGTATTACATGCCCTTGAATTTTTACTGAGGGTATTTGACAAGTTCTAAAGAAGCTGTTATAATTTAGATTCAATTTCACAGGCCTAGAAGTTACATGCTGGGGAGTTCTCTTGGCTCAGCAACAATCTTGATTAAAAACCTGGGTTAAAGACACTTCTCTGTGCTTGAGTTTCCTTGTATGAAATTACTTATTTGAGACTACATTAACTAACATGGTCAGGATTAACTCATAAGTTATGATTAAGGGTTTTGAAAATATAAAGTAACATAAAAGTATATTGTGATGTTCTAATAGTAAAACACGGATGAATTTTCTCTTTAAAAAATCTAATTATAGTATATTTGAAATAAATATTCATTGGCTTCCCAGCAATCACTGATTTCTTTTACATGTAGATGTTGAACTTCCCATGAGAACCAAAGCAAAACATTTGATTTTCAGAAATGCTAAATATTTAGTAATATGTGCTGGAGTTTATACATTCCTTTCAATCAAATCTTACCATTTGGTATCTTTACTATTTTGTGCTTTGAAATTATACACATTCAACAATTTTGCTGCAAAATGTTCTTAGCATCAATGATATAAAATGACTCCATAAATATATATACCTACTATGTATCCATAAAAATTAAAAATAAAAAAGACATAAAGTGGGTCAAATTCTGAAGCTTTGGTTGAAAGTAACAGAAGGTAACTTTGGCTAGAAGCATAATAAAAGATAATTCATTAGAAGGATAGAGGAAGAGTTTATAATTAAAACAAGGAGCCAAGTGGATCTCTGCAGAAATAATTAAGATACCTAATCGATATGAACATTTCTATTAGCCTAACTTGTTTCCCTCTTGACACTTCCAGGGCAAAAGTATCTGATTGGCCCAGTTTTAGTCCTGACTCTACCCCAAGATCATGCAGGTATAACTAAAGGCTGGAGTCACAAAATAGGGGTAAGTTTTTCTACAACTAGGCATTTTTCACACAAGGAGGAAGTCATTCAAAGCTGAACCAGGCAACTCACACATGACTGTATCTGATAAGGGGATAATATCCAAAATATATAAGAAACTCTTACAACTCAATAACAAAAACACAATTAAAACTGGGCAAAGGACTGGAATAGACATTTTCCCAAAGAAGACATACAAAAAACTAACAGGCATATGAAAAAGTGTTCCACATTGCTAATAATAAAGGAAATGCAAATCAAAACTACAATGAGATATCACCTCACACCTGGTAGAATGGCCACTAACAAAAATATAAGAGACAACAAGTGTTGGTGATGGTATGGAGAAAAGTAAACCATTGCTCACTGTTGCTAGGCATATAAATTGATATAGCCATTATAGAGAACAGTATGGAGGTTCCTCAAAACTTGAAGATATAACTAGCACATGATCCAAAAATTCTACCTCTAGGTATATTTCCCTAGGAAATAAAATTAGTATCTTGAAAATACGTCTGCACTCTCTTACTCACTTTAGCATTAATAGCCAAGATATGGAATCAACCTGTGTTTATCAATGGATGAATGGACAAAAAACATGTGGTATATATATATTACTCTGCCATAAAAAATAGAGAAATCCTGCCATTTATGACAACATGCATGAAGCTAGAGGACATTATACTAAGTGAAATAAGCCAGACATAGAAAGATAAATATGGCATCATCTCACCTATATATGGAATCTTTAAAAGTTGAACTCATAGAAGCAGAGATTAGAACTGTGTTAATTTTTCTATATGGTGAGAGATAGGGGTCCAGTGTCATTCTTCTGCATATGGCTAGCCAGTTTTTGCAGCACTGTTTATTGAATACAGTGTCCTTTCTGTGTTGTTTATTTTTGTTGCCTTTGTCAGAGATCAGATTATGCAGTCACAAAAAAGAATGCAATCACATTCTTCACAGCAACATGGATGAAGATGGAGGCCATTATCCTAAGTGAAATATCTCAGAAACAAAAGCAAACACCACATTTTCTCGCTTATAAGTGGGAGCTAAATAATGGATACACACGGATATAATGATGGAAATAATAGACACCAGTGAATTCAAAAGGAGGAGGGTGGGAGGGTGGTGAGGGAAAAAATATTTATTGGGTACAATGTTCTCTATTTGTGTGATGGGTTCACTAGAAGCCCAAACCTCAGCATTATGCAATATACCCACGTAACAAACCTGCACATGTACTTCCTGAATCTACAATTACGTTAAATTTGAAAGAAGAATCATGGTCACCAGATGCTGAAGGAGGGAAGGGAAATAGGCAGATACTGGTCAAAGGGCACATATTTTCAGTTACAAGATGAGTAAGTTCTGGGGATGTAATGCACCTCATGGTGACTATAGTTAACACAACTGTATTGTATATAGTCATGTGTTGCTTAATGATGGGGATACGTTCTGACAGATGCATCATCAGGCAATTTTGTCATTGTGCAAACATCTTAGAGTGTACTTACACAAACCTAGATGGCATAGCCTATTACACACCTAGGCCATATGGTATAGCCTATTGCTCCTGGGCTGAGTGGACTAGATAGAATAAGGAAATAGTAACACAATGGTAAGTGTTTGTGTCTCTAATCAGAGAAAAGAAAAGATACCGTAAAAATACAGTACTATACTATAATCTTATGAGACCACCATCAGATATGCAATCCACCATTGACCGAAACATCATTATGGAGTGCATGAATGTACTTGAAATTTGCTAAGAGAGTAGGTCCTAAGTGTTCTCACCACAAAAAATTGGTAAGTATGTGATGTGATGGGTGTCTTAATTAGTTTGATTCTGGTGATCATTTTGCAATATATATGTATATCAAATCATCATGTTGTACATCTTAAATATATAATTTTTATTTATCAATTATACCTCAATAGAGCTGAAAAATAGAATTTATCAGCAATATCGAAACACATTATAAATATACTCAATCATTGAAACAGTAAAATGTGCTTTTTAAGTAAAAGAAGGGGCATAAGTAATTCCTTCCTTCCTCCCTCCCTCTTTTTCTTTCGTTTTCTCCTCCTCTCCCTTCTTTTTCCTTCTTCTGTTTCTCCTCCTCTTCTTTCCTGTCCTCCTCACCCAATGGTGCCTACATATGAAGTGCTGAAAATTAACTGCACAGCAAAGTAATACAATTAATTACATGAGACAAAGTCACACTTTATCAAAAACAAAAAAACACTCATCTTTTTTGTCTATTACTACAACAGATGAGTATAGACACATTTTCTGGTAAAGTTTGTCTCTTGATTTGAAGAATGAGCAGGGAGGAAAAGATAAATGAAAAGGGTAAACATTCCACCATATTGGTGAGTCCAAGTAAATATTCTCCTATGAAAGAGCAGAAGAAAACAGTTATTAAATCTCTAGTTTTAAACCTTAAAATGAACTACATTATTATTCTATGAAATAAAATCAATCAGAAATTCCAAATAACTATTTTCAAGTAATGAACAAAACCACAGTCATAGTGAGAGATTTTGCATACCTCTTTCAGCCTTTACAAATCAGTAGACACACTGATCAAATTAAAAAATTCAAGAGACAGTAAACAACAAACTTAATGCTGCAGAAATCCATGTAATTATTTTAAAAGATTGATCTGAGACATTTTCTCAGAAGTCAGAGGAAATGGTTAATGAAATGAAGGTGATAAGTGAAAGGATAAGGGACCTAGAGGACAAATCCAGGAAATTCAATATGTATAATAAGAACTCTATAAAGAGAGAGCAGAGCATACTAAAGAAAAACAAAAAGTAAAAACGTTTCATGAGCCTAAGATCTGAACATTAAATGGAATAGGCTTTCTGAGAACAGGAAAAAATAAATATTAATAGCTACAGTTTATTGAGCCCTTAAGATAATTTTTTTTTTTGTTTTGAGCCAATAAGTTTGTGGTGATTTGTTACATTCACAATAGAAAACTGGTACAGAAATAGAAGATAAAATTGAGAAAAAACACAATTATGGTAGACTATGTAAAACATATCAATAAGTTTTCAAAGATCAAATAACAAGGAAATAGATAACATGGTAAATAGTTTATACAACAGGATGTTAAATGAACACTATTAAATCTCAGTGCCAGTTATGCCTAAGTTGAGTTACAAAATGACCATACAGGATTTAGAAGGAACAAAGATAAAGAAAACAAATGAATAATGACTTTTATTCCTTGTAGCCTCTCACCCACATGTAGTTAGTAAAAGGAAATTTTTAACACTCAAGAGAGGAATTTTTTTAAAAGTAAGTTGTTGATGTTCTACCTTTGCCCCCATGTACTTTGTCAGAGGAACAAATGTGGACAACACAAGAGGGAAAGATTTTCCGAATGTACTTTAAGAAACTTTCTGAGCAGGCAAGAAAATCTCAGCAAAATATGGTATATGAGGATCGGAAGGAGACTAAATTGACAAATGTGGAGAGCCATTCACCAACTTTGAAGAAGTTGTTGATAAGTAACTCTCTTAGTGGCAAAAGACAAGAAGTACCTTCTTGATAAAGAGTCAGACTTAAGTGTTTGCCACAGCCAGAGGAAATCGCTGGCACATAGGTGCCAATCAAGTGAGGACTTTCTGGAACCTTTACTTCTTCTGCTCCCATCCCTGTTATTACCAGAGGAGCCAGACACAGCCTGGAAATCGGGTAGGAGAACCAAAATTCTAGCAGGGATGTTGGTATACAATAAAAGTGGCAAAAATAATGTTTTAATAACTGGGTAATTTTGTGAATAAAATAATTACTCTCTACCTCATGGTGCACACCAATTTCCAAAGGACAACAGATTTAAATATACAAAGTGCAACCCAAAAATAAAACTAACTTGACAAACACGGGAAAATTCTTTCACAACTAGGAATAAATAGGAAGAGATCTTTCTACTTTGATCAAACTTCAGAAACCACATATAAAGCATTGATAATTCAACTACATAACATTAAAAAATCTGCATAAAAAACATAAGTGAAGTCAAAAGATAATAGGTTGTGAAAAAAGATTTGTAATTCACATTACAAATAAAAATATGTTCCATAATATCTGAATACTAACCACTCCCCCACCCTAATGATTAATGGACATAAAGAGATGGCTCATGGAAAATAAAATACAAATGACTCTTAAATATAAAGAAGCATACTCTATTTTACTGCTAAAAGGAGATGCAAATTAAAATGTACTGAGATGATATTTTTTTACCTACTGGTACGGAAGCTTTTTTAAAAGTTTGACGATACACAGTGTTGGCAAGGCTATAGGGAAATATGTAGTCCCATTCCTTTTTAGTACGAATTATAATTTATACAACCTCTTGGAAGACAATTTGGCAATATCTATCAAACTTACTGTATACCTTTTGATACAGCGACTACACTTCCTAGAATTTATCCTACAGATATATTCACCATGTAAAAAATGATACATAAAGTCTTTATTCATAGTTTATAATAAATGCTAAAAAGAGCTGGGGTGCAGTGGCTCATGCCTGTAATCCCAACACTTTGGGAGGCTGAGGTGGGAGGATCACTTGAGGCCAGGGGTTTAAGACCAGCTTGGGCAACATTTCAAGACCCCACCTCTACCAATAATTTAAAAATTAGAGTGTGGTGCTGCATACCTGTAATCCCAGCTACTAGGGAGGATAAGGTGGGAGGATCACTTGAGCCCAGGAATTCAAGGCTGCAGTAAGCTATCATCACATTACTGTACTCTAGCTTGGGTAACAGAGTGAGACCCTGTCTCAAGAAATATTTCTTAATGCTAAAAGGAAAAAAAAAAATAAAAACACCCAGAATATCTGCCAAGAGGACACTGGTTAAACTAATTACAGTAAGGATATAAGTAAAATAAAACTGGAGGAAAGAGTAGAGAAGCTCCTTATGTATTAATATAGAAACATCTGGCTAGGTGCAGTGGCTCACACTTATAATCTCAGCACTTTGGGAGGCCAAGCTGGGCAGATCACCTGAGGTCAGGAGTTCGAGATCAGTCTGGCCAACATGGTGAAACCCTGTCTCTACTAAAAATTAAAAAAAAAAAAAATTAGCTTGGTGTGGTGGTACACACTTGTAATCCCAGCTACTTGGGAGGCTGAGGTGGAAGGATTGCTTGAACCCGGGAGGCAGAGGTTGCAGGGAGCTGAGATCATGTTACTGCCCACCAGCCTGGGGGACAGAGCAAAACTCTATCTCAAAAAATAAAAAAGAAAAAGAAACATCTACAAGATACCCTAAAAGCACAGGCAACCAAAGCAAAAATGGACAAAGGAGATAACATCAAGTTAATAAAGCTGCAGTACAGCAAAGGAAACAATCAACAGAGTGAAGAGACAACACACAGAATGGGAGAAAATATTTGCAAACTACCCACCTGACAAGGGATTAAAAACCAGAAGATATAAGTAGCTATATCCAAACTCTATAGGAAAAACATCTAATAATGTTTCATTTGTTAGAAGACAATTTGGCAATATCTATCAAACTTAATGTATACCTTTTCATACAGCAATTACACTTCCTGGAATTTATCCTACAGATAAGCTCACTATGTAAAAAATGATACATAAAGTCTTTATTCATTGTTTATAATAAATGCTAAAAAGAGCTGGGGTGCAACTCTACCATGAGATATCATCTCATCCCAGTTAAAATGGCTTATATCCAAAAGACAGGCAATAACAAATGCTGGTAAGTAAGCAGAAAGAGAACCCTCCTGTTAGAGGGGAATATAAATTAGTACAACCACTATGGAGGACAGTTTGAAGGTTCCTCAAAAAACTAAAAATAGAGCTACCACATGATCCAGTAATCCCACTGCTGGGTATACACTCAAAAGAAAGGAAATCAGTATATTGAAGAGATAACTGCACTCCCGTGTTTGTTGCACCACTGTTCACAATAGCCAAGGATAAATGGATAAAGAAAATGTGGTACATATACGCAACGGAGTACTATTCATAAAGAAGAATGAGATCCTGTCATTACAACAACGTAGATGGAACTGGAGATCATTATGTTAAGTGAATAAGCCAGGCACAGAAAGACTAATGTCTCATGTTCTCCCTTATTTTGTTGGATCTAATAATCAAAACAATTGAACTCATGGACATAGAGAGTAGAAGGATGGTAGTTTGGGGTTGGAGGTAGATGGGGATGTTAGACTGGGCAATTTATAAATAACCACGATTTATTGCTCACAGTTCTAGGGGCTGACAAGTCCAAGATCAAGGCAGCAGCAGATCCGGTGCCCGACGAAGGCTTGCTGTCTTCTTCTAAGGTGGTACCTTGTTGCCTTCTTTTCACACGAGGGAAAGTGGAAGGGCAAAAGGGACAAATTTGCTTTTTCAATTCCTTTTATAAGGACACTAATCACATCCATGAGGGCAGAACCCTTAATACCATTACCTTGGGGGTAAAATTCCAACATGAACTTTAGAGGGATACATACATTCAAACCATAACACCATATATACAGAGGAGTTTAAAAATTATAAGAAAATATAAAAAGCAATTATATAGCCATAAATATGAATTTCTCTTCCCAGAAAGGAAGCTTTTCTAGGAAAATATAAATGAACAAAACCAACTGAAGAAGAGTACTAAATCCAGAATAGAACAATAACTATAGAAGAAATTCAATGAGATGTCAATGAATGACCCCCATAGAAAAGTGTGTGAGTGGAATCTATGGGTGATTTCTTCCCAACCTTTAAGAAATAAATAATTCCAGGGGCATTCTAACAGTCTTATAGCAGAAAACAGAGATGCTTCCTAATTTGTTTCATACACTTAATACTGTATCATGATATGCTTTCCCAGTGAACAAATTGAGTCAGCACTGGTGGCAAGCATGTTAGTCCCTTTCTCCTGGCAATAATTTTATCAATTGCATTCTTGGGTTGAATAAACATCTATACATTTCAACACAATTGTGGTTCCCTTCACCAACACTATATTTGTGACATTATATTCACTAGAAACTTCTGTTTGTAGAAAAAGTCACAAGAGGAATTCCAAGAAGCACAGGCTTTCTTCATGCATTATAATTTTGTCTCCATTAAAACGAGTTTTTCTGAGCACACAGATTGACAATGAGATTGTCTTCTCTTTCGCACCATGAAAGACTTGAGTTTCATTTTGGGGTATAACTAAGACATCTCTACTTTTAATTAATCCAAATAAACAAAGGTTGCAAAATAAATTTTAATAATACAGTCCTTGAGGTACATTAGTATATTTGTTAATTTTTATTCTCCAGGTTTACCTTAAAAACATTGATTTCAAATATATATGGCATAACTATAAAATCATAAGTATAATTCATTCCATTAAGAATAAAACCATAGGGAAAATGATATCTATTATTTCTACTGAGAATGGAAACCAAACAAAATAATGCATCATAAGAGCATATTTATATACGCTAGAAATACAGTTAAACTCTGTAATATGAATAAGTTATGTACATTTCCAAAGTGTCAGCCAAATTCTAGACAAGTAATTTCTTGGTGATGATGTTGAATGAATGTAAAGAGACAAAATTCTGTTCATAATTATTTTGCACTTTCTTACTTGACATTATATAATTTGTAATATGGAGAAAGATTGTGGATTCCTTTTTGCAAGCCAAGAGTTACAGATGATTTTCATGCATTATGGTTCAAAGAAATAAGCTCTCTCAACAGTCATCAAAATTTTGCAATTTACAAATTCTGGAAACACAGCAAACAAAGAGAAAGTAGAGAGCATGTAAAATGTAGATACTTCCCTGAACCACCTAGATCTCATTCTTGTTCAGTGTTCATTGTTCCAATTTCATCATGTTTTCTTTTTCTTTGGAACTTACAGACCCTATAATTCTTACTCTCCTAGTTCAATACAATTTATCAGCCTTATCTCCCATTATAATCCACACAAATTTTTCTTCAGACAAAATCGTCTTACTTTTTCCATTCAAATATACTCCACATTGTTGCCTTGTTGATTCCTCGTATCCATAATTTTTTCACATTAGCTTTCAAAATCTTACCAATTTTAGTGCTATCTGATATCTTACCAACTGCAAGGTGTTCATAAGAACCTCGTGTCCAATTTTTAATTCATGTATATATTTTATATTTTGACACATGCATAAAATTAAGCATTTATACCTTTAGTTTGCCCTCTACATATTTTATATTTGTTAGACCCTTCTCTTGAAAACAGCAGAAGCTTATTGAGGACAGTAGCCTTTGCAAATATACTTTTGTATTCATCACAGTATCTAATATACTAGTTCTCAAAAATGTGGTTTCTAGAACCATGGCAGCAGCATCACCTGGTGTTATAGACTGAATTGTGTTTTCCAGAAATCCATATATTGAAGCTCTAACCTCCAATGTGACTGTATTTGGAGATAGTACTTTAAGGAGGTATTTAAGGTTAAATGAGGTCAAAAGAGTGAGGCCCTAATCTGATAGGGATAGGGCTGGTGTCCTTATAAGATGAAGAATAGATACCATAGAGATCTCTCTCTCACTCATGCTCTCTCTCTCTCTCCGTGCACAAAGAATAGGTCACTTGAGCACACATGGAGGTGGCAGCCTGCTACAAGCCAAGAGAAGAGGTCTTAGAATAAAACCCACCCTGCCAGCATCTTGACCTTAGACTTCCCAGTCTCCAGAATTGTGATAAATAAATTTCTGTTGTTTAAGCCACCCAAGACTGTGGCATTTTGTAATGCCAGCCTAATACACCTGAAAATATGTTAGAATGCAAAGTGTTGGGCCCCACCCCAGACCTACTGTATCAGAAGCTGTGGCATTAAAGCTTATCTGTGTGGTAACAAGCCTACCCGCAGACTCAAGTAAGGAAAAGTTTGAGAACCACTGGCCTAACACATTGCTGGGTACATTAGTATATATTGAGGAATTTAAAGAATGCCTTTGATTAGTTGATTTAAAATGTGTGTTCTCTATATAGGTTTGAATTGTGAAAACTGATACTATAAATTCCCAAGCCAATTTAACAAGGCAAGTTCATTACATTTTAGGAACTATAAACTACACACCTGGTTTTGAATACTCCTGAATTTTACCATTAAATCCTCATTTGGAAATCGAAAACTATCTCGTTCAAACCAGGCTTCAGTTTTGTCATTGCTCATTTGTCCCTCCTGTTGTTATTCTTCATTTCTTTCCTATGTTTTTCTAGTATAGAAATGTCTGCAAGAGATTAGGATAATTCATTTCCCAAATAAATAGCTTCTGACTTTAGTCTTCACATCCAATATTTAAAGAGCTTGAAGACTTTTTAGAAAGTCCACATAATATGAAGAAAAGGTTTCAATGGAAGTCAAAATGAGTTAGTGAGAATATCTGAACCCTATTAATAGTGGCACTTTTGTTCTGAGGGGTTAGTAATATGAGAAATTGAAGAATGCCATTAGAGTTACTGACTTGAAACATATCCAGCATTACTTTGTTAAAGTGTTCTGTACTGCAGAAAGAATATATTTTTTAATAGCAAGACACTTTGCCATCTTCACTGCATAAATGACCTTAAATGTTATGGAAAAGACAGCAGGTAAACATGTACCATTATATACACTTAAAAAAAATATGTATTTTGGCCTTTTTAAAGCGATATCTTCTCTTAAAGAATACAAAAGTTGTATTTTCATAATTTGTCATTGTATGAAGCGAATTTAAGTAAAATGCAGTCCTCCCAAACATTTAAAGATTTGTAATTAAAGAGCTGTCTGCTGAACAATTTTTATTCATGATGCAAGTCATTCACCTTCAAATGCCTTTTAACATGATAGATTGGAGTGGGGGAGAGTAAGAACCAAATATAAAAAGATACTAAATACCTGCACCAACTCATAGTTTGAAAGCCCATGTATAACTTTGAAAAAAATCATGACACAATGTCCATGAAACCTGGAAGATTTCCAAACGTGAAGGTTTCCTTTTATACTTTAAAACATGATTGAAACATTTTCTACTGTAGTGTGACCTCAACTCTAATTAAGATGAACTCACCAGATTTCAATAGATTGTGACTCTTTATATCCTCCGACAGGTAGCATGAGTCTTGGCACATAGCTATTGATAAATATTTATGGAATGGGTTTGATTTAATACAGGCATAAAGAAAGTCCAGTAAAGAATCCCCATAATTTTGTTGAGGAACACTTGTTTCCTAGACTTATATAAACTATCATTTATTGAGAAAGTACACATTTTGTAATTAAAAAATGAATTTCAGAAGAATTTCATTACAAAAAACTTGACATGGTTTGTTGAATTCTCAAAACATTCGCCCTATGTTATGCTCCTCACTGTGCTATCAATGGTGAATCAAAAATTCAAAGTTATAATACCTGCTAGTGTGTGTGTGTGTATTCCTTAAGTAGGCCATTGTGTCTAATTTTGTCTTATGAGTTGAAAGGTAGGAGTGAATCTGAATGATTCTAATGATGATTTTCCTGCGAATGACAATGCATTTGAAATCATTTTCTGGAATTAATTATTTTCAGGCTGATACATTTAAAAAATGTATTTGAAGGAAGACTGCCTTTCCTAACTGTGGATATGAACTTTTTTCACTTTTGTAGAAAAGTTTTTATTTAGATCTTTCAAAGCTGCATTTATATCGATTGTAGATTTATTTTGGCAATACTCTATTTTCTCTTTTATGACTCACTTGAAGTTTTTGATTGTCTTGTGATATTTGAATTTAAAAACTGTAAGCTTTCCTTTAAGCAATAACATTAACTACCAAAAACTTTAAAAATTCTTACATATGATCAGAATTTTATAATAAAGTCTTCTGTGAAACAAATCAGTTAAAAGGGGGTCCCAAGGCTGGGTGTATGTTTGCGTAGAGAGGTAGTACAAATACAAAAACCATCTCCTGATCATTTCTATTATTCAAGTGTGTTCTTACAGAAGAAGTAAAAATTGTGCAAGATCACAAGAGAAGATTGGAGTGAGACAGAAATATAGACAAGAGAGTTATAACAGGCACTCTGAAGACTGACAAAGGCATGGCCATCAAGTTAACTACAATCCACTTGTCTCATCTGACACTGGACCCTTTTAATCTCCACTGTTTTTCCTTACCAGCCATCAAGACTCAGTGGAGAGAGTAATAAAGGCACCAGACCCTGCTCCAGCAGCTTTTACAGCTAATATTATCTTATTCCCTCCTCCCCATTCATTCTACTCTATCCCAAGAGATTATAATATCTGGGAAAATAAACGTTTCTTCACTGGAGAAGTTAGGAGATTCTCCGAAGCAAAGCAACAAAGTTACACTGGGGAGAGGTTATTATTGAGAAAGGTCTCCAGACACACTTTTTTAAAACCCTGTAATTTTCATGATATGGTATTTACTTAATAGACTTTATGCAAAAAAAAAGTATGTTTGCGTGAGGTTGAATATGAGATAAAACAAGTTTAGGAAACACTAGATTAAAAAAATTGAGGAGATTTCATGACAATTGAATTTTTAAGTGCTAAATTACACTGAGAAGTGCCGGTAGAGGGGTAAACCATTCTTTTTCTTTTTTCCTTTTTTTCTTTTTTTTAAGCAACAGAAACTTATTGTTTCACAGTCTGGAGGCCAAGATCAAGATGTCACCAGGACTGGCTTCTTCTGGAGACTGTCAAGAATCTGTTCCATGTCTCTCGTCTAGCTTCTGGTGGTTTGCTGGAAATATTTGCTGTTCTTTGGCTTGTAGAAACATCACCCCAACTCTGCCTTTAACCTCACATGGCATAGTCCTTGTATGCATGTCTTTCTCCAAACGTATCCCTTTTTGTAAGGACACAGTCACATTGGATTGGGACCCATTTTAATAGGCCATGGAACTCTTTTTTAAAATATGGTTTTTATGTGTGTGCTTTTTCCCCACTAAAGCATCTCTTCATGTACAAATTGCTCAAAAGTATAACATAACAGGAAAGTCTGGTGTCATGCAAAACACTGCAATATCACTTTCAAATCTATCACAGTATTATGGCTTAGAGAAAAGGGCATGGATTTTGGAGTGAAATTCTGTTTGAAACTGAAGCCTTTCAGAGGATAATCTTATGTAATTTTGGAATTGCTTAATGTCTTTGAGTCTGATTATTAGTTCATAAGGGTAAAAAAGTTAAGATATAAAAGTACCTTTTGCAGTTTTAGAGTATTGTGTTCTATATATGCCAATTAAGAATTTTGTAATATTCTCTACTGATTCTTTTTTTTGCTTATTCTATTGATTACAGAGAGAGATGTGTTAAAATATTCTATTGTTATTACAAGCTTGTCTATTTCACCTCAATTTCATCCTATATTAAAAGATTCAAGGCTGTAGTTTAGGCTTTGGAAAATTTGATTTACATTTGTTTTCCTTATTCCTAGAGCATACTAATTCAGGGGCTTCCACCTTGGCAGGCACTGGACTCCAGTGTTTCTCTCTCTAGCACTATGAGACTGCCTAAATATCTACTTGGCATTATAGCCCCTTAGCAGCTGATTTTTTTTCTAGGTTTCTTGGCCTTTCACTTCATTCATTTTTCAAGGGAAAATTGAGTGCAGGTGTTGGGTTCTTTAATATTATCAAATTCTAAGGTTTTGGCACCTGAAGTATAGGCTGCCTTTGTAGCTCTGAGCTCCAATGTTTGCCTCTCCATCCTCATGAGACTGTTGCAAATTCTAGACTACTACTTTTGGTTGGGCCTCTAGATCTAATGAATATACGCAAATGCCTTTAGAGGAAACATGTCACCAAATGCATCTCCAGGCTCATTTCATGCCCCTGCTTTCTAGATCTTGGTCCCTATTGTTCTGTCTGTCATGGTTGCTCTTTGATGGCTTCATAAAATTATTTTGTATATTTTATTTAGACTGTATAATTTGTCTCTGTAGGAGGCTTAGCCTGATACAGGCTACTTTTTTCACAGTCAGCAACAGAAATTCCTGCCACTAGGGTGTTTTAAAATCATATATATTATACAACTATTATAATTTCTTAAATCCTTAGTACCAGATTTCACTCCTGCCCCCTCAAAGATTGTGCTCTTGAAAAAAGTTTCCAAGATTGTCAACTGTTTTCTCGATTGTTCTCTAAGCCTTCCTTTTAGATGAAAAAATACCAAAAAATGTATTCCTCATATTCCAAATCAAGATTCAATTGCTAGAAATGCTTTTCTTTTAAATTTATATATAGAATGTAAATAAGATTTATGTTAAACATTTCCAGGAGGTATTCTAGTGTCTTCAAAATGCATCATAAATTTTAAGAAATTGATGAAATTCTTACCTAGAAATCATGTATTTAAAATAAAACGCATAAAATTTATTTGGAAGAGTACAACAGTAATGGGTGGTTGCAGGTACCTCTGGGAAGGGAGACTGGAGCAATGAAGGTTGGTCGTGGGAAGGTGTTTTATTTTAGGATAGTATTCAACAGCATGTAACAGAAGTTGACCATGGTGTCTTAACCAAATTTTGAGTTTATTTATTGATTTTCACAAAAAATCAATGAATGGGCAAGCAAGTCAATGCGCCTGTTCAAGAAACTGAGATGGTGTTTTCCTCCCTGCCTTACATTCCTGCTTTCGGTTTTATTAAGGTTTAATTGATAAATAAAATTATATATATATATAGTATAAAATGTGATGTTTATACACACACATTGTGAAATGAATAAATCAAGCAAATTTACATATTTATCACCTTACACACTTATCATTTTTCTATGATGAGAACATTTAGGATCTACTGTTGGCTATTTTGCAATATACAATACATTATTATTAACTATAGTCGCCATGCTATCAACAGATCTCTAGAACTTATTTCTGCTATCTGACTGAAATTTTGTATCCTAGGTCAACATCTTCCCATTCCCCAGTCCCAGTCCCTGGCAATCAGATGTGCAGTTTTTAGTGGTTAGTACTGCAATGATGGTGGCTCGACCCCTAAGAATTTAGTCTACATTCCAGGCAGCAAGAACATGAGGAAAGGTGAAAGGCAAATTTGCATGCTATCTGACACTCTTCATTTTTATCAGGAGAATAATTTTAGGGAACCCCCGCCTAGGAACTTCTGCTTCTGTCTTGATAGCCCAAGGTAAGGCACAAAGCCACCTTTAACTGCAAAGGAATGTGTAGAAGTATGCATTCTTAAAGGGGCACATAACTATCCTGAACAAAAAGGTTTATCTTCATAAAATTGTGAGGGCAGGTGTTATATAAGAAACTAGTATTGTGTGTCTAGTTATTTTTCACAACATATATTTATATACTATTTATATACTGTTTGGTTTTTTTAAGTGTGCTGTCATTTAAAGCCAATTATATTTTAAGCATAGATATAAATAGCAACATGAAATATTACTGTAGTTATTCTGTGTGTGTGTGTGTGTGTGTGTGTGTGTGTGTGTTTGTGTGTATCAAGGTCCTAGTTTAATAAAAGTAAATAAAGTCAGGTGCAGTTCCAAGATGGCCGAATAGGAACAGCTCCAGTCTACAGCTCCCATGTGAGCAATGCAGAAGACGGGTGATTTCTGCATTTCCAACTGAGGTACAGGGTTCATGTCACTGGGGCTTGTTGGACAGTGGGTGCAGCCCACGGAGTGTGAGCGGAAGCATGGCAGGGCATCGCCTCACCCAGGAAGCACAAGGGGTCAGGGGATTCCCTTTCCTAGCCAAGGGAAGCCATGACAGACGGTACCTGGAAAATCAGGACACTCCCACCCTAATATTGCACTTTTGCAACAGTCTTAGCAAATGGCACACCAGGAGATTACATCTGATTGGTGTATCTGAAAGTGACGGGGAGAATGGAATGAAGCTGGAAAACACTCTGCAGGATATTATCCAGGAGAACTTCCCCAACCCAGCAAGGCAGGCCAACATTCAACTTCAGGAAATACAGAGAATGCCACAAAGATACTCCTCGAGAAGAGCAACTCCAAGACACATAATTGTCAGATTCACCAAAGTTGAAATGAAGGAAAAAATGTTAAGGGCAGCCATAGAGAAAGGTCAGGTTACCCACAACAGGAAGCCCATCAGACTAGCAGCAGATCTCTCAGCAGAAACTCTACAAGCCACAAGAGAGTGGGGGTGAATATTCAACATTCTTAAAGAATTTTCAACCCAGAATTTCATATCTAGCCAACCTAAGCTTCATCAGTGAAGAAAAAATAAAATCCTTTACAGGCAAGCAAGTACTGAGAGATTTTGTCACCACCAGGCCTGCCCTACAAGAGCTCCTGAAGGAAGCACTAAACATGGAAAGGAACAACTGGTACCAGTCACTGCAAAAACATGCCAAAATGTAAAGACCATCGATGCTAGGAAGAAACTGCATCAACTAATGAGCAAAATAACCAGCTAACATCATAATGACAGGATCACATTCACACACAACAATATTAACCTTAAATGTAAATGGGGTAAATGCTCCAATTAAAAGACACGGACTGGCAAATTGGATAAAGAGTCAAGACCCATCAGTCTGCTGTATTCAGGAGACCCATTTCATGTACAGAGAAATACATAGGCTCAAAATAAAGGGATGGAGGAAGATCTACCAAGCAAATGGAAAACAAAAAAAGGCAGGAGTTGCAATCCTAGTCTCAGATAAAACAGACTTTAAACCAACAAAGATCAAAAGAGACAAAGAAGGCCTTTACAGGGATCAATTCAACAAGAGGGGCTAACCATCCTAAATATATATGCACCCAATACAGGAGCACCCAGATTCATAAAGCAAGTCCTTAGAGAC
>NW_012114489.1:6440072-6441319 GCF_000951035.1 Colobus angolensis palliatus | reverse complement strand
AATGAATCTAGGAGCTGGTTTTTTGAAAAGATCAACAAAATTGATAGACCGCTAGCAAGACTAATAAAGAAGAAAAGAGAGAAGAATCAAATAGACACAATAAAAAATGATAAAGGGGATATCACCACCAATCCCACAGAAATAAAAACTACCATCAGAGACTACTATAAACACCTCTATGCAAATAAACTAGAAAATCTAGAAGAAATGCATAAATTCCTGGACACATACACCCTCCCAAGACTAAACTAGGAAGAAGTTGAATCCCTGAAGAGACCATTATCAGGTTCTGAAATTCCGGCAATAATTAATAGCCTACCAACCAAAAAAAGTCCAGGACCAGACGGATTCACAGCCGAATTCTACTAGAGGTACAAGGAGGAGCTGGTACCATTCCTCCTGAAACTATTTCAATCAATAGAAAAAGAGGGAATCCTCCCTAACTCATTTTATGAGGCCAGCATCATCCTGATACCAAAGCTTAGCAGAGACACAACAAAAAAAGAGAATTTTAGACCAATATCGCTGAAGAACATCCATGCAAAAATCCTCAATAAAATACTGGCAAACAGAATCCAGCAGCACATCAAAAAGCTTATCCACCATGATCAAGTGGGCTTCATCCCTGCGATGCAAGGCTCGTTCAACATATGTAAATCAATAAATGTAATCCACCATATAAACAGAACCAAAGACAAAACCACATGATTCTCTCAATAGATGCAGAAAAGATCTTTGACAAAATTCAACAGCCCTTCATGCTAAAAACTCTCAATAAATTAGGTATTGATGGAATGTATATCAAAATAATAAGAGCTATTTATGACAAACCCACAGCCAATATCATACTGAATGGGCAAAAAATGGAAGCATTCCCTTTGCAAATGGGCACAAGACAGGGATGCTCTCTCTCACTACTCCTATTCAACATAGTGTTGGAAGTTCTGGCCAGGGCAATCAGGCAAAAGAAATAAAGGGTATTCAATTAGGATAAGAAGAAGTCAAATTGTCCCTGTTTGCAGATGACATGATTGTGTATTTAGAAAACACCACTGTCTCAGCCCAAAATCTCCTTAAGCTGATGAGCAACTTCAGGAGTCTCGGGATACAAAATCAATGTGCAAAAATCACAAGCATTTTTATACACCAGTAACAGACAGAGAGCCAAATCATGAGTGAATTACCATTCACAATTGCTTCAAAGAGAATAAAATACCTAGGAATCTAACTTATAAGGGATGTAAAGG
>NW_012114489.1:6381136-6438712 GCF_000951035.1 Colobus angolensis palliatus | reverse complement strand
CGGGGTGGGGGGAGGGGGGAGGGATAGCATTAGGAGATATACCTAATGTAAATGATGAATTAATGGGTGCAGCACACCAACATGGTACATATATACATATGTAACAAACCTGCATGTTGTGCACATGTACCCTAGAACTGAAAGTATAATAAAAAAAGTAAATAAAGTCATCTTTGACTCTGTACATATATGCCTTGTTTTCCAGCTTTAGAAAATAACAAATATGTGTATTGTATATTTTAGTAATATGTATAACTATAAATGTTGTAAAGACTAAATAAATCTAACTTATGAACGTTCAGTAAAGAGTTGGTGTATATAACTATATCCAGAGTTATCAACAGTGCTCTAAAAACTCTCAGGATCTTTACAAAATCACTGAAATTTTGCCATGGACAAAGTAAAGACAGTTATATATACCTAAATATATTGGATACTGTTGTGTTTTAGTAATATTTTTCCATTAGCCTTGCAGTATTCTTTTTCCCCATCATCAAATTCCCACCCATTTTTTAAAAATTCCATGATGACTACCTAAGCTGATATTGGCAAATGATTTTAAGAAGAGGAGAGAAAAGTAAGTCCAAATAAGAACATATAGTTTATGTGTTATGGCAGCTTCAAATAATAATAGAGATAAAGGACATCTATGAAAACCCCCCAGTTAACATCATACTAATTGTGAAAGACTGAATTACCTCATCTGAAGATCAGATACAAGACAAGGACGTAAGAAAATCTGGTCTCACTGCTTCCATTCAACTTTGTACTGGAGGTTCTAAATTTGAACAAATAAGATTTGTGTACTGAAAACTACAAAACATTGCTAAATAATTAAAGAATAACTAAATAAATTAACTGAGAGACAGTCATGTTTAAGGATGGGAATATTCATTATTGTAAAGATAGAAATTCCCCATAAATTGATCTATAAATTCAACACAATCCTTATCAATAGTCCAGCAGGAATTCTTGTATAAATTGGCAAGCTGATCCTAAGATTTATATGGAAATGCAGAGAACTCTGAATAGTCAAAGGAATATTGAAAAGGAAGAAAGTTGGAGGACTCACACTTCCTGATTTCAAAACACAGTAATCAAGACTATGCTGTACTGGTATAAGGATAAACATATAGACCATGGGAATAGAGTTGAGAGACCAGAAGCAAAAACCCTTAAATATACGACCAACTGATTTTTGACAAAGATATCAAACAATTCATGGAAGAAAGGATAATCTTTTCAACAAATGATGTTGACACAATTGAACATTCATGTGCAAAGAAAATGACCTTAGACCCTTATCTCATACCATGCCTAAAATGTAATTCATGAAACATGAAACATAGACTTTTAAGAGCTAAACCTATTAAACTTCTACAAGGAAACAAGAAAATAATTATCACCCTGAATTTGGCAGAGTTCTTTGATACAACACAAAAGCATGAGCCATTAAAGAAACATTTGAAAAATTGGGCTTTATAAAAGTAACAACTTTTGTGCTGCAAAAGATGTCAATGAGAAAATGAAAAGACAAGTTATAGGCTGGGGACAACATATTTGCAAATCATACACCTAATAAAGGCCTTGTATTCAGATATCTATTCTTACAATAATAAGAAAAACAACTCAATTAAAAATGGGCAAAAAATTCATATAGACATTTCACCAAAGAACATACATGAATAGTTAATAGTGGTGAAGATAAATATGCTTATCATCACCACTTATTAGGGAAATAAAGATTAAAACCACAAAAAGATACCACTGTGTGCCTACTAGAATGACCACATTGAAAAAAACAAAAATACTAAGTGTCTGCAAAAGCATAGGGGAAGTGGAACCCTCATGTATTTCTGGTTTTTATTCTTTGGAAAGCAGTTCAGACAGAGCAAGACTCCGTCTCAAAAAAAAAAAGTTAACATCAAAAAGTCTGAAAGAACACAAATAGACAACCTAATGTCACACCTCAAGGAACCAGAGAAACAAGCTAAACCCAATCCCAGAAGAAAAGAAACAACAAAAAACAGAGCAGAACTAAATGAAATTGAAACAAAAAAATTCAAAAGATAAATGAAACAAAAATCCAGTTCTTTGAAAAGATAAACAAAAGTGGTAGACCATTCATTAGTGAGATTAACCAAGAAGAGAAGAGAGAAGATCCAAGTAAGCTCGATTAGAAATGAAACTGGAGATATTACAACTGATACCACAGAAATACAAAAGGTAATTTACTGTTTGGCTAATAGGTGCAGCAAAATCTCAGAAATCACCAATACAGAACCTATCCATGTAACCAAAAACCACCTGTACCCCAAAAACGAATAAAAATAAAAATAAAAATAAAAAAGTTAAACATAAATTTACCATACACACCAGCAATTGCACTCCTAAAACTCTACCAAAATGAAGTGAAAACATATACAAAGACATGTAAGTGGATGTCCCTAACAGCATTATTCATAATAGCAAAAAACTGGAAATAATCCAAATGTCCCTTGATTGGCAAATGGATAAGCAAAATGCAGTATGTTTATGTAGTGGAATACTATTCAGCAATCAAAAGGAATAAACTACTGATACATGTACAATATGAATGAACTTCAAACACATACTGAGTTAAAAAAGGCAGATGCAAAAGACTATATACTATATGATCCCATTTATATGAAACGTTTGGAAGAGGCAAATGTATAGAGGCAGAAAGCAGATCTGTGACTATGTAAGGCCGCAGCTGGGAATGGGGATTGACCGTAGATGGGAATGGGGGAAATGTTTGGAATTACGGCAATGTTCTACTGGAATATGGAGATGGTTGCATAACATTGTTAATTTACTAATACCATTGCATTGTACACAGAAATTAATTCTATAGTATATAAGTTATAGCTCAATAAAGATATTTGAAATAATGAAGACAATTTTTGGCAGTTGTAGATTAAGTGGCCATGGATATATTTCTGTTACGTTAAGTCCATCTGCTTGCACAGCTTTAAACAAAGGCCAAAGCAGTTGAGGATTTCACAAAGTTAGTCTGAAGGTTTTAGTTAGTTAATGTTTGTACAGAATTTATATTCCTGAGTGGCAAGTCCTAATAAGGGATGATAATCATAGCCCTGTATTATATCCTCAATTACTTTGGGATGTAAAATCTTTTATCCATTTAATGTTTTTCCTGTAAACCCTTGTCTGGAGAGTTCTCACAAGTTTTGTGTGAATTGGAACTAATGAATAGAGTTACATCTTATTCTTACTCTTTTCAGGGATAATGCCTTCTCTGAGAAAGAACAAATTGCATTACAAATGCCCTCATTAATTCCTACAACAGGCTTGTTCAGAGAAAATAAAAGTATGTCCTTAAAACCAGACACGCAGTTATTTCAAAATCTTGGTTGCTTCTTAGATTTCAGGATTTGAGGTTATGTTGATTTCAACATAGACCTTACAAGAATAAGTAGTATTTGTAAAACTTTTTTAATGATGCATTTATACTACCAAGAAAATATGTAAAATTAAATAGGAAGTGAAAAATTGACTTCAAATATGCAGATGAAAAGTAGTCTACTTCAAGGAAAGCTGTAATTAGAAATGTATTAAGCTTAATATAAGTGGCCATGTCTTTCACCTTTGAAAGAAAGTGAAGCAAGAAAAACATGTCACCTACTTTCTCTTCTCTATAAAAAAGTTTTTTAATCATGTTTTTCTAGTTTTAGAAAAATGTCTTAAAATATCAATAATTTCAGAAGAAAAAAACGAGTATGTTGAATAGAGGAAGCCAGACTGCATGGAATTCTCTATCACGTTTTGGCTATCTGGATACTCTCCTAAAAACACAGATTTTTTGTTGTTTATAGAAGTTGTCTAAGGTTAAAAATAGTGTTTGGTTATAAGCTTTAAATAATCATTAAGATAGATCTTCACTATGAATTATTTTTAGATTCTACAGTTTTACTTTTAGAAGTACCATACACATGCATGTAATCCATCTCTGAAAAAGCCTTCGTAAAAATCATAACTGAGGAAACTATGACAGTCAAAGAGATCAGATCTAACCGACCCCATCTTGCTTTTAACCTCTAAGCCGTCTTTGCTCATTTCTGGACATAAGCTGAACTACGGGGAAGGAATTTAGTTTATAGTTTAAACTCTGAAACAAAATTGGTAATAGCCCTTTCCTGAAAAGCCCCTCCTTGCCTAGGGATCAGTCTACCTTTGTAAGACTAACAAATTAGCTACAAGATTAGAAATTATGGTGGAGGGGACATGCAGCCTCTGGGTGCAAGAGTCTGAACCTCCCCAGATTGCTCCTGGGACTAACATCACTGTTGCAAAACCTAAGATCGGTGCTTGAGATATTTTGCAGACCCTGTATTCCGATGCAGCAGATGACAACACCCAGACCGTTAATCTGGCTCAGCCACTTCAGCAATCCCACCCAGGAACAGAAGTCAGCAAGAAGAGCTCACTTCAACCCACCATGATTTCATCTCCAAACCGAGCAATCAGCACTCCCCACTTTCCAAGCCATACCCCCCAATTTATCCATAAAAACTCTGAACCCCAAATGCTCCAGGAAACTGATTTGAGTAATAAAAAAAACGCTGGTCTCCCACACAGCCGGCTCCGCGTGAATTCTCTTTCACCATTGCAATTCCCGTCTTGATAAATCGGGTCTGTCTAGGCAGCGACAAGGTGAACCCATTGGGTGGTTACATCTCCATAAAAGATAGGTTGCTCGTGTTAATGAATCACAAGGAAATATTGTCATTTAATTGGATTACTACTCCCATTCAAATGCATAATCATCCAAATAACCTCTGTTTGCCTCACAGAACATTTCTTAGAGTCGAAAAGACAGGTAGTAAGTGCAAAAGATATATTTATCCACTCAACAAACATTTATGTTGTGTACCTATTATGTATTAGTTCATAAGGCAAGGTATGTGAGAAAGAGATTTTAATGGTGGGGAGAGGTTACTATTTTATATACAGTGGAAGGAAACATCTTTCTAAAGTGATAACTTTTGAGCATAGAAATTAAAAGATAGGGCAAGCTGTGTAGATATCTTAGGAAAAAGCATTCAAGGAATGGGAACAGCAAACACAAAGTCTCTGAAATGGGCATGAACTTGTGATGTTTATCACAAGCAGTTCACGTAGTAAGGGAAAGATGAGCTGGAAGGAGAGGAGTAGATGAATGTGAATCATGTGTTTTCCCTAATATATAAAACAACAGCAGCAACAACAAATTCTTTTGTTATATTCATTGCTTTTACCTGAGCTCTTGCTCCTGGAAAATAGCAATGATTAAGAATTCCCACTCCCATGCATTGTATCCTGGGAAGTGGATCATGGCAAAGAAACATAAAACTTAGATAAAACTCACAGATACCCACCCCCCTACTGTTTACCTATGACAGGGTCAGACACAGACCTTCCCCACCCAATTTAACTCTTCATCTCATAAATGACCAGGTGAAATGTTTTGGCTGTACTGATCCATTGGAAAGAAATACTTATTAACCAAAAATTTGGTTGTTTCTCTCCTCCCAGACCCCTAAAATTTGACCCACTCTCAGTCTGAGCCAGAATACAACCTCTCCTTAACAACCCCTTTTGAGAGTAAGCTTACTTCAGGGTAAAACATGATCTGATCTGATCACACCACCCTCGCTCGCCTCCCTTTCCCCCGGTAGGACTCCAGATACGATACCACAAAATATGGCACCTTCCATTTGAGAAAACAGCAGAAGCAGAAAGGTCCTCTCACTTTCCCCCTGCCCTTTGTCCCTGATGAAGGTCATAAGAGCCTGATTTGAGAGGTGCCTTCCCTATATCTGGAGGAAAGGAACATCCTTATCTCTGTAGACACAGATGCACAAAGAGTGAACAAACATGTCTTGCTAAGTTCCCCTCAGTTTATTACCATTAGATCATACCCTTCTGTCCTCCAATCGTATTTCACCATGACTGTCCACTCTTCACCAAGCCTAAGCATAAAAATACACAAGTTTACCTATTTTGGGGGTAAGGCTCTTGTGTCATGTAAAATTTACATTACATACATTTATATAATTTTCTCTTGTTTTTGTCGTAGAGGCCTAAGCTATCAACCTAGTGATGGAGGAAGAAAGCATATTTCCTTACTCCTTTACCCCCACCTGTTTCTTTCTAGTCTGGTTTACTCCTCCCTGTTAAAAAAAGAAGCCCTTTTCTAAACCTGAAGATACTTGCGGATCTCATGGTAGAAGAACTGTTCCTACTGTATTAGCATCCCTCTTCTTCATGTAGTAATCCTTCTGAGTAAAGTCTTCCTTAACTAAGTCTATACTTGATCTTAGCCAGAAGGCTGAGAAGTGATTCTAAATCTAGATTTGTCTATTATTTGACAATATATAGGATAAGAAAATTCTAAGAGAGGGAAGAACAACTGCAAACTCTCTGAGGTAGGAATGTGTTTGTGATATTTTAGAAACCACAAACAGGCCACTGTAGGAGGGGCAAGATAGCCTGGGAGAAAAAGCAGCAGAAGAATGTGAATCGCGTTTTCCCTAATAAATGAGAAAAAAATTTTGTGATATTCATTGCTTTCTCACCAAGTCTTCCTGCCCCTTTGCTATTGAGGACTAAACTCTGATTTTTTTTATCTTGCCCAAATTCCTGTCTAAGGGGTCTGGGGAGTCATGCCCTACAAACCATGAATTCTCATCAGATGGGTTTTATTTAACCCTATACATTGTGACTTACTTTGCAATATGATTCTGGCATAACATGACAAGACAAGGAAGAAAATAATATTTTACCCCAAAACATATTTCTCTGCCATATCTTGAAATGGCCCTGCAAAGCTGCCCTTTGTGGGAGAAAATCTGCATATGTAAAGAATCTCTGTTAACATAACCATATCTTTTTCTTCCAGCCCCTTGCAATCCTGAAGAGATTAACTAAAAGTCTAGCACCTTTTAAACATCTGAATAAGAAACATTGGTCAGCTATTGTCTCTAAGGGCAGCCACCATAAGACTTCCAAAGAACCTTGGTCTCCACAATCTTTTATTTTAACCTGAACATTTCCTTTCTATGGATCCCTGGTCCCCCAAGCCTGCCTTTCTGAGCCAAACCAATGTATTTCTTAAATGTATTTAATTGATGTCTCATGCCTCCCTAAAATATATAAAACCAAGCTGTACTCAGAACATCTTGGGTACATGTTCTCAGGACCTCCTGAGGTCTGGGTCACAGGTCATGGTCACTCATATTTGGCTCAGAATAGATCTCTTCAAATATTTTACAGAGTTTGACTCTTTTCTTCAACACTATGGTTTAATATTTGTCCCTTCCAAAACACATTTAATCCTCAATGTGGCAGTATTGAAAGGTCAGGTTTTATGAGGTGATTGGGTCATGAGGGCAAAGTCCATTCATGACTTAATGGATTAATGGGTTAATGGATTAATGAATTTCTATTAGATTGGAACTGGGGGCTTTATAAGAGACATGTGAGCATGCTCAACCCCTTCACCATGTGACACCTTGTACTGCTATGAAACTACAGAATCTCTACCCAGCAAGAAGGCTCTCACCAGATGCAGCCCTGTGATCTGGAACTTTTGAGCCTTCATAACTGTAAGAAATAAATACATTTTTAAAATAAATTACCCAGTTTCAGGTATTCTGTTATAAGCAACAGAAAATGGACTAAGACACCCTCCATTTTTGAGATTTACTGCATTAAGTCATTGTATTTTTATCTCAAACAATTGAATGTCTGAGTGGCTCATCATTTACAAGGCTCAAGTGAAAGTTAGTAGCACATAGATGGTCTAGGAAAACAGTTTGTGTTCCCTATCTTGTTTGCATGCCATCTTTAAATGTTGTTTTCCCAATATAGAATATAAAGATTTAAAAGCTACAGCTGGATTTCTAGTTTAGGTTGGTAGATGAGTACCTTATCACATAATCTCACTGCCAATATCCAAGGAAAAAAACAAAGAAACAAAAAATTAAAAACAAGTAATGAGTAGAATCATATACTAAGGTAAGGAATATGAAAGACCTATGAGACACAAAATGCACTAAGGAAATGACTTATTCAGGCTATTTCAATAGGGAGAACATTTATTAGGTAGGATTTTTTTTCAAAAAAGTGGAAGAAAACCTGGGGTTTTATAAAACAAGGGAGTTATTGAAGAAAGGTGGAGGTGGGTCTTATGCTGGCAAATGCGAGAGCAGTTTGGTCCTTTGCAGGTAGCCACTTCTGGTAACACAAAGGGGTTGGCAGCCTCCTTATTATTTTTCAGGAGCACATAGATCAGGTAAAGTTCAATATTGTCAGGCAAATAATCCAAAAGTGGAGGCCAAAGAAGGAAAAAGAATATTCTGGGTCATCTCTGAGGAGCACAACTGCTACTCCATTCCCCAATCCCAGACCCAAGAAACTCCTGGTAAGTTAGAAAATATTCTGGGAGTTCTCACCAAACTCCCAAATTTGGAAATAAGAAAACTGAGTATTTATCTTTTCCCTCTTCTGACTGTGGATTTAGGAAAAAGAGCCACTGGGGAGAAGAACGGGAGATACAGAGCTGACCCTTTTTAATGGAAACGATGATTATAGGTCTCACCCAATTGAAAGCAATTAGAATTCCAAGGTTTAAGAACTGCAAAAACTGTCAGTAAGAACACACCATCCAAACACCTGTGCTGACACCTGACCAACATTTGCAGGGCTTCTAGCAGCCTAAGGTCATGTCCCTGGGACCCCGCCCCCTTTTAAGTTCCTCTCTGGAAAATTCAGGTTTTTCAAAAGAACTGACTGTTCCAGCCAACACCTGAAGATAGGCCCCTGACCTCCCTTTCTTAGAGCATTTACTAGAAAGGGCTTACAATGGTGAATTATTCCTCTATCACTTTGAGGTGTATATGCATCTCCTACAACTCGGAAGTGTCTTTCTGAAGGATGAGAGCCATTCCTTTGAAATGCAATCATTTAGATAGATAGGGCCTCTGTCTCCCGGTCTCTATAGGTGGATAGAATCCTAACTTCCGTAATTGTCAGTTAGCAGACACAGCCAGCCCAATCGCATTGACACTGACCAACTCTTTGTAATTTTTGACTTCCTTGCATCCACTTGAGCACCTCCCCTCCTTTTCCTTCCCTATATTCCTTCATTTTCCTTTTAAAACACCTAGTTGCCTCTGTGAATATAGAAATGGAACTCATCTCTTTCCCCGACTGTCAGCAGTCACTGAATAAAATATGTTTTTACCACTTTAATGTCCAGCTTTGTTTATCTTTGGCAGATTTATTCCTCTGTGGCAATGGTATACACTACTTTTCAAGTAGGAGGGGTAAACACTAATGAGACATTTAACAAACTCTTAGAAGAATGTGCTAAGCCTAAGAAATTATTAACAAACATAAATCATTGCCTGAACTGAACTTTCTCTCCCATTATACGATCTCAAGTTATGGAAGCAGGCAGGTGGATGTAAGAAGGGTGAGAGGTGAGGTGAAGTAGGTATATAAGCTGTCTACAAACTGCAGCTCAGAACGAAACAAATATTTCTCTGGAACGGTGGGAAAGGAGTTAAAACATTATCTACAAAACATCAGAAAAAAAAAAAAGCTAGAGAGTGGAGCCTAAGCTTCAGCAAGATGAAAAGAAACAGGATAACTATAAAAAAGGAAGGGCGAAAAGTAGGAGGAGGGAGGGTGATGTAAAGCACCAATTATCCAGTTTAGAATAAAATATAACCCAAGGAGAAGGTAATTCGCAACCTGTGCTTTGCATTATGAAACAATGTATGCATTCAATGCAACCAGAGCTCAAAGATGAGATAATATAAGATGATAATGGAGATTGCAGATACAGAGGCCAAGGGAAAGCTTTCCTTACCCTCTGAAGGTTCACCGAAAATAGATTAATAGAAGAAATGGCATACGGATTTACTAAACGTGCATGGTGTGTGGGAATCACAGAATGACTCTCCAATAACCCAATTAAATCCAGAGATTTATATACTTTTCTTCATAGAGGAAGGGGAGATGGGGGTGGGGGAGTAAATGTATTTTAGAAGGGAATGAATGGATCCAGGAGGCAGACATTGTCTTGTAAATGATTCTCTTTGGAAACTGAATGGGACGAGAGAAAAACAATGGCTTGAAACAAAGTTCTTCTGGGCTCTAAGTGTGTTGGTTAATTTTCAGTTCTTTCCTCTGTGATATGTATTTTAATCTTCTCTACTTAATAAAATTCCAGGGAAAGGGTTGAAGGTAATTGTGTTCCTCCTTGGTGGGTCTAGATTCAAGGTAGATAAGGGAACTTCAGAGAACAACCTAATCCTGTGCACTGGGAGAGACAGAATGTTGAGAGTTGGGACACGGGGAGGAGGTCAGAGACTCGGAGACTGTTTCATTAGTTCAGCTTATCAAAGGGCCATGTTTGGGGATATGTTTTTGCACCTGTGAAAGGAAAAATAAATATTGGGACCCCCAAATCACTAAGCTAAAGGGAAAAGTCAAGCTGGTGTTACAGGATGGTCTTTGTTCTTAGAGCTCCCAAGATGTGGTGGGCCGCTTCCAAGATGGCAGCAAGCCTTTTGTTCTCTGACCTGGGGTTCTTGGCTTCACGGATTCCAAGGAATGGAACCTTGGGCCATGCAGTGAGTATCACAGCTCTATTAGAAGCTGTGGGTCACGGAAGAGAACCGTGGAACCCAGTGACTAGTGTTCAGCTCTATTAGGATGAACCCGGGCACTTAGCTGTGCAGGAACAATAGCAAGCCTTTAGCCTGATCAGGAGCGACAATAGGCACCTCGCTGGATCAGGAGCACAGTGGACATCCTGCCAGATCCGGAGGGTTGGAAGTCAACGGCGCATCTGGGACGGCGGCAAACAGCAGTGGTGGACAGTGAGCGAAAGCTCAGCTCAAGCTGTTAACAAACACGGACCATGGAATACTATGCAGCCATAAAAAAGGATGAGTTTGCGTCCTTTGTAGGGACATGGATGCAGGTGGAAACCATCATTCTTAGCAAACTATCACAAGAAGAGAAAACCAAACACCGTATGTTCTCACTCATAGGTGGGAACTGAACAATGAGATCACTTGGACTCGGGAAGGGGAACATCACACACTGGGGCTTATCATGGGGAGGAGGGGAGGGGGGAGGGATTGCATTGGGGAGTTACACCTGATATAAATGATGAATTGATGGGTGCTGACGAGTTGATGGGTGCAGCACACCAACATGGCACAAGTATACATATGTAACAAACCTGCACGTTATGCACATGTACCCTAGAACTTAAAGTATAATAAAAAAAAAAAAAAAAAAAAAAAAACATGGACCAGAAGAGTGTGCAGCTGCAAGATCTAATAGAGTGAAAACAGAGCTCCCATACAATGGGAGGGGATCCAAAGGGGGTTGCCCACTCCCTGCTGGAATGCCTGGGTTTATATCCCAATCACTGTCCCGCCCACTGTGCTCTCAGGCAATAAATGATTTGACTGTTTCTTTACCTTCTGCTTTAGCCTAATTTGTATTTTAGTGAGTCCTCTTTACTACCTGGTTGGTCAGGTGTGAGCTGAGTTACAAGCCCCGGGTTTAAAGGTGGGTGCCGTCACCTTCTGCAGCTAGGCTTAGGAATTCTTAGTCTGCCTAGGAGATCCAGCTAGTCCTGTCTCTCACTGGGAACTGCTTAGGGCAAACCTGAGCCCCATTCTATTCAAAGTCACCCCTCTGCTCACTGACATAAATGCATATCTGATTATCTCCTTTGGAGAGGCTAATCAGAAACTCAAAAGAATGCAACCATTTGTCTTTTATCTACCTATGACCCGGAAAGCCCCCTCCCCTGCTTTGAGTTGTCCCGCCTTTGCTTCAAGTTGTTCCATCTTTCTGGATGGAAACAATGTTCATCTTACGTATGTTGACTGATGTCTCATGTCTCCCCAAAATGTATAAAACCAAGCTGTGCCTAACCACCTTGGGTACATGTCATCAGGACTTCCTGAGGCTGTGCCATGGGTGCGTGTTCTCAACCATCGCAATATAAACTTTCTAAATTAACTGAGACCCATCTCAGATCTTCAGGGCTCACACACTCTAACATTACACAGGCTGAAACTTGCCTAGAAGACTCATACATTAAAAGTTGAGTTCAGGGCTGTGGAGAAAAAAATTGTGTCAGGAGCTGAGTGGCAAAAGATCCCATTAAAACAGTCTTTCATTTTTGGGAGTAGGCCAGTCCAATTAAAATGTTATATCTCATTTCAGGAGATGGTGGTGTAGATGGGCTCTCAAAGCTAGGCCTTTATATATGATGCCAGCAAACAGATCGTTAATAAGAGACATTTCTATGGAAACAGAAGAAAAACAAAGGTTAATGTCTAGAGTAGTCTGTAAGCTAGTTTCTTTAGAGTCTGGAGGGCATTCAGTTGAGAAGATTAGTGGCAATCTGACAGATTTTTCTGGTTTGCAGTTTGTGTGTACAAAGTTGGTTCACATATAAGCTGTTATGGGGATTTTTCTTCAAAGCCAAGTTGACTAGTTTCAGCCTCAGGAAAAATGCAGTTTTAATTTTTAGCAATTCCCAGTCAGAAGTGTGGGAGAAAAAAAAAAAGAAAACATTAGTTTAAAGACTCATAGCCAGGTACTGGAGGAAAGTATAATAAATTCAGATCCAGTTCAAGTTGCAGGTAACAAAATCTCAAGAACAATGAGCTGCCGGGAGTGGTGGCTCACGCCTGTAATCCCAGCACTTTGGGAGGCCAAGGTGGGCGGATCACGAGGTCAGGAGTTTGAGATCAGCCTGACCAATATGGTGAAACCCCATCTCTACTAAAAAAAAAAAAAAAAAAAAAAAAAACAATTAGTCGGGCGTGCTGTGCTGCCATGCGCCTGTAGTCCCAGCTACTCGAGAGGCTGAGGCAAGAGAATCGCTTGAACCCAGGAGGCAGAGGTTACAGTCTGCAAATATAACATTCCAGTCAAAACCTTGGTAAAATAACCAGTATTTCCAACTGCGTCCTGTAACAAAAGGACAAAAAACACATCCTCATGTCTTTCTTATAACTTTCATCACCAAAAATCAGCTCTATTTTTGTGTTTATACTGTAAACAGAATTGTTTCTTTCATGTCTAGTAGTTCCAATTAGATATATTAATTAAAATTGGAACTTCTGAGCCGAGATCGTGCCACTGCATTCCAGCCTGGGCGACAGAGCAAGACTCCCTCTCAAAAAAACAAAACAAACAAAACAAACCCAAAACCAAAAAAAAAAGCAATGAGTTGAAATCTAATAATCTAATAATGGGTGTACTTTTCTTCTAAAACAATTTTTTTTTCTCCAGTACCTCATTTCTACCAAAGACAAATCAAAGAAAGACCAATTCATTTGCAAAATAAGCTCTAGTCATATTATACTTCACCTGATTATTTGAATAAAGTGCAGCAAAGACAGTGATTGTTCATACAGGCTCTTTGTAGATTGGCTTAGCTGAAACTATTCATAAGAAATCTTGGATTAAACTTTTTAAAAAAGTCTCTTGAGGGTAAAGAGTCAAGCTAATGATTGCCATCAGAATGATTCTGTAATACTTGTACAAATTGGGTGAGTACTTCTCTTTTTGAGGTCCCCAAAATATTCTCATGTTGTTGGGCCTTCCAGAAAAAGACATTCTTTACCCTCCTATAAAGGCAACCAGGTGAACTGTGTATCAGGCCAGTTTTTCCAGGGGATTTTATTTATTTATTTATTTTTTTGCTTCCCAAAGAGTTGACCTCAATATCACAAAGCAGTCTGGTCACATCTGAAAATATAACGTTCCAGTCAAAACCTTGGTAAAATAACCAGTATTTCCAATTGTGTCCTGTTACAAAAGGACAAAAAAACATATCCTCATGTCTTTCTTATAACTGTCATCACCAAAAATTAGCTCTATTTTTGTGTGTATGCTGTAAACAGAATTGTTTATGTCTAGTAGTTCCAATTAGATAGATTAATTAAAATTGGAACTTCTAGTAACCCTAATTTTCAGTCAGAGACACATGAAGCAAGCAACTTTCATTTTTATGTACCAAGACATCTTATAAATACATATTTTATAATTTTTAGGAAAATACGATTTATCCATTTTGATGGAAAAGGATATATTTACTAGAAAACCTGAATATATTTAGTCTTTTCATGCATTTTTTATTGATACAAATTGTACATATTTATGGGGTACACATGATACTTTGCTACATGCATAGACTGTATAATAAAATTGAGGTAGTAGGATGTCCATCACCCCGAGTATTTATCATTTCTATGTGTTGCCAATATTTCAAGTCCTCTTCTAGGTATTTTGAAATATAAGATACATTGTTGTTATCTATAGTCAATCTACTCTGCTCTCAAACATTAGAACTTATTCCTTCCATCTAACTGTATATTTTCACTCACCAACCAACTTCTATTTATCCTTCTCCTCCAAACCCTTCCCAGCCTCTGGTATATATCATTCTATTCTCTACCACCATGAAATAAATTTCTCTAGCTACCACATATGAGCATGAACATGAGATATTTGTTCATGGCTTTTTATGCCTGGCTTATTTCACTTAACACGATGACCTCCAGTTCCATCCATGTTGCTGCAAATGACATGATTTCATTCTTTTTCATGGCCAAAGAGTATTCCATTGTGTGTGTGTGTGTGTGTGTATAACATTTTATTTATCCATTCATCCATGGATGAACACTTTGATTCCATCCATATCTTTGCCATTGTGAATAGTGTTTCAACAAACATGGGTGTACAGGTATCTTTTTGATGTACTGATTTCTTTTTCTTTGGATAAATGCCCAGAAGTGGGATTGCTGGATCATATCGTAGTTCTATTTTTAATTTTTTTGAGAAATCTCCATACTGTTATCCATAATGACTGTACTACTTTACATTCCAACTTAGTCTGTAAGAGTTCCCTTTTTGCTGTATCTTCACCAGCATCTGTTATTTTTTGTCTTCTTAATAACAGATATTCAAATTGGGTTGAGGTGATATCTCATTGTGGTTTTGATTTGCATTTCCCTGATGATCAGTGATGTGGAGCATTTTCTCATATACTTGTTGGCCATTTGTGTGTTTCGAGAAATGTCTATTCATGTCTTTTACCCACCTTTTAATAGCATTATTTTTTTTCCCTGTTATTTGAGCTCCTTATATATTCTGGATATTAGTCCCTTGTTGAATGGTTTGCAAATATTTTCTCCCATTCAATGGTTTGTCTCTTTACTCTGTTGTTTCTTTTGCTGTGCAGAAGCTTTTTAGTTTAATATAGTCCCATTCATCTATTTTTGATTTTGTTGTCTGTGCTTTTGAGGTCATAGCAATAAAATCTTTGCCTAGCTCAATATCCTGAAATGTTTTCTGTATATTTTCTTCTAATAGTTTTACAGTTTCAGGTCTTACATTTAAGTCTTTAATCTATCTTGAGTTGATTTTTGTATATGATGAGAGACAGATGTCTAGTTTTATTTAATGCATATGGATATCCATTTTTCCCAGCACCATTTATTGAAGAGTGTGTCCTTTTCCCACTGAATGTTTTCGGCCCCTTTGTTGAAATAAGTTGACTGTAAATATGTGAATTTATTTCTGGGTTCTTTATTCTCTTTCATTTGCCTATATGTCTGTTTTTACAACAATACCATGCTATTTTGGTTACTATAGCCTTATAATATACTTTGAAGTCAGGTAGTATGATGCTTCCAGCCTTGTTAGTGTTGCTCAGGATTGCATTGACTATTTGGGCTCATTTTTTATTCCATACAAGTGTTAAGATTTTTTTTTTCTAATCTTGTGAAAAATGGCATTGGTATTTTGACAGGGATTGCACTGAAACTGTAGATTATTTTGTGAAGTGTGGGCATTTTAAGGACATTAATTATTCTGATCCATGGGTATGGAATGTCTTTCCATTTGTTTGTGTCCTCTTCAATTCTTTTCATCAGCATTTTTAGTTTTCCTTGTAGAGATCTTTTACCTACTTGGTTAAATTTATTTCTAATTTTTTATAGCTATTGTTAATGGAATTGCCTTCTTGATTTCTTTCTCAAGCAGTTCATTATTGGTGTATAGAAACACTACTAATTTTTGTGTATTAATTTTGTATTCTGAAATTTTACTGAATTTATTTATCAGATCCAAGAGGCTTTTGGTGGTGTCTTTAGGTATTTCTAGATATAAGATCATGTCATTGGCAGAAAGGTACATTTGACTTCTTATTTTTCAATTTTGATAACTTTTTTTCTATTGCCTGATTGCTCTAGCTAGAAACTCAAGTACTATATCAAATAAGAGTGGTGAAAGTAGGCATACTTGTCTTGTTTCCATTCTTAGAGGAAAGGCTTTCAGCTTTTCCCCAATCAGTATGATGACAGCCATGGGTTTATCATACATGGCCTTCATTATGTTAAGGTATGTTCCTTCTATGCCTAGTTGAGAGTTTTTGCCATGAAAGGATGTTGAATTTTATTAAATGCTTTTTCTGCACCTACTGAGATAGTCATATGGTTTTTGTCCTTCATTCTGTTGATGTTTTTGTATTTTTATTAATCCCAGAGATTTCATGTGCTGTATCGCATTTATTGATTTGCATGTTGATTAGCATATATTGATTTGCATATGTTGAACTGATTTATGGTGTCTCATGTGTCATGAGGGCTTTTCTAAATCTTTTTTTTTTCTTTATTTTTGACTGACTAGGTTATTTCAAAAGACCATTGTTCATGTTCTGAGATTTAAAATTCTTCAGTTTCCGAATTTTTGTTTGTTTTTTGATATCTTTCTTTTTGGTAATTTCTCATTCATGTTCTGAATTTTTTTATTATTTTTTGAGATGAAGTCACACTCTGTCACCCAAGCTGGAGTGCAGTCATCATATGTCAGCTCACTGCAACCCCTGCCTCCCAGGTTCAAGCGATTCTCCTGCCTCAGCCTCCTAAATAGCTGGGATTACAGACGTGCACCACCACGCCCAGCTAACTTTTGTATTTTTAGTAGAGACAGGGTTTCACCATGTTGGCCAGGCTGGTCTCGAACTCCTGACCTCAAGTGATCCACCCGCCTTGGCCTCCCAAAGTGCTGGGATTACAGGTGTGAGCCACTGCGCCCAGCCTCATGTTCCGAAATTTTTTCTAATTTTATTGTATTAATTTTAAGTATTCCTTTGTATTTCACTGAGTTTATTATTTTATTTGGAATTCTTTATCCAAGATATCACAAATTTCTTTTTGATTGGCATCTGTTGCTGGAGAACTATTGTGTTTCTTTGGATTTGCCGTATTTTCTTGCTTTTTCATGTTTCTTATGTCCTTATACTGATATCTGTACATCTCGTGGAACAGTTGCTTCTTTCAATTTTCTGAATTTGCTTCTGTAGGGGAGGTCATTTTCTTGAAGATGCATCTATTGTGTTGGCTGGGTAGGGCACTTTGGTTTTGATTCTGAGTGTGTGTGGTAATGTAGTCTCCATATGATTTCTTCAGCTATGAACAGCATCAGTGGTATCTATGATTTCCTCAGTGACTTATGGTACAGTTGTTAGTAGAAGCTGTGATGATGATTTGCTGGGCACTGGGGCATCTGGTGGGTCTGTCCTCAAGTCCCAGTGGTGGCAGCATTGGACTGAGCATGCCTGATCTTTAGCCTCAGGGTGGCATATGCTGGTACCACTGTTAGTATGTACAGGTGAACCAACTCCTGGGTATCCAGGTGACTTACTTGAGTGCTAGTAGTGGCAGCAGTGAGGTGGACAGGTGGCTGGGCTCTTGGGTCCCTGGGCAATGGGCATGGCATGGGTGAGGTCAGTTCTAATAGTGGGATTATCATCTGAGTCCCTAGTGGTCTGTGCTGGAATTGGCTGTAGTGGGCGGGTCCTCAGGACCCTGGTGAGTGGGCTTGGGACCTGGGGTTGGGTGGGTGGAGCTGGGCCAGGCAGACATGTCCTCAGGCCTCCAGTGATGCATGCAGACACTGGTTGTGGTATGCAGGAGTGGGATAATTCCCAGGCCCAAGGTAGAATGCTTGGATGAGGGAAACAGTGGCTGTACTGTAGCCTTGCTGCTGGGAAGGGCGGGGCTGCTTTCAGTGGCAGCTGCCACATGCAGGCAGCTGGGGAGCATGCACTTTGCCTGTGCTTTGGCCACAGCTCTGGCATCCTGTAGCAGTGGCTGCTATGGATGGGAAAGTTTGTCCTCAGGATGTGTGAAAATGTGTGGAGGCTTTGCTGCTGGAGATAGTGCGGTCTTTGCCAGTGACTTGTGCTTCAGCCCTGGAGGCAGTAGACAGCTGCAGTAGTTGCTGTGGGCAGGGAATGTCAATGGGGCTCAGAGATGTGGAGATGCAGGAACTGTTGGGCCCCTGGTCTGGATGCAATCTGGTAGGGACTGAGTTCTCAATATTGCCCTTTGCTGTACCTTGTTAGAACTCAGGGAGTTTGTGACATCCTCTATGACCCCTCTCTTTGGAGCAATGCTTCCACACAGTCTCCAGGCAGCTCCCAATGTTAGTCATGGGGCTATGGGGGTCTAGGGACTTTTTCATGGCTAGGATGCAAGCATCATGGTGGAAATGTGGACTGCTGTGGGTCACTCACTTACCCTTTCCTCTTACTGGGGAGCCTCTTCAGGCTCCCAGCTAATTCCAGCTGAGCAGGTGGTCCTGCTTCCCTCTCCTTCCTAGGTTTAAGTGTTTTCTGACACTTCTTTGTAGAATTCCAGTTTTATCTCTTAGATGATCTATTTGAAGTTTGATTATCTACTTGCTATTTTGGTTCTTCATTGTGGAGGAGGCAAGTGCCAGCTGCCTCTAGTCAGCCATCTTGAAGCCCTTCCCTTTATCATAAATTTTAAGAAACCAAAAGTAAATAAACTTGAACATATGTTTAGCAGTTAATATGTTTGTATTTTATTTTTCCTACAAATGACTCAGACATTTCATGATGACTTAACAAAATTTGACTTTAAGTCTTTAAATTACTAGAAAGACTTTTGAAACTATGACAAGTTTATTTCTAAGTGTTTATCCAATTTAGATTTAGCAAATGTAATCATTCTTAACAATTGTATTTGGATTGTTCATGGAAAACGAAGCTAGTCACTTACATTGGTTTTGTTCCCCTTTTGAGAAAAGCAAAATTATGTTAACTCTGCATTAGTTAATCCCATCTTAACCAAGGCCTTCGAGATACCAGAAACAGGTATTTTCTCTAATGTCCCCCCTTCTCCACTGTCATCCTGGGTCTCAAATACTCATAGGTCACTAAGAGCAGCTATGAAGGGAAGGGCCTGTCTGGGTCCTAAATTTACACCTCAGATACAAATTCCAGGACAGAGGGCAGAGCTGTGAAGACAATGCCTCAAGGATGCAATCCCTTCCAGAATGGCCAGGAGGCAGAGCTAGACCAGGGACATCAGGGCCACACTGGACCTGGCTCTGCCTTACAGCTGTTGTCCCAGGAACCAGAGACACACATATGTTCCCAGACCTCACTATGGCCACCTATCCAGACAGAATTCAGAAGCTCAAAATCAAAGACATAAACTCGCAACAAGATGTCTGCAAAACTTTGGGGGAGCCCAACAGCCAGCTGTCACAGCTTTTGCGCACAGACAAATCAAGCAGTATCAAAAATATCACAGAAGCAACAGTTTTATGACCTTAAAACATTTAGCAGAGAAATCATAAATCTGTCTGAACAGTAGACCCAAGCCAAAATGTCTAAATTAAATTTTGAAGACATTTTTATTTTATTTTACTAACTATTTTAAAACTAGCTTTACTTACCAAAGATTAAAGTCACATGAACTAGAAAAGTATTTGGGCTAGTTATTTATGACTGTTTATTTTTAAGTCAATGTGGTGCCATGTAGAAAACATATAAACACATGTATAGACATATACATACATGCAGACACAACATATAACACATATGTGTATATATGTATGCATCTAAAAGCCAAAGAGTTCAAGGAATTCAATGCAAAAGAGAGCAAAGCTTTAGGCCCGAGAGGAACCTGGCTACCACTTTCAGGATTCTGTGAGGAAGGCAGATGACCCCGAATAAAAGGGGGAGTTAGTGGTACCTTTTTTTGTATTCCTCAAGGGGCCTCATGATTTCTGGATGTCTCCTTTAGATCCCTTTGTGTGATATCAAAAGTGGCAAGAGGAAGGAGGGACAGAGGTGAATGGGAGAACAAGTTTTAGAGGAACAAGTTTGGGGAGTTTCTACACTTCCCAAAAGGTCAATGAAGTTCTAGTTAGCAGGAGTTTGAGAAAAAGGGATCTAGTCAACTATGAAGTTCCTGTGGGGAGAAGCAAAACCCAACATTGAGAAATGGAGTAAGCCTTAAAGATATATATATTTGGCATGAATATAAGTTTCAGTTAAGCTGACTTTTGATTATAGAGGTTTTTTAAAAAATTATTACAAATATCTTATTAGGTTTTCATCTAGGACAAGCAGCAAGCATTTTGCCATATTGTGAGCAGCCAGCATTTCACCTGAATGGCGGGAGCAGGATCACCCTTCACTCCCTACACCTGGGAAGAGCTGGCTGAATTTCAGCGGGAGGCCTATCTCTCTGCCCCAGAAGAGAAAGTGGGATAAGTGGGAAAAATAGTTGCTATCATACTCTAAATATAAGCCAAAGTTTTAAATCAAAGGCATACATTCAAATGACTCAAAGCCAAAACAAATAAATACACATGAAATCAAAACCATGAAGTCCTTTATGGTCTTAACCAACATCTCCAAAGAGGAAGCAAAAAGCTACAACCCTTCCACTCTCAACCACAGCTTAAAGAAAGGAAAGTTTTGCTAGCCACAACGGGGAGCAACCCACTTCTCTGTCCAGCTATATTCTCTGGGGTCTCAACCTCTCAGCTGGCTGTCTGCACACAATAGTCTAACAACCTGTGTGCCCCAATAGATGGTAAATTAAAAGAAACAAGCAGCAGGTAAGATAAACAGGAAATCAAAAGATGTCCGTGGGGAAAGAAAGGATTACAAATGAATGGGTACCCCCCAAAAGTTAAAAGTCATACTAATATAAACTCAAAAAAAAAATTCAAACTAATTCTTATAAATGTTTCTCTTTTTTCTGAGTTAAAGGATTTACATTTCCAAGGGACTGGTTTCCTGGTTGGGAATCGAACTCAGTCCTTGGCACCAAATCCTAACCACAGGCTGAAGTGCCTTTTAGCAAATTCCACAGGAAATCCAAAGAGAGCAGTTTGAGTGTTCAAAAAATGTTAATTTTGTTTTAAATATGATTTCTGCTTTTTAAAGGAAGTTTTAAGGTTATATTTCTGTTGCATCTTTTCATAGGTACCAATGAGATAGCTGTTTAAGATGAGACTTCTCTGAAAAGCTTTTATTCTTTTAAATATAGCTAATTTATTTATTTTAAAAGTGACTCAAGCCAATAAACCTTCTTTATGGAAAGTCCCAGAGGTAACTAGCCAGGTTTGAATACCATGAACACAGGTGGCATTTTAAAAATGGGTTGCAACCCCCACGATAAAACTACACCAGAATCACTAAACGTAAGGACTTTTTCATACAAATGCATTTCTCCCATTAATCTGAACTTGAAAAGGAAAATAAAAGATAAACAGTGATTTTTACCTTCTGCTTGAACAGATTCCACAGACAGACACCCAGGAATCTGATTAGTAAGAAATTCTTTCCCTTTTTGCAGGCTTGTCAGGTCCTGGGTTCCCTTGACTATAACTTCCAGAAGCAGAGTGGTTTTGTTATAATAGGTAGCAAGTCAGACATGAGCAGGGCAGGAGAGGAGCGCCCCCCTCCCCCACCATGAATGTCAGGTGACCATGAGGTGCTGGTTAGGTGGTTGTTAAACTACTTCAATAATTGGTTGCAGCTAGCGCTAGGGAAAGGCAATAGATAGAAAACACCTGAAACTGGTGATCAGCTGCCTCCTGATAAGATCTCAGGAGTTGGGCAAGTGTCCTCAATCATGCACATTAAGAGGCAAAATGGTGGCATTTACCTGATATATGACCTTCTAGAGACACTTGACTGGTAAGTAAAGAACACCTCAAGTGGGCATGCATACAACGCCAGTAAACACACTGCTCATGCAGCCTCTCCCAAGTGCTAGCAGGCCACTGCTCATGCAGACAGCCCTCCCCAAGGGAAGAATCAAGGGAGAAAGGACGCAAGACCCCGGAAGCATGCCAGTGTATAAAGCTCCAAGTCAAAAGATTAAACTGCACACTTCATCTCTCAAGTTGTCCGCTTGGCCCTCTTCCAAGTGTACTTTATTTCTTTTCCTTCCTGCTCTAAAGCTTTTTAATAAATGTTTACTCCTACTCTAAAACTTGCCTTGGTCTTTCCTTCTGCCTTATGCCCCTCAGTAAAATTCTTTCTTCCGAGGAGGCAAAATTAGCTAGGCATGGTGGCAGGTGCCTGTAATCCTAGCTACTTGGGAGGCTGAGGCAGGAGAATTGCTTGAACCTGAGAAGCAGAGGTTGCAGTGAGCCAAGATGGCACCACTGCACTCCAGTCGAGTGCCTGGGCACAGAGTGAGATTCTATGTCAAAAAAAAAAAAAAAAAAGGTATATGAAGCAACGTATATCTTAATTAGCTTGATTTAGTCACTCCACAATGTAAACATATTTTTAAATATCACGTTGTACATGATAAATATATTCCATTTTTATTCATTAATTTTAACCCCTTTCCCATTTGCCCTGAGAATACTCGGTGTTTGTGCTTGCAGCTGTAGCTTTTACCCTGAGATAACTTTGCCATGAAATACCTTGCTTTTATTGTTATTTTTGCATCACTCTAGTATATTAACTTTTTTTTTGGTATTTGTTTTGTTTTTTGTTTGTTTGTTTGTTTGTTTTTGTTTTTTGAGATAAGTTCTTTCTTTGTTGCCCAGGCTGGAGTGCAGTGGCGCAATCTTGGCTCACTGCAACCTCCGCCTCCCAGGTTCAAGTGATTCTCCTGCCTCAGCCTCCTGAGTAACTGGGACTACAGGCATGTGCCACGACTTCCGGCTAATTTTTGTATTTTCAGTAGAGCCGGGTTTCACCACGTTGGCCAGGCGGGTCTTGAACTCCTGACTTTACGTGATCCACCCGCCTCGGCCTCCCATGGTATATTGACTTTGGAAACAAAAGAAAGCATTCTATTTATAGCATTCTGATTTTAGTGTGGTATTTCCATTTACAAAATATAGTAATGTCAAATCCTAGAAGACATAGCATTCCTATGCATGATGTTAACATTGTTCTAGGACAGTTGTTGGTTGAAGATTCATTTGATGAATCGAGTTGTCTAAAATAGAAGATTCTGATGATTCAGACAATCCTGATTTTAGTTCTATTTAGAAATAACTCCAAGAACAGTTTGGCCATGGACCAGTACCAGTCTGTGACCCATTAGGAACCAGGCCGCGCAGCAGGAGGTGAGGGGCCTGTCAGCAAGCATTACTGCCTGAGCTCCTCCTCCTGTCAGATCAGCAGTGGCATTAGATTCTCATAGGAGCGTGAACTCTATTGTGAACTGCACAAGTGAGGGATCTAGGTTGCGTGCTCCTTACAAGAATCTAATGCCTGATGATTTGAGGTGGAACAGTTTCATCCGGAGTCCCCTTCCCACATCCATGGAAAAATTGTCTTCCACGAAACTGCTTCCTGGTGACAAACAGTTTTGGGACTACTGCTCTAAGTATATACTTGTTGTCTTCACAACGTAAGCACTTACTGTATGGCTTTCAAAAGTAGGTTATAAAATGCTTATTTACAAAGATATCCAACAATTGCCTTTGTGAGGTTATACCCTAATAATTCCTAAATCTGTTTAAAAATTTTTAAACAACCCAACAGCTTTGTGGCCAAGGTAATTTCAGACTATAGTGTCTTCCTCAAACATGACTATTGTTTAAATTGATGTTATTGAGAAAATGTCTGGTAATATGAAAGGCTTTCTAAAGTCTAACTTTACTACTCAAAGTGTGGTTTTATGGACTACCAGAATCTAGCATCAGCTGACAGGAGATTTTTGGACCCCAACCTAGATTGATGGAGTCAGAATCTGCATTATAACAAGACCCCCAAGGAGATTTTTATGTATATTAAAGTTTGAGAAGCAAGGGGTCTAAAAGAAGGGTAGACAAACTACTAGCCCAAAAGTCAAAGTTGGCCCACCACCTGGGTTTCATAAATAAAGTTTAATTGGTACACAGTCAAATCTTTTAATTTACAAATTGTCCACAGCTACTTTCCCACTGCAATGTCAGAGGTGAATATTTGAGCAGAGATCATATGGGCCACAAAGCTTAAATATTTATTATCTAGCCCTTTATAGAAAAAGTTGGCTGACTTCTGATCTAGAATATAAGACTATCCCAAATTTTTTGAGAGGTTATGTTGAGAAAAACTATCAAGTTTTAAATCAAGTATTAGCTGTGACCTTGGGCTTTCACTTACTCTCTCTGAGCCTTTCTTTTTCTCATTTGTAGAATGGTGACAGCAATGACCAACGTGTGTGTGTGTGTGTGTGTGTGTGTGTGTCTAAAATTGATGTATAAGATACATAATAAGATACACAATCAGATATTTGGATTTTAAACCTATTACTCTTTGGAGCTTCCTTCATTCAAGATATAAAAATGAATGAGAATACCTAGAGTCTCTTTTGGAAACACACGGCATCCCCTACTACCTCTTACTGATAGGTAACCATTTATGGAAGGGGAAATCTGCAATAGAAAGTAAAGTCCATTAACCTAGTGAATCTATACATACCTGATTTTCAGCTCTCTTAAAAAATAAACATGCCTAAATTTCATAGGTATGACTCTATTAATTTGCTGCTTTGAGAGGCTATTTGTCCTCAATTTCACGCTCATAAATTGTTACTAGGATCAAATCATTCTGGGAAAAGTAAAATCAATGACTGTGTAATGCTAAAGCTGGTAATTCAATGAAGATACGTGGGGCTCTCAGGATATAGCACATTGTTAGGCTGATATCAAGAACCAAGGCCTGATGAAAATAATTTGCTGCCTGGGGTTGCCAGAAGTTCAGAATGTAGTAACATCACTCTAAAACTTGTGCTGTTGGGCTATTACGAATATGGTGAGAAGCAAGATTTTTTAAAAGTAACTTGCAGCACAATGTAGTTTTAAGCTATTTCTTATAGGAAAATGGCAAATGAAATTGTCTTTAACAAATAGACAATAGGGAGAAAAAGCAGATTGATCTATGGTGTGTATATTCCATTTATTAAAACCCACAAGTTTCGAATGTATGACATATGGATAATTTAAAGGTTACAGGAAGAAAGTTTAAAACTGGCTCTTGTCGGCAGTTATAAAAAACAATTAAGTAATACTAGTAATTTAAAATGGCGATGGTATTTCCTAAAAGCTTCTGTAGAGACAGGGTCTCACTCTGTCACCCAGGCTGGAGTGCAGTGGTGTGGTCCTAGCTCACTGCAATCTCAGCTTCCTGGGCTTAAGTGATCCTCCCACCTTGGCCTCCTGAGTAGCTGGGACCACAGGTGCACACCACCATGTCCAGTTAATTTTTGTGTTGTTTTTGGTAGAGATGGGGTTTTGCCATTTTGTCCAGGCTGGTCTTGAACTCTTGGACTCAGGCGATCCGCTGGCCTCAGCCTCCCAAAGTGCTGGGATTACAGGCATGAGCCACCGCGCCCGGCCTGTGTCATCTTGCTTGGCCAATCAAAATCTAAAAAGTCCAAGCTGAAAGTGGACTGCAGATTTCTAACAGCTTTTCAGAGTTAAATAGATTTGGAAGTCAAGACAACAATGACTAATTAAGTTGTCTAATATGAGGTGTTCTCAAGCTTAAAGACGCATCATATTCTCCTAAAGGGCTTGTTAAAACACACATTGCTGGGCACCACCCCTAGAATTTCTGATTCAGTAGATCTGAGATGGGATCCAAGAAGTTTTCATTTCTAACAAGTTTCCAAAGAATGTTGATGTTGCTGTCTATGGACTACATTTTGAAAACCCCAGACTTAGATTACACTGTATTGAGAGGAAAATGAGGAACCCTAACTCTCCATTTCTCATTCGGAATGTTTTAAACTCTCAGAGGGAGATCACAAAGGCTATAGTTACTTAAAAATCAGGTGAGAAGTTGCAAACACTCTTTGGTCTATCCGTGCTATAAAATAATTCTTTAAAATAGTATTTGGATCATGAGCTTAGCATTTCAAACAGCTGATGTGACCTCACTGTATGATCATTTTGTTATTAGAATTCTTGTTAGAAGAGAAGAATTAGGCCAATTACCTTTGTCAAAAGTTTTGAAAAGTGAAAATAGTTTGAAGATCGCTTTTATTAGAACTGCTATCTAATTAGGTTTTAAGTTATTATGCATAATTTTATTTATAAATAACTTGACATTGATTTGCAGTAGTTTTTGAATGCTTAGTATGAAAACATGTTACTTTAATTTACTTATAAGTAGTAGAAGGTAGGTGATGTGATTCTGCAATAAAAGCTATATGGTCATCTGGCATGACACTATTTGCATAATAAACCACATATTTACACCTTGGTTGCCAAATGTAGAAAATGATATGTTTATAAGATGCTGTAAAAGAAAAATCCTCCTCCAAAACCAAAATCCTGCTTTGAAAGATCTGTCTGCTTTTTATGTTTATGAGGAAACCTGAAGAAGTCAGTGACACATGAAGTATGCAAATATTGGTAATCCTTTAATTAAATTTATGGTGGGATTTTGTTGCTAACTAGGATTTTGCAATGAAAAGTTTCCACACTGAAATATGTGTCATCACTGAATAGGACTAAAATCTATAATAAAACCAAGGAAGATAATGTCAGCCCAGAAGTCAAAATAAAATAAAACTTTAAAAAGCATTAAAGCTTTATTTGCTCTTACTCAAAGGAGTTTCTCATTTTTCAAGATCTGCTAGTAGAATGATAAAATATTGTAAAGTCACAATGTTGCAGAGAATAAAATAAAAGAGGAATGATGATAATATTGAAAGTGAATCACGCACATGATATTGTGGAGAATAGGAAGGTTGATGATGGGAATAGAAATAGGCTGTGTCCATGGTAAGTCAAGAACATTCTTCAGTGCCATAACACATTAACATATAGCATTTATACACCAGGGGATATAGGTGTGAAAAGAAAGAACCGTATTTATCTCTTCAGTAGCCCTGTCAAGATATCCAAACCATATTTGTATTTTCAGCTTGGCAAAGGGGAAGGACAACATGAGGGAAGTCACGGAAGTATGATGGGGAAATCTAGGAGAAAGAGCAAATTTCCTTAGTTGCAAGTGATAAAAACCTTGCATCAAATGTAAATAAAGGAAGACAATAAGCAAATTCACCATCTCATATAACATGAAAATCGTAGGTAGGGCAAACACCAGGCATGTTACAGCCAGGGTTCCAGACCAGTGTCTCCAAGATTCTCTGGTTATTTCCTATAACACCCTCAGAAAAGGCTGATATTGAAGTGCTTTGTATGAAAAAACAGTCTTCTATTTATTTATACTCTAAGGTGCTTACATTTTGATCCTGCCTCTGACACTCAGTAAGTGTTTAACCTGGGTAGGTTACTAACTTTTGCAACTCAGATTCCTCTTTTAAAACTGAAGATGGTATTTATTTCAGCTTTATAATAAATAGATATATATGTAAAGCACTTAAAATAGTGACTATCACATAAATATCCTGTATTAGTCCATTTTCATATTGCTATAAAGAACTCCCCGAGACTGGGTAATTTATAAAGAAAGAGGTTTAATTGACTCACAGTTCAGCATGGCTGGGGAGTTTGGGAAACTTAAACAATCATGGAAGAAGGCCAAGAGGAAGCAAGGTACCTTCTTCACAAGGCGGCAGGAAAGAGAAATGCCCAGCAAAGGGGGAAGAGCCCCTTATAAAATCATAAGATCTTGTGAGAACTCACTCACTATCATGAGAACAGCATGGGGGAAACCGCTCCCACGATTCAATTACTTCCACCTGATCTCTTCCTTGACACATGAAGATTATGGGGATCATGGGGAATTACAATTCAAGATGAGATTTGGGTGGGCACACAAAGCCTAATCATATAATCTCCCAAATAATTAGAGACGATGATGATGGTGGTGGTGGTGGTGATAGTGATGGTGATGGTTATGATGATGGTGATGTCATTCCTTTGCCATTCAGGAATTTAGATAGAAGGTTTCTGTCCTGTGGTAGACAATATTGATGTGTACAAGAAAATGGTATACACATATGTGTCAAATGTGGAAAGTTGTATATATGTTTCTAGGGCTTAATCAGTGTCCCCACCACACTGACTCCTATTTTCATATTCATACCCAGGCACACTGCTACGTGGGTATCTCAGTAGGTACTTGGTGTCTCAGTAGGTACTTGGCATCTGAAATTTAAGAGCAATAGCTTCAGCTCCTTTGTCTATAGTCCGAATTAGGCACTGAAGCCCTGAGCGGTCACCTGGATGGCATAATAAGCATTTCTTAGTTCCTGTAGAACCCTTGTTCCTTTCTTCTTCTGTTCCTGAGCTCTTCGAGTTTCACTCAGCTGACTTCTGTGGGATGCTTGGCCTTTATAAATCCATTTTTATCATAGTCTTAGATACTTTCACACTTTCTTTTCTAAGCCATCATTACCACAGATCTGTGTTTTGGACTCCTCTCCTACATTTAGTAATGACATTTTCTTTCAAGCACATTTTTTGAAAAATTACATTTGCATTGTTTACCTTTTCTCAGTTAAGTGGATAATATTTAGTCTATATGTGATGGGTAAAATAATTTTTTCAAAATAAAATACAGTAATAACAACAAAACGTTGACAATAAAATTAAACTCATAACAATTTTTGAAGTTCTGGATGCATAAAGAAAATGTAGATTTAGAAAACAAATGTGTTCAAGGTTAGCAATTTGGTGAAAGAAAGAGAAAATCATGATAAAATATGTACTCATTAATTAACTACTAAAAATGGTCAAATTTTAGATTTCCAGAGATCTTTTTAATGATTCAAATTTTAGTCCTCACTGAGGGAACTGGGTGGAGCAATAACATTCAAGCTAAAGGAATTATTTGAGTTATTTTTATTGGAAGAATGTTTCAAGCTACTGAAAATGTGATTAAGAAACTGAGAAACGATTCACTTAGACAAATGGCTTGCCCAGTTCACTGACGCTATAAGAAGATCTAAGCTTTCACAAAATTTAAGTTTTATAAAGGCTAGGATTTTTGACAGTTTTTTCACAGTTATTATTTTTAACACAGAAGAGGATGTAATACATGGTACTTGTTAAATATTTGTTGAAGGACTTAAAAACATGATTGCTCTCTTTTACAAATAGAATATACCTCAATTATCACTAAATTTCCATGTTGCTACATGTATTTTTATCATCAAATAATAGATCTAAAAGTTTAATTTAAAAATTATTTTCACATAGATTCAGACTTACAGACAAGTTACAATAGTACAAATAATTTTTGTATATCGTTCACTCAGATTTCCCAAATATTAGCATGCTCTCTTTCTCTGTATACATGCTTTATTAGTCCATTTTAGCACTGCTGATACAGACATATTCACTATCATGAATATGATACAGGCTTATTCACTATCATGAGACTAACATGAAGAAGACTGGGCCCCATGATTCAGTTACCTCCCTCTGTGTCTCTCCCACAACATGTGGGAATTCTGGGAGACACAATTCAAGTCGAGATTTGGGTAGGGACACAGCTATATCAACTTTTTTTTTTTTCTAAATTGCTTGACAGTAAATTGAAGAAGGCATGATGTTTCTTTATCCCTAATACATCAAAGTATTTAAAATTAAAGAACAGTCATAACCACACTGTAATTATTGAAAAGAAAATGATCATTGATACGATAATATTGGTTCATTTGAAGACCTTATTTAATTTTCACCAATTGTCATAGTATCTTTTTCAGAATAAGGGACCTTTGAATCATGTGTTGCACAAAGTTAATAAAGTCTCTTTCCAGCTACTTGGGAGGCTGAGGCAGGAGAATCACTTGAACCCGGGAGGCAGAGGTTGCAGTGAGCCAAGATCGTGTCACTTACACTCCATCCTGGGCGACAAGAGTGAATCTCTGTCTCAAAAAAATAAAAATTACTTTCTTATATACTTTGAGTTACCTATTTAGATAATATTTTACATTTAAAAGTGTCTGACACTTATTAACAGCTTAATAAATGTTTAATAAACTCCTAACAGAATGATAGATTGTCCAATTTAATGAGTGAATGTTTGAGTTCAGTCATGACTGTAAATAAATTCCATTTGTAGAGCATTTTAATTAGCAAGCAAATACTGAATTCATGTTTAATTGCATATTATATTATTATTGTTTTAAAATAAATACCTAAGTTATTGTTTGATAATTGCAGGGAATTTATAAGCTAATGTATCTTTATATATTTTGCTATTGGAACACGTTTTATAGATAAGATTTTGTCCTTTCTCCTCATTGTTTTATAATTATATTTCAAGACAGTTTTAAACTACTTTTTGGTTTATATTATTATCAGAAATATTTTTCTGTGCTCAACATAGCTTTTTAGATACTATCGAGATATTGAGAAAATAAAGTAAATATCCTCATCTTCAGGGAATTTATTTTGCAAAAATGTTAAATATAATAAACATTTAAGACAATAAAAAATCCTTAATGGTATCCTCATTAGCCTTCCAGAGTCCTGGTCAGCTTATTCTAACCTCAGGTAAAAACTATTTTATCTTCCAGATCATTTCAGTGACTCTCTTACAAGAGCTAGAATCATTGACCTTTACAGATGGACAGAATCCAAGAGATATGAAGGCCAACTTGTGTCTAAAGAAGAGAAACCTGAAGGCTAGGAATTCCCAGAGATGCCTGTCATCACACAGCTGGTTAGGAGAAATGTCATAATAAAAATGTGGGCTTCTAAATCTCTTATTTTAAAAATGTACATATATGACTGAAAATGTACTAAAAGAAATATTTATAGGCATATTTTTCTAATAAGAGGGGGAATATCTTTATGGTAATCTTTTTACCCCGTAATCAGCACTGTATATTTCCTGGGTGAGCATTACAAACAAAAAGTTAATTATATTTTCAAAAGCAACAATACAATGAATTGTCACTAGGTTTTTTTATTCAGAAAGGCCTGGGGAAGTTGAAAGTATTTTAAGTTCCATTATTTGAGCATAACGGCAAGAAATATTCCAGTAGCAAAACTGTGCAAGAGTAGGTTTTGTTTCACATATAATGATTTTTGGTACTATGTTGCCTTTTACGATGCAGTTATTTGTTGTGTTGGTCTGGTTATCTTGTGGCAGCAGTCAACAATGTGGTGGTAACCCTAATCCTGCATAGCAGTTGACAGATGATAATCTTTCAGCTCAGTAGCATAGAATACCATTTTCTCCAGATACATTTTTCATAGAGTAATCTTTACTTATTTCCAAACTAGAGTGGGCAAAACATCAAACTATAGTTACAGAAAATAGAAAAAATAGACATCTCCAAATAACTTTATTATATTTCCTGTTAGGAAAGTACAGACTTGGAATGCAAATGACTAGGGCTTGTGTTAACTGTATGACTCTGTGCAGGTTTTCTAACCTCTATTAGCATGCATTTTCTCATCTATAAAATGGGACTAGTAACAGTACATGCCTCATAATATAGTTGAGAAGATTAAATGAGATAATCCATGTAGCATGTTTAGTATATGTAATGAATTCTTGATAAAATTAACTGTTGGTATCATGAATATTAGAGCAGTGCCACATACCACTAAGACAAACATGAGCAGAAATGGTGGTGGAAGGTAAGTGTGCTTCGGGGTTGAGGAAAGCAGGATGAAAACACTTTACAAATTCTGCTGCTCTAAAGTAACTGAGATAGTATCATGAGATCAGGATTTTGATAGGATTTTGTAATAAGATAGATATAGCTCAATTTTTAAACTAATCTATGTGATAAGAATTCTTGGCCTGCTATGGTCTGAATGTTTGCATCCCCCCAATATTTATGTTGAAATTCTAATCCCCAGGGTGATGATGTTAGGAGGTGGGAGCCTTTGGGAGGAGATTAGGTCATGAAGGTGGATCCCCTCATGATGGGATTAGTGCCCTTATTAGAAGAGATACGAGAACTTTCTCTTTCTCTGTTCTCTGACACCTGAGGATACAATGAGAAGGCAGTCATCTGCAAACTGAAAGAGTGCCCTCACCAGACACCAGATCTGCCAGCACCTTGATCTTATACTTACTACCCTTTAGAACTGTGAGCAACTAATTTAAGTTGTTTATAAATCACCAGTCTATGATATTTTGTTACAGTAGCCAGAATGGACTAAGATATGACCCATACCTTGATAGTTCCAGGAGTGCTGGGGACAACAGGGAAGGGGAAAAATATACTTTTCCATCAATATCCCAAGAAATAGTCAGACCTAAGAGAGCACTGACATTGAAGTTAGTAGGGGAAATGAAGGAGAATTCTTGCTTGGAAGTAGAGTAGTGAGTAAGCAGTACTTTAAAATGCCTTCAGGGGCCAGATGCTAAAATAATCATCAGCATTCACGTGGATAATAAGGAATCATGGGACTGTGATAAATACGAGACTATATGCCTCATTCATACGCCTTCAAAAATTACACAAACATACTAACAAACCAAATACAACAGTTCTATAGACAAAATTTGGCCATACGACAAGAGTTTGGACCTCTAGAAACCAGTGAGTCTTAAAACTGTTTTCTTTTCAGTATATTATAATTTCTCTAACAATTTTGTAACAAAAACAGTTCAGTTAGAGGAAAAATATCTGGGTTTTTCTTTAGGATTTTTCATAAAATATTATGTATATGGACAAAGAATGACTTTGGAGAATATATAATACATTCTTTAGCAAATCTTTAAAGATTGTTTGATACCATTTACTGTATCTGTAAATAACTGCTATATGCCCTGTTTACTGTAAATAACTGCTATATGCTCTTTCCTACATTGTCTCATAAAATTTTTACAAAACAAAAATATTGTGGTCTTGCTACTAAGAATGAAACTGATGCTAAGAACAGCAATGTAATTTGTTGAAAGTTCAATAACTAAATGAAGAGGCAGGACCGGAAACCAGGCTTGTATCTTAATCCAAATTCCATGAGATGAAATATTGTTATACTGTCTTCCTATTTTTGCTGAGAGAATCTAATTAGATAATGCATTTAAAAGAACTTAAAAAATTAAAAAATTCAAGGTAATCTATAATTAATAATTACATCAAGAAGTAATTTTAGACACTAAAATTTCCCATACATTTAATTGAAACCCAGTCTCATATGAAAACAAATGTATATGTACTTTTGCCAAGTAATTGTATTATAATCTGAAATGAATATCAAAGGGTTTTATAGCATGAAACAATTGAATGTCATTGGCTTAAGGTAAAGAATACTTTATTAATGAGTATTTTATTAATTTTTTTACTTGAATTTCTATATTGAAAGATACTAGATCATCATAGACCTGAGTATTTCCTTTTAATTTTGTAAAATTTAAATTAAAGAAAATTTCAAATTCATTTTTATTTTTTACCTAGATAATGCATGCATATCACTAAAAATTAAATATATAATGTTTTTAATGAAAACTACTATATTCTCATTTTTCTCCCAGCCTCACTCTGTCACCCAGGCTGGAGTGCAATGGTACAATCTCGGCTCGCTGCGACCTCCACCTCCCAGGTTCAAATAATTCTCCTGCCTCAGCCTCCTGACTAGCTGAGACTATAGGTGCCTGCCACCACACCTGGCTAATTTTTGTATTTTTAGTAGGGACAGGGTTTCACCATGTTGGTCAGGCTGGTCTCGAACTCCTGATCTCAAGTGATCCACCCACCTCGGCCTCCCAACCTGCTGGGATTACAGGCATGAGCCACCGTGCCCAGCCCCACCCTCATTTTATTATGGACTTCTTATTTCAGTCCTGCTTCCCAGAAACAACACACCTCCTAATCCTTTCCATGCTTTCTTTGGAATTGATCTCCATATTTCTAACTAATGTGCTTACACTGCTATTTTTTGATTTATCACATTTAGACATTCCCAATGTAGTTTCATTAACATTTAAGCTTTCCTGCCATCTTCTTTACTCATTTTTTCAACGAACATTTTCTGGGTACCTACTATATGTTGAGCGTTACTCCAGGCTCTGGAAACACAGATAAACAAACCAGACAAGTGCCTCTTTTCATAACACTTCCATTCTATAGGGGAGATACGTGATAAAGGGCTATAGGTGATATAAGGAAAATAGGCAAGGTATTGTGTGATATGAATGGGACAGTTTTCCTCTTCACAGTTTCTCAATTTTCTCAATATAATTAATCAAAATGCTTTCCCCTTAACCAATTATTATACTTTAATACACTTTATTTCTCATAACACTTTTATTTATCCTGACATTCATAAGTCGTGTTATTAAAATTTGTTTGTTTTTCTGAATATCTATCAGTATTTTGCAAATGCTTCAACAGATCTCTCACAAATGTATTGCTATTTTCCCCAAGTGATCAAACATAATTCTCAACACACTATCCGTTACATTTTATTTTCCAAGATCCCTTTGTTCCTCAGATATCCATCCTTTCTGTTCACTCAGCAATTGTTCTTGAATGCTTGTGCTCCTTGTCATTCTGAGACTTTACTTCACTATTATCGTGAATCTCCTTCTCCCTGATTGCTTGTGTTTTTCTTTCCCTTTTGTTAAAACACATTTCCAGGCACATCTTCAGTAAGTGTACACAGGAAGTAAACTATTTTAGTCTTGCGTGTCTGACTACCATCTCCAAACCTACTCCCCGCTACTTCATTAAATGACCATTCCATTCAGCTTTCTCTAAGAGTCACAATAATAGATTTTTATATTTTCATTTTATTTTTATATTCCACCTTACATATTTTCTTATCTTTTTGTAGAAAGTTTTTCTTTTTAAAAAATTTGGTGGTTTTTGCTTTTTAATCTAAGTCTTCTGTGTTAGAAAATTATCTGCCATGTATCATGATTCTTGTTGCTCTCTTTATATTTAAGGCACTAAAAATTAATTGTTAGTTCAATATACATGGGGATTATCCATTGAGATTTTTCTCTAGAGCAGTTAGTAAACTTTTTCTGTAAGAGGCCAGAGAGTAAATATTTTAGGTTTCACGGGTTACTTGTTTTCCATTACAAGTATTCAACCCTGACATTGTACAGTGAGAATAGCCACAGATAGTATGCAGTGAATGGGTAGGGCTGATTTCCAATAAAAGTTTATTTACAAAAACATGCTGTTGGCTAGATTTGGCCTGCAGGCCATAGTTCTAGGGTAATTAGAGGAGGAACTTTATTTTTCATATTAGTAAGCTTTTTCTCAGTGGATATTTAGTTTCTTCACAGAAGAAAACTCTAATTTCCTATCTGAAGGTGTTTAGGTAGTGTATTGACACACTGGTGTTGGAAGCTGTATTTTTCAATATTTGCTATGTAGACAATCCCTGTTTTAGGTTAACTACTTCTCTCATCCTCCCAGAATTTCGATTCTCTGATGTTTATTTTCTCCACAGAAAAGCCTCTAGCATCTGAAAGTTTTGTGATTGGAGTAGTCACCTGACTGCTTTACCTCAGTCCTCAACGCTAGCTGTTACCAAGTCCTATGCCCTCCAGCGTTCTGTAAATAGACTTGTTACTCATCAGTATCTCCCTCTGTAGCACTTAGGTTTTATAATAGTTTCCTTAGGGGCCCTTAATGAGGTATAACTCTTCCATTTGCCTTTCCTCTTCCACAAATCGGATGACATATTTTGTTCAGTGTTATCCTCACTCCCATTCTCAACGTCTTTCTGGGTTTATAACATATTCAATTCCCTAACTGTCATTTTGTTGGAGATTCAAGAGGGATCTGAGATACATGTATATACTCTTAGCCATATTTATGTAGAAGTATGTGGGGTTTTATTATAAAATAGCAAGGTTCACATAATATTAGAAGTGAAATGGAAAGATAGAAAATACCTAAGCTCTAACAGTCAGAGGGAATATTTAGTTGTAGTACACAAGATGTATCATAACATTCATGTTTTTGTTCATCAGTTTATCTGTTTTTAAGCAAGATTCAGTCTGCAGTTTAAACTTCATTCCCCAAATTTGAGTAGGATTTTTAAAATGTCTCCATCAAAGCATCTTGATTAGCGTACACAAAACATATTACATAAGCAGATGAGAATCCAGCATAGAGCGTAGCAACTACACTATGATGATATGTAGGGTGAATTCTTTTCATAGTTATGCAGAACTGGTTGAAGGATTGTGTACAGCATACTAGAGAGAAGCAAAGCCCTGTTAATATAATTGATTATCATTTTATTTTAAAAATCAAAATAAAATTACAATTGTATAAAAAGTATGATTTCTAAACACATTTTAATACTTATTAAAATAAATACATATTCCATTGCAAATCAGTTTTGAAATTAGAAAAAAGTACCAATAGAACCTAGATAGGTAAATAGAACTGAAGACAGACAGTTATCTTAAGTACATCTGTTTCATGATATTAATTCCTCATCCACTACTGATATGACATATATTTATTAATCACCCAACATGGTGAGAAAAGTAAGATGATATACTAGAAAAACCAGTGACAATAACAAACCATAGCCTGAAGTTCATATTCAAGGTTAAGCATATGTCTTTATCTGCTTACAGATACATAGATAAATAACAGGGGCAAGTTATTAAAAATATTAATCTTTATGTTTAAACCTTTTAAACATTGGGAAACTAATATTTCCTTTATTTTACCACAATATAAGTTAATGAAGTAAACTATGACATGTGCCAGTACTGTCTTGCAGGTCATATAGGTATTCAGTATAGTTGTGAGGCAGGAGAGCAGGGTCTGGAGGCAAGGAACGTAAGGCCGTTTCACGGTGACTTCCTAGAACTAAATTGAAAGGAAAATCCTAATTTTCCAAGCCTAACTAACCATAGGCTACCTCCATTGCAAACTCCCACCTCTTCTGCATGGCAGATGGAAAATTGAAAGTACCTCTGCAGAAAGCAACTAATCAGACGTTTGCATAGGAGTGTAACTTTGTAACTTCAGCCTCTGATTGGTTGGCTTTCTGCAACCAATCAGACTGATTGCGGGCCACCACTTCATTTATATAATGTAACAACAAGTGGCCAATGGGAAACCTCTAGCGGGTACTTGGACCCTAGAAGATTCTATACCTGGGGCCCTTGAGATGCTGCTAGGGCAACTCCCACACTGTGGAATGTACTTTCATTTTCAATAAATCTCTGCTTTTGCTCTTTCGTTGCTTCATTCTTTCCTTGCTTTGCTGTGCATTTTGTTCGGTTCCTTATTCAAAATGCCAAGAACCTGGACAACTTGAAGTCAAGACCCTCTACTGGTAACAGTTGGGTGGAAAGGTGGACACACTCTGGGTACTGTTGAAGTTGGACCTCTAGATCCAACCTTGCTAATGAGATATTAATCTGGGCCCCTAAATGCAAAACTTGTTAAGTAACACCTTTTGCAGAATATTAGCCTTAACATGACTTACTCCTGTCTGAATCATTAGTGCTCAGTACAGTGCCTGATGCATAATAAACACTCAAGAAATCTTTGCTGATTTAATTGGATTTGATTTTTGCTTACCCTAATTTAATAACATCCCAGAGACAACCAGGAGCTCAATTTGGCCAAGTCTTTTATCCTCTTTGTTCATTGTTTCCTTCTGAGGCTTTTGCAACTTGATTTGCAAATACAGGTTTCTTATTTATTTGTTTTGAGATGGAGTCTTGCTCTGTTGCCCAGGCTGGAGTGCAGTGGCACAATCTCGGCTCACTGCAACCTCTGCCTCCCAGGTTCAAGCGATTCTTCTGCCTCAGCCTCCCGAGTAGCTGGGATTACAGGCATGCGTCACCACGCCCAGCTAATTTTTGTATTTTTAGTAGAGAAGGGTTTCACCATGTTGGCCAGGCTGGTCTTGAACTCCTGATCTCGTGATCCGCCTGCCTTGGCCTCCCAAAGTGCGGGGATTACAGCCGTGAGCCACCATGTCTAGCCACAAATATAGGTTTTATAAAGAAATGTCATTAACATTGAAAACATACTTTTAAATTATTTAAAAGTACTAATGAATGTAATTCTCAAGGAAGAAGCATTTTAGTTGTTTCATAATTAACTTGTCTAATACAATGCCCGTTTTACTGAAGAGACAAGTTATAGGATTCATTAAAATACACACAAGCCTTAATGACAAAATATAAAAATATCCGGATCTACATTATTATACTTAGAATGATGTAAAAAAAAAAAAAAAAACTATTTTGAGGTAATTTGAGGCAGTACTTTTAACATTTCAACAGATATATTACTTTTTTTCCTATACATTTTCACTAACACTGTGGCCTCAATATTGTCCGTTTCCAGGCAACCTTAGCAGGATCTTAAATTTTTCCATATTTTCTGCGTATACTTCCAAAAATTCTCCCTCTTTTATCTAAGTGATTCCTAACGTTTGTCACTTCTTGGTCGTCAAGACAAGATAGACAAGAGTTTAATCATGTGTGGCTCTTTTCTTGTTGACCTCTCCACTTCTCACTAATTAAGTAAAACCATTGCTTCTAAAAAGCATTTCTCAAACACTTTATCCTTATAAGTTCTCTAATCAAAATCTTTAACTGTGCAGAACATTCTTTTCACTGTAGTCAAATTAGACTTAAATAGGTTCAACTGTTGCTTTTCCACATTCTCAACCTCATAACGTCAATTTAATCAACTGACTGGAATATGTTATTCATTAACACTATCTCATACAAATATGTCTTTTGCATTTCTGTTAAGATAAGCACAATTTTATATGAATCCTTGGATTAGTCTTTTATGCACTTGTAATTTAAAGTGGCATGTAGTTTCTGTTACATGAATTAATTACATTCATATTTCATGCAAGAGTTTCTCTTTGTTTTATATATTTCATTCAAAACATTGGCCTGAAGCATGACACACAGGAAGATAGAGATATATAAAGAAAAATATTTTACTGTAATCCAGCTCTGCTATAATTATTCAAAGCTCTTTGATTATGCAGATTTACATACTTCAGCTTCTACTCACCCAGACTTTATACCTCACTGACAATGCTCTAAGAACATTTTAAAATGTAATGATTAAAACGCTTTTTTCTAAATAATCCTCCATGTGAACTTATTCAGGAGTTTCTAATCTTGGGCACTTGCACCCCTGGGTGAGGCAAAAGCAAAAATGGTGGCCCTTGTCTTATGCTTAGTTGTTTGAAAAGCCAAATGCAAATCTCAACATTTTCATAAGCTGAGGCTGCACTACTCAAGTGAAACCTGACATTCTCTTGTTCTCTTTTATTTTTTTCCTGGAAGTCTTTTCAGTTTGCAAGTTAACTAATTATCACAGCTTATTTGAAACTCTGTTAGTTCTATTTGTCTTTAACAAAATGGAGAAAGTGAATTATGACCAAGTTTGTTGGGAGGGCAAACTTTCAGAACACGCAGTCTGGGCATAGAAATAGGGAGCAGAATTGAGGGTATGACTGTTTTTAAAACCTTGGAAAAATCTGATATAAGATATTTCAGGATGTACTATGGTTTAAGTACTGGTTTCTTTTCTTTTCTTTTTTTTTTTTGACAGAGTTTCACTCTTGTCACCCAGGCTGAAGTGCAATGGCACGATCTCGACTCACCTCACTGCAACCTCCGCCTCCTGGGTTCAAGTGATTCTCCTGCCTCAGCCTCCTGAGTAGCTGGGATTACAGGCATGCACCACTACACACAGCTAATCTTGTATTTTTAGTAGAGATGGGGTTTCTCAGTGCTGGTCAGGTTGGTCTCAAATTCCTGACCTCAGGTGATCCGCCCACCTCGGCCTCCCAAAGTGCTGGGATTACAGGCATGAGCCACCATGCCTGGCCCAGGAACTGGTTTCTTACCCCCAGAGATGAGTGAATAACTGATCCTTTATTTAGTTACATACCACGTGAAATTCAGAAATGTTTTTGGACATGGCCATATTTACTCTGCAGAGTCAAGGATAACAAATATGTTTATTTCTGAGTGTTTTTTGATGCAATAACTTTTATGAATTTGCTGCATGTTGTATAACCATGTTTGATGAGGAACTACCGATCCAGAATTGGTATCTCTTACGTATCCAGACACAACTACATACATATTTAATTTTGCTTTGTTTTTGTTTTTTTGAGACAGAGTCTCACTGTGTCGCCCAGGCTGGAGTGCAGTGGTGCAGTCTCAGCTCACTGCAACCTCTGTCTCCCAAGTTCAAGTGATTCCCATGCCTCAGCCTCTCAAGTAGCTGGGACTACAGGCGTGTGCCACCATGCCCAGCTAATTTTTTTTTTGTATTTTTTTTTTTCATAAATACAGGGCTTCGTCATGTTAGCCAGGCTGGTCTCAAACCCCTGACCTCAAGTAATCAGCCCACCTCGGCCTCCCAAAAGTGCTGGGATTACAGTCATGAGCCACCATGCCTGGCCCATATTTCATTTATGTATAGAAATTGAGCACAGAACAGGATATATGGGCTTCCAAAAGCTCTGAAGGGACCCTTACTCACATATATATTCTCATCTTCAATATGCATTTGCCTGGTGAAGATGCTGGGCTCAGGCAATGTGGACTTTTACCACAATTGCAGTGATTTCCTTTTGTAATAGGTCTATTTCATCTACTAAACCAATGGTAGTGCACAATTGTTCCATGAATCCAAGCATACTGACCCATGTCAATGCAATTGTCATGTAATATGGAAGAGGAGTTGGGAATATTTAACCATAAAACTGATATTTTTAAAAGCAAGATTAAAACAAAGAAAGAAATATGCCATCAGAAAAAAATGAATTAGATTAAGAATAAAGTCATTTGTAACCTATATATGTTTTATAAATTTTTTCTAATGTACATTTGCAAGGCAAACAAAAGTTATAGCGGTAATAAAGGATATACTGATAATACTACCTATGACACACTGAACCTCAGCAGCTCCTTTCATTTTTCTAGATTTTGTTCCAGTTTTCATCCAGTGGTATAAATTTGACATAGCTATAGTTAAAGTTCACAGTGTAATTGAATACTATTGCAACCTATATGTACTATCAATTATTTAAATATTTGTTTTTTTCTTCTTTTCTCTTTAATTTTTCTATTGTATAGAAGATACAGTCTTTTAAATTTAGAATTACATAATGACTGTTTAAGTTGGCAGGCAGGAGTGACCATATTAATAAGATAGTGGATGATAAAGAGAACAGAGAAGACACCAGGTAAACTTAAGCAAAGAGCACTGAGGAAAACGAAAACAAAACAAGTGGCCCAAGTCCTCCTACCTAGGACTTATACTCTGCATTACACATTGGCATTAATTTTTATGCTTTATTTCATACTAAATAGATGAAAAAATTAAGCAAATTTTTTTATACAAATTCATATTTTTGGAAGGTTACATTCTTTTTTTGTACATTTATTTGCTGTGTGTTGTCTCTTATGTTGAATATTAAGTGAAAAGAGATAGGCCCTTATCATCCCAAGGGTATAATGAATACCCTGTGGTCAAAAATCTCCCCACTGTTAACCACTGTTACCCCAAACTAGAAAAAGACATTACAAGAAAAGGAAACTATAGGCCAGGTACGGTGACTCACACCTGTAATCCCAGCATTTTGTAATCCTAGCATTTTGGGAGGCTGAAGCTGGAGGGTAGTTTGAGCCCAGGCATTCTGAGATCAGCCTGGGCAACATTTCCTACAAAAAATAAGGAAATAAGCTGGGTGTGATGGTGCGCAACTGTAGTCCCAGCTACTTGGGAGGCTAAGGATTACTTGAGCCCACGAGGTTGAGGCTGCAGTGAGCCATGATAGTGCCACTGCACTTCAGCCTGGGCAACAGAGGGAGACTCTGTCTTAAAAAAAAAAAAAAAGAAAAGAAAAAAATAAGGAAAGGAAAGGAAAAACTATATGTCCATATTTCTTGTAAATCTAAATGCAAAAAATCTTACCAAAATTTTAGCTAATGGAGTCTAGCAGCATATAAAGAAAATAATGTTTTATGATAAAGTAGGTTTAATCCCAGGAACACAAGATTGGTTTAACAGTAGAAACAAATTGATATAATTCATCATATTAAACAAATTTTTTAAAAAACACGAAATCATCTCATTAGATGCATAAAAAGCATCTGACAAAATTTACCAACCATTCCTACCAAAACCAATAAAACTCTTGGAAACTAGAAATGGAAGGGACCTTCCTTAACCTGACCAAAAAATATTTACAAAAACCAACAGCTGAAATCATACTTACTGATGAAAGACTGAAAGCTTTCCCCCTAAGATGATGAAGAAATCACAGATGTTTGCTCTCAACACCTTTATTCTACCTTGTACTGGAGGTTGTAGCCAGTGCGATAAGGCAAGGACAAATACAAGGAATACTGATTAGTAGAAAGGAAGACAAACATACAACTGTATTTGTAGACAACATATTCGTCTATGTGGAAAGTCCTAAAATATCTAATGTTTTCTATTTTTATTTTTATTTTTTCTGAGACAAGGTCCTGCTCTATCACCCAGGCTGAAGTGCAGTGGCATCATCATAGCTCACTGCAGCCCCAAACTCCTGGGCTCAAGTGAGCCTCTTGCCTCAGCCTCCTGAGTAGCTGAGACTACAGGCATGTGCCACGACATGTTTGTGTCTGTTTTTTCTTTTTTTTTTAATTTTTTTTTGTAGAGATAAAGTCTCACTATGTTGCCCAGGCTGGTCCTGAACTCCTGGCCTCAAGTAATCCTCCTGCCTTGGCCTCCCAATGTGTTAGGATTACATCCATGAGCCACCACACCCAGTCCACCTACAGATAAATTTAACAAAAAGTGTATCTTCTGGTACTGTGAACTGCAGAACTGCAAATTGTCACAGAGCTATTAAAGCAAACCTAAATAAATAGGTTTTAATTTGCATTTTGCTCATAATTAGTAATGGTGAGCATCTTTTTCTGTGCATATTTGCCACTTATATGTATTATTTGATGATATGGTGTCTATTCAAATATTTTATACATTTGTAAGACAAATATTTTATTTTAGAATAGTTTTAGATTTACAAAAATGAAAATAGTACAGGGAGTTCCCATATACCTTGCACTCAGCTTCTATTATTAATATCTTACATTAATATGGTTCACTTGTGTATTATGAGAGGGATTTACACATGAAAAATTGAAACACAACTCTACACAATGATATATACTCAAATGTTGAAGCCAGTTTTGTTTAAAATTCTCCCAAATTGAAAACATCCCAATTGTCCATCAACAGGTGAATAGATAAACAAATTACAATATAGCCATACAAAAGAATATTATTCAGGCATAAATTATTGATACAATTAACAATATAGACAAATCTTAAAAGCATTATGTTAAGAGAAAGAATGCAGACACAAAAACCTACAACTTTTGCCAATTCATATGAAATTCCAGAATAGAAAAAAAGTATAGTAACAGAAAAAAGATCAGTAATTACCAGGGGCTGGAGTCAAGGAAGAAGACTGAATGTAAAGAGAACAGAGGAAACTATGGGGAAAACGGTGAAACGATTTTGTATATCGATTGATTCTCATGGTAGTTACAAGACTGTATGCATTTATCAAAACATATGTTGAACCTAAAAAAGTCAATTCTATAGAAACGAAGAGCAGAAAGGTCATTATTACTAGAAGTAGGTGGGGGTGGTAGGGATGAGGAAAGGGGAGATATTGATGAAAGGATACAAAGTTTCAGTTAAACTGGAATAATATGTTTTAGTGATTTTTTTGTACTGTATGGTGACCGTAGTTAATAATGTGTTTTAAATTTCAAAACTGCTAAAAAATATAGATTTTTTAAATGTTCTCATCACCAAAAATGTATAAGCTAGTTAGGTGATAGATGTGTTAATTAGCTTGAAGTAATCTTTCTACAATGTATACATAGATTAAAAATATCACATTGTACTCCATAAATATATAGTTATTCATCAATTAGAAATAAATGAAAACCCTCATAGAACTGTATGCTTTTTTTTTGAGATGGAATCTCATTCTGTCACCCAGGCTGGAGTGCAATGGCGAGTTATCGGCTCACTGCAACCTCTGCCTCCTGGGTTCAAGCAATTCTCTGCCTCAGCCTCCTGAGTAGCTGGGATTACAGGTGCCTGCCACCATGATGGGCTAATTTTTGTATTTTTAGTAGAGACAGCGTTTCACTATCTTGGCCAGGCTAGTCTTGAACTCCTGACCTCGTGATCCACCCGCCTCGGCCTCTCAAAGTGCTGCGATTACAGGCGTGAGCCACCGCGCCTGGCCAGAACTGTATGCTTCTAATGAATGAATTTTAATATACGTAAAACACATCTCAACAAAACAAATTTAAAATATAAGATGGTAGGTGTTATTATGATGGAGGTCACGGAGTTCTGTAGCATGGAGGCACTTTGAAGGGCATGTTTGTCCACCTGGCTGTTCAACTGGGCGTCTTTGAGGAGACAAGGCTTGTTTCCTAAGTCTTGAAAGATGAGTAGGAGTTGCTAATAATGAAAGACGTGATGGTATTTCAAATAGAAGATCCCTGTAAATCACTAACATTAAAGTATTAACTTAAACCAAGATTTAGCGATTTTGTATCAGAAGAATGGTCAGTGTTTCTGGGTTTTTAATACAATAAAGAAGTCTCAGCTTCTTATCCTTAAGATGCCCTTTTGAAGTACGTAAATCTCTGTATAAATGTGTACCTTTTCTTGTCATTAAGCAAACTTTTAACATAGCATACATTAATAATCAGTACTGTTTCAATTGCAAGTGGCAGAAATCCAATTTAAACCCCATTATGAAATACAAGATTATATATATATATAATTTATTTATTTATTTTATTACTATTATTACTTTTGCTCATATAGAAGAAAAAAATTGAAGGGTAGACCCGGTCTCAGGTACACCAGGCTCAGATTACTCAAATGATATTGTTAACAGCCTGTTGGTTAATTTCCATCTTTCAGGTTTGCTTTCTTTAATTTTAAACGTTTTCTTAGGTAAGTTTTCTTCAAAGAATAAAGTTACTGTGTAATTTATTATCCAAACCAGGACAATGTTATTACTAAATACACTGGGATTACAGGCATGAAGTAGGATTGTCCTGAACAATTGGGGATGAGTGGGACCATAACAAGATGAACAAAAGCAACTCCAGGCTTATGTATTTCCACTTGGCATCCTCACTGGTAACATTTCATTCCTAATGTTTCCAACAAAACTATATGGTTGATACTCATTTTGGGTTACCTCATCATGCCTTAACCAAACCTTGTGGCTAGGAAAATACAATACACTGACAGGACATTTGCTTGCCTCTCGAGCTAGTAAGCCCCCAAAAATATGTAAGTAGATTTGGTTGTCTAAAGGAAAATAAAGATATTGTGATTTTTATTTTTATTTATATATTTATTTATTTATTTTGTGACGGAGTCTCACTCTGTCGCCCAGGCTGGAGTGCAGTGGTCCAATTTTGGCTCGCCGCACCTCCACCTCAGGTTCAAGCAATTCTCCTGCCTCAGCCTCCTGAGTAGCTGGGATTACAGGCACGTGCCACCATGCTCGGCTAATTTTTGTATTTTTAGTAGAGACAAGGTTTCACTATGTTGGCCAGGCTGTTCTCAAACTCCTGACCTCCGGTTATCCACCCGCCTCAGCCTCCCAAAGTGCTGGGATTATAGGCATGAGCCACCGCACCCAGCTGAAAATAAAGACTTTAATTCCGGAAGGAGAAATAAATAGGTTGATAAACAAAGCTGTCCACTGTAGATGGCATATATTTTCATATAATTTTATTTACCATAACTTATTTGATTAAATATTTTTTATCTTTTTTAGAAATGGTAGTCTTTAAAAGTCTCTGTAACATGTTGAATTACTATGTCACAATATGAATAGAGTTAAAATAGAATTTCAAGTATTTTTTAATCAAGCAATTTATAGCATGTAGTTGAGGTTGTGGACTAGACTGAAGAATGCATTCCATATTGTAATTTCCCCCAAAATAAATTTTATTTGTAAGTAATAAACTTTTTATAACATCATACATTCTCCCTTTCTTTGCCACTATTGCTTTACCTATATTTCATAGTATTTCTATTAACTTAGTTTTTCTTTTTGAAATGAATCCACTGAAATTATGATTGTATGTTTTCTGGAGTGTTTGATTTTCCCTGTCAATCAGGATTGTAAGCATGGGTTGTAATATGGGCATATAATTATTTATCTAAGTTATTTCAGCCACTTTATATTGTTTAAAATTGAGAACCACGGGAAACTATTCTCTTTTCCTCTGACTCATATCACTTTTCAGATGTTTCTCTCTTTTCACTTAAAAAGGGGTATTCTGCACATTGAGAGACATTCGTCTAAGTCTATATTGGAGAAGCAAAGCAATATGAGAAAATTAAGAGAACCATGAAACTGATGCTTGTGGTTTTACTTCATTTTATAACCTTCCAAGGGGTGCCAAAGCAAGTTTGTTCTTTCCCAGGCTCACCTATTTTCTTTCTTATCACATGCTTTTTATCCACATGCTTTTTATCCACTTCTGTGTGTCAAAGTGCTACTGATAAACTGGTCTCCCAATTGTCTTTTTATTTGTGGTTGAGATTTCTGTTCTGATTTTTTTTTTTTGAGACGGAGTCTCGCTCTGTCGCCCAGGCTGGAGTGCAGTGGCCGGATCTCAGCTCACTGCAAGCTCACTGCAAGCTCCGCCTCCCAGGCTTACGCCATTCTCCTGCCTCAGCCTCCCGAGTAGCTGGGACTACAGGCGCCCGCCACCTCGCCTGGCTAGTTTTTTGTATTTTTTAGTAGAGATGGGGTTTCACTGTGTTAGCCAGGATGGTCTCGATCTCCTGACCTCGTGATCCACCCGTCTCGGCCTCCCAAAGTGCTGGGATTACAGGCTTGAGCCACCGCGCCCGGCCTTCTCTTCTGAATTTTAAATTCACTGGCAATTGGCCATCTCCACCTACGTATTGTAACCACAACTGAAACAGAACGAGTTTCACATTTAACACAATGTCTCTTTGTGTCACCCCCTTATGCAAAATATGCTTTATCTAAGTGAATCTTAACACATACCACAGTGTTCATGTGAGAATCTTACAAAGCTCTCAAATACTTTTTTGTCCCTTATACTCATACCAAACTGTGCAAATTGTATGCTCCAATCATTCATTAAATACTTTTAATATTTTTTTCTAGCCCTGCTACTTTTATTATAACTCACTCCATCATCAATTCCCACCCAGATTATTGTCCATTACTTCTGGTCTCCCCCAACCCATTCTCTACATTAACACTAGGGAGATCTTTTAAAATGCCCATCAATGATAGACTGGATAAAGAAAATGTGGCACACATACACCATGGAATATTATGCAGCCATAAAAAAGAATGAGTTCATGTCCTTTGCAGGGACATGGGTGAAGCTAGAAACCATCATCCTTTGCAAACTAACACAGGAACAGAAAACCAAACACTGCATGTGCTCGCTCATAAGTGGTAGTTGAACAACGAGAACACATGGTCACAAGGAGGGGAACATCACACACTGAGGCCTGTCGAGGGGTTGGAGGAAAGGGGAAGGAGAGCATTAGGACAAATACCTAATGCATGTGGAGCTTAAAACCTAGATGACGGGTTGATAGGTGCAGCAAAACACCATGGCACAACCTGCATGTTCAGCACGTGTATCCCAGAATTTAAAGTAAAATAAAAAAAAATTTAAAATATGCAATGATATATACTTCCACTTTCAGTCCTGATAGAGTAATTGTGGAGGGCTAATGTTGCCATTGACAACAACCAGATGAAAAAGAAAAATAAACAAGAGAAGATTCATTTAAGAGTCTAAGATTCCTGAGTGAAGGAAGTGCAGAGAGGTAAGCCAACATGCTATAAGCTCATTTCCCTATTCTGGTATCTGAAGCTTCTTTGCACTGGGTGAGACGCTCAGATTCTGTCAGAAAGCTACAGTCAAGAAGCAAAGAAGCCAACAGAGAGAGTGTGGCAATCTCTTGGGGCTTAAGAAACAAAGACTGGAGTTTGGGATTGACAAAGCAGCTAGGATATATGGGGCTGAGATCCTGGTGAAACGTGGGGAATACCGGTGACTCCCAATACTTGGCAGCACTAGTCTCGAGCTAAAAAACTACATAGAAAGTTGCATGTTTAGATTATGTATTGCTGAGTAACAACGCTTCTCAAAACTGAGTAGGCTAAAACAACAGCAACATTAATTTGCTCACTATTCTGCTATTTGGGAAAGTTCTGGGAGGGACACATTGTTTCTGCTTCACTCAATCACATTGTCTCTGCTTCACTCATTGTCATCTGGGGTTGTGTGAAGGCTCGGGGCTGGAATTATATGAAGACTCATTTTCTCACCACTTACACGTCTGGCAGTTGACACTGGACCTTGGTGGGAGTTGCGATATAAACACTTTCCTATGGCTTTTTATGAAATTGTGGCTTGGTTCCAAGAGAGAATATCCCAAAAAGGTCAGGTGGAAGGAAGTCATGTTGCCTTTTACAACTTAGTTACAGAAATCACATAGCATTCTTTTCACCGTAGAAGCAATTCCACCCATATTCAAAGGAACATAGGTCCTGCTTCCTGAAGTCAGCATTAAATTGTAAGAAAAACATACGTAATGGGATGGGATGTATTTCTCTGTATGTATCCTTGAAAACTACATTATGACTTGCTGAAGAAAAGCATAACAGAATTTATATCAGTCTTACAATGCTGAGAGGGCAGAACCAAAATTCAGAACTCAGCAAAGGGGGCACGCCTTGTAAGTTCACTAGCCTCTAAGTTGGAATCCATGCTGGGCTACACACTAACAGTGAATATAAAACTGAGGAAAATGGAATCTTGGGAAAATTGCAGTTTTGAGGTAATCAGCACCTGGTTGAGTTAGGGTAACCTGACTTTACTCTTTCTTCCTCCCTGAAAATACGGCTAACTCTATTGGGAAAAGATGATGTCTTCTAGAGTGTCTACAATTTTTCATACACAATGTCTGGCATAAAGCAAAAAATTACCAGGTCAACTTATTGAGGAAGGTATAAATGGAATTATACTATTGTAAGTTCCTTATAATATTAAGGTAGACTATAATGAGATAATTTATCATTAGAACAAGCATTTTGATATAAAATAGAGGAGATACAATAGATTACTAAAAACATTTGGTTAATCCAAAAGAAAGAAAAGAGGAACAAAGAATAGAGGACACATTGAAAACAAATAGTAACACGGTAGACTTAAACTCAACCATATCAATAATTACATTAACATTTAATTGTCTAAAAACTGAAAAGGTCAATTTTTGGATTGAAAGTAAGACAAAACTCCATGCTATTTACAAACAATACATCTTGAAATTGAAAACAGAAACTGGTTGGCTTTGAAGAACTGAAAAAGGTATACCAAACAATCATTAAGTATAAGAAAGAATGTTGTTGCTATATTAAATAACAGATAAAATGGATTCTAAGACAGGAAGCATTATCAGAGATAACAAGGGTCCATTTTGTAATGATAAAAGGCTCAATTCATCAAGAAGTTTATACCTCACAATACAACTTTAAAACACATGAAACAAAATTAAGAGAACTAGCACATGCAAAATCAGTAAAAATACAAGAGATTTAAATAACACTGGCAGTCACAAGGATGAACTACCCAACTACCCTTCAAGGGAGGATTTGTTGTCCAAGTCAGTTCCCTCAGATTTTGCCTCAGCTGCAGAGAGCCATCTCATTCAAGGGCATGCCTTAACCTGTGAAACCCAGACCCAGTTATTAACCATGGCCAGGGTCCATACCTAATGGCTAATCAAGGCCTTTCAGGCCACTAAGATATAATTCCCATGGGCCATATACATTCCAGAGAGCCCCATAGGATTGTCTGAGACTTTGTTGGGACTGCAATGTAATTTATCTTCTACCCTTTGCCTAATATTTATTTGTATTACTTTAAAATATTTAATTGAAAATGATTGTATATATTCAAAGTGTACAATGTGATTGTTTGATATACATATACATCAGGTGATGATTATCACAGTCAATTGACACCTCCATCATCATTCATACTGTACATTATACATTGTTCTGTATGGTGTACATTTTACATTGTTCTGTATGGTGTACATTTTACATTGTTCTGTATGGTGTACGTTATACATTGTTCTGTATGGTGTACGTTATACATTGTTCTGTATGGTGTACATTATACATTATACATTATTCTCCAGAACTTGTTTATCTTATAACTGAAATGTTATACCCTTGGTACCCTTGGTACCCTTTGTTTAATATCTCCTCATTTCTGCCACCACTCCCCGCTAACTCCTGGCAACCACCATTCTCTTCTGTTCCTATGATTTAGACTTTTTTAGATTCCATATATTAGGAAGACCATACAGTATTTGTCTTTCTGCGTCTGGCTGCTTGCACTTAGCATAATGTCCTCCAGTTTCATCTATGTCATCACAAATGGGAGGATTTCCTTTCTTACCCCCCATTCACAAGTGTTGATCTTTAGTAAGTATCTTACACAGAAAATGTATTCTCAGTATCTGCTTTTGTATAACTCAACCTGTGACAAACACTGTCAACAAACTTGTCCTAGTTTATGTTTTTCTTTTTGAATATTACATCCAACAATTGCAAACACAGAATTTTAAAAAACGTACATATAACACACACTTGGACATATTCAGGACCATACAAAAAATTCTAATTAATTTTAAAAGGTCAAAATCATGCAAATTGCATTTTATGATCACAGTAATTAAATCAGAAATCAGTAAGAATATAATATCTAGAAAGTCAACAAATATTTAGATGTAACGTAGCACACTTCAAAACTGAATAGTCACTTCATAAAGGAAATATTCAAATACTTAAATATCCAATAAAATATGAAAGTATGCTCAACATTATCCTTTATCTGGGAAACATATTAAAATCAAAATAAGATGCAACTAAAGACCCATTCAAATGGCTAACATGCAACAGAGTGACAATATGAATGTTGGCAAAAATGTGGAATAAGTTAGAGCTCTCATATACTGCTGCTGGTAGGGTGAACTGGTACAACTACTCTGTCAGTATCTACTGAAGATGAACATACACTTACCCAGCAAGCCCACTTCTTTAGTATATATGCAATGGAAATGTATATGTGAATTCATCAAAAAGATATAAACAAGAGTTTTCTTAGCAGAGCTACTCATAGAAACTAAAAACTGGAAACTACCTTGAGGTTCGTCAACAATAGAATGTGAATAAATTGTGGAATATTCACACAAAAGAAGGCTACATAGCAATGACAATAAGCAAATCTATAGAAGATCATGAATACATCTCACAAGCAATGTTGAGCCAGAGAAACTAGAAACAAAATAGTTCAATACTGTTTCAATCAAGTTACATAAAATTCAAAACCAGGCCAAACTAGCTCAGGGTCATATAAATTAAATATATAAAACTGAAAAAAGAGGAGTTAAGATAATGGTTACCTTTGGTGGGGACAGTGACTAAATGGATGTGGGAGAAGCCTTAGGAATGTACCAATAACGTTCAATTTTTCTATCTGAGTGCTGGTTTCACTGGGGTGTTTAGGTTCTGAAAATCCAAGTCTTGAGTAAACATTAGTATAATGGTGTCCTAGTTGCCTTGAATGCCTTCAATAGTTTTCCTCTTCTGTCTGTTTGAAGTAAAACTTCTAAGCAGTACAGAAAGGTCTCCTCATGATTTGGTCCCTTCCACCTTTCCAGCTTTATCTTTAACAAGGTTTTATCACTATCCCTTATCACTATTCTGCATCTGAATTACTTGAGAACAAATTTCACCTCTCATTAAACATTGTGCCTGAGAAACAGTTGGTGTTCAATTTATGTTTACTGAACATGTGACTCCTTGTGTCAAACATCCAAAAATCTATGGACTATGCAAGGGCTATGTGATCTGGAAACCATTTATTCCAAAATTTTATGTGTTCTCACCCAGAATTAACTCTGGAATGTTTCATAGTAATAGTGGACGTTGTATAAGTCAGGGTCCAGTCAGAACATGAAAGTACAACAATTATTTTAAAAGAAATAATTTTGGCTGGGCGTGGTGGCTCATGCCTGTAATCCCAACACTTTGGGAGGCTGAGGCGGGAGGATCACTTGAGGTCAGGAGTTCGAGATGAGCCTGGCCAACATGGTGAAACCCTGTCTCTACTAAAAATACAAAAATTAGCCAGGCGTGGTGGTGGGCACCTGTAATCCCAGCTACTCGGGAGGCTGAGGCAGGAGAATCGCTTGAACCCAGGAGGCGGGGGTTGCAGTGAGCCAGGATGGTGCCATTGCATTCCAGCCTGGATGAGAAACTCTGTCTCTAAATAAATAAAAGAATTTAAAATAAAGAATTTAATAATTTTTAATTGTTAGAGAACATAAAAGATCAAAAGGGAACCTAGAAACGTCTGAGAGGTAGTAACTGCAGAAAGCAGCTACCATTTTTATGACTGGGGGAGAAAAGAAAGAGGTTGTAATATTAAAATATAGAAGCTTAAATGTGGGTTCCCACAGAACAGTCCCTTATTCTTCCTCTAGCCTTCTTCCTCCCTTCCAACTTAAGCTATGTGGTATCCAGGTAACACCACTTATTGGTAAAGACTAACATGAAGCAGCTTGTAGCAGAAATGGGGTTTGCAGTATCCCAGCTCAAGCATCACAAAGCAGAGTAAAGAGAGACAGGCTTGAGATAGAGTATAGAGAGATAGAGAGAGGCAACAGCTGAACAAATAGCACAGTGGGAATCAAAGATGGGTATCCGAATTACAGTTTCAGAAGCAGAACCTTTTTCTTCTCTGCTAAAACGGTTAAGGGTCAGTTCTTAAATTGCTCTCTAGTGTGATTTTAGTCTCCAAAGAGACTGAATGGTAAATGTGAATGTTTTCTTCAAAATACTGAGAGGACATAGAGTTTCCTGGACATTCCCAGGGGCAGACCTAGATAAGTATATTTTGGTAGAAGGTGACTTAGAAGGAATTTCATAAACATTAGCTAAACTGAGCAGAATGGAGGCCCTTCAGACTTAGGGACTACAATGGTAACCATGGTGACTGTAATGTTTATGAGGTAAATTGCATGACCCAGTATATTTTCTACTGCTGTTGAAAATATATCTTTATTTATAGATACGATTTCATCTAATAATAGCAAGAACATGTAAAATGGTTCTTCTAAATGAGTGATTAGGGCTTAATTTGGCCTATCAACTCAAAAAAAGACAAGAAAGTATATCATACACTAGGTATTTTCAGCTGCTTTTACTGAAAAATGCAATTCATACTCATTCCTTTGCAACTTTGGCCAATTTAACCAAGATTCCAATAAAATGTATTTTCTAAGTTTTATAGAAAAATAAATCTTACTATCTAAAAAGCACAGTCTGCTTTTGCTATAATTTGGTAGTGAGAATACTCAGAAACCTTCTGTTATTAAAAAATTCCATAATAACAACAATTGTTTCAAGTGGAAAAGTGTTTTTATAGTCCAAAAAGTTAGGAATAATGAAATTCCCTTACTGTAGCAATTTCATTAATAAAGGTATATTTCTCTGTGTGTGCCTGTGTGTTTACCACCAGAAATATAACAAGCCCAGCATATGCTCATATTAATTTTGATCTTATAATAATGGATTTTAAAAATCTCATTAGCAGATTATTTCTTATACAGCTCTATCAACTTTTATTAATTTCATCACCTATTGTTATGCTTAAAACCGCACGAAGTCACTCAGTTTGGATTATGAAAACTCCATGATGTTGCAGAAACACTTGAGTAATGAATTTGGGTGGCATCTTGTGTTGGGAGACAATTCTCCACGGGTCTTTTGTGTTTCTGCACATCTTGCAAGGTGAGACACCAGTTGCCCTTTGTTTCAAACTTTTCAAGGTTGTTCGTATAGTAAATGACTTTGAGAGACAGAAATAGTGTCTCTCTCTGCGACAAAGCACAGGCATGATTACTTCTCATTACAAAAGACTCAAGTTCCCTAAACTTAAGGTTCCTCTCCTGTAAGGCAACCTGCATAAGTAGGTATTGCCTGGCCTTCTTTACATTACCTTGTGGGAATTGGAGCTTGGGGAATTGCACCAAAATGTTGACACTCTGGCTACTGATTGTATTGGTTTTCTATTGCTGCTGTAAAAAAAAAAAAATTACCACAAACTTTGTGGTTTAAAACAACACAATTATATTATTTTACAGTTCTGGAAGTCAGAAGATAGACCTAGATCTCACTGGGAAAAAATCAAGATGTCAGCAGACCTGTATTATTTCTAGACTCTCTAGGGAAAAAAAAAATTTCCTTGCCTATTCCAGCTTCTTAAGGCTGCCCTCATTTCTTGGCACACAGCCTCCTTCCCCTATCTTCAAGGCCAGCAAGGTGGTTCTTCTCCAGCCCTGAGACTACTGGATCAGAGACCTTGAAATAGACAGTTTATCGTAGATTATCCAGAAAGAAAGATGGACCTCTTTTTTCTGACACCAGCCAGGAATGATTCTCCACTTCTAAGGATTCATGTGATTAGATCAGGACCACATGGATAATCCAGGCTAAGCTGACCATCTTAAAGTGTTTGACCCAGTAGTTTCCTGTCTACCAGCATCCATGAAGCTGTGGCAGACAGCTTAAAAGCAGAGTAAAATCTCAGACCCTTCCCAGATTTTGAAACCATGATTCTTAGTCTGGAGATTGAATTCAATCATTTTAGTAAACATGTCTAACTATAAGTTAATAATGCTAAACATGAGTATCATTTCAAGTACTGATGTCTTCTTTAATATTTTCATGTTCAGAAAGCAAGTGTCTCATCTGTCCAGTCCATGTAGACTAAAGAAAACTATGAAATAAACCCCAAAACTATTCTCTAAGTCAGTGACTGACCAGTTACAGGGCCATAACACAGTTGAATGAAGCATTTTAAAGTCAGTGTTTTTCAAGACTTAGCATGTACAGGAATGTCCTGGGGAGCTTGTTCAATAAGCACATTCTCATCACAGCTCTACTCACCTGAGATTCTATGCTTGATTTTATTGCAGAAGTCTAAATTTTTAACCAGTGCCCCCAAGTTATTCTTATGTAGGTGGTCTTTAAAACACCTAGAGAAACAACCACATGGGCCGTTGCTTTGAGACCTACTTCTTCTTCTTTTTTTTTTTTTACTACCAGTTTCACCTTGGATGCTTCAATCATTAAATTTATCGCCACTTGAATTGTAAAAACATCTACAGCCCTGACGTGGTAGTTTATGCCTGTAATCCCAAAACTTTGGGAGGCCAAAGTGGGTGGATTGCTTGAGTTCAGGAGTTTGAGACCAGTCTGGGCAACATGGAGAGACCCCATCTCTACAAAAAAATACACAAATTAGCTGGGTGTGGTGGCATGGGCCGGTAGTCCCAGTTACCTGGGAGGCTGAGGCAGGAGAATTGCTTGAGCCCAGAAGGTGGATGTTGCAGTGAGCCATGATCATGCCATTGCACTCCAGCCTGGGTGACAGATTGAAATCTTGTCTCAAATAAATAAATAAATTAAAAGAAAGAAAAAGTATCTGCTTTACATGGAATTCTAGAGTCACGATAGCTAGCAGCACATTCAGTTTTTATCCACTAAAGAAAATGCTTCATTTAACAATGTTGTGGTCCTGTAGCCGGTGAGCCATATTTTGACTTCTCTTCAATGACAGTAAAAATACACCAGTTGAGGGTACCACCTTCTAAGAGCTCCCTATGCCAAGTTGTTCTACAAGAATAACTGTGAATAAAATAACTTTATCTCAATTTATTCTAATTGAAATGGTTTATACGACATTTTAGAATCAGAGTTTTGAAAAAGATCATGAATGTTCATCTTGGAAACATGTAAACCTTAATAGACAACAGTATTGGATTGAAACTAAAACAATACTTCTGAACACTGTTTCTAAAGACACACTATGCTAGCAGTTTACATTAACTTGGAACTTAACAAAGGAGCAAGAAATCATAGCTTACAAAGTTCAGAAAAACATCCAAATTGTAAAGCTTCTTGTACAAATGGAAACAACTAAGCTTTCAGTCACTTCACCTATCAAAAATGTTCCTAAATTAGGCAGGAACAGTTATCACTTTATCCCAATTGTTATTTTGTATCTGTTAAAGGGGATTTGAAGTTCATTTGTAGAAACAATCTTTTGTATTACTTTTATAGCATGTGTAATGTGGAAAAAATGGTGGCTATATTGCCAAAGCATATATAAATATAAAGATTACTTTGTGGGGACATTTTGAAAAAATCAAATAATATTAACGTATTACTTTTGTTCTCCAAGCTTTCTGTTCACCTAAGTAAGTGAACCTCCTAATTTGCTAATCTAACTATATTGAAAGTTCCAATTTCTAAAATGATGCATTTCTGAAGAAACTGAAATCCACTTATTCTCAAACTCAAAGTTTTATCTTTTAAAAAATAAGGTGTTCTTGTTCTGTCACCTCACTAAGTAATCAACAGAAATTTTCAAAGTCATTTCTTTTAGTCTGAGATTAAAATATAAATCCATTTTATTTATTATATAATTCCATTGTCCTTGCCATGTATTCTTATGTGTGTCACAAGTTGGCATATTTATGACATCTGACAACAAATCATAAACTAAAAAATATTTGCCTTAATTTAATAAACATTGATGTTCCAGAGCCACCATCAGTACTTCTGTGGTTGTGCACTGCACAATTTCCAGTATGCCATTCACATCATATTTATGAGTGCGGTGTCCCTGGAGTTGTATAGTAAAACAACCTGTGCAACTATGTAAGGTGACCCTGCTTAATATGAAATCAGGTACTGTGATAGATACCAGATATGAATGGAAAGAGAATGACATCAAAGGAGTTTTTCTTTTAGAACTTTTAGTTTACTAAGGAAGATGGACAATTAAGGGACCCTGTGAAAAGATCTATGACAAGAAAGTGCAGGGTCTTCCTATCTATGTAGCCATCTAATTAAAACAGAAAAACAAATAAAGATGGGTATTGAGGCTAGAACTCATCCAGAGAATATTGCAGAGTAAGGAGTCCTAAACTGATTTTCTGTTTCTATAGTTTCTCAGTCTTAACACAAAATTTAATCAGAAAATTGATGAACTAGGTGCTTTTTTTTTTTTTATTATACTTTAAGTTCTAGGGTACATGTGTATAACGTGCAGGTTTGTTACGTATGTATACTTGTGCCATGTTGGTGTGCTGCACCCATCAACTC
>NW_012114489.1:6346093-6377417 GCF_000951035.1 Colobus angolensis palliatus | reverse complement strand
CGCTGGGAGTTGGAGACTGGAGGTGTTCCTATTCGGCCATCTTAACTAGGTGCTCTTAATAGCATCCTCCCTGCTCATGGTGAAACCACGGCTATTAAATAAAACACTATTTTACTATATGTTCTCTCAGCCTGGCTCTGCCTCCCAACCCCACTAGCCACATCTTATGTGTCACCATTGTGCAGATACTTAGCTTTCAATCTGACTTTTACCTATTGGACAATCCCCTAGTACTTGATGCTTCTTAGGTGTTCCCCAAGCCAAACTCCATATCCTTGATACTCTTTCTTCTCTACCATGCAGCTGTGGCTCAGCTCCACCCACTTTCAAACCCTGATTTTGGAACCTCAGCCCTGGGATACACTGCTTACTTCCAATATGAGTTTTGATTTTTTTTTTCGCTTAAAGCCAAGTTTCCAGGTGCAAAATTTTGTTCTGATGGAGGGATGCCTCACAAGGACAGGGATTTTGATATATCTTGTTCAGACACACCTCCAGGGCTGCAAGAAGGCTTAGCATGTAGTAAGTGCTCATTAAGTATTTGCTAAGTGATTAAATGCATGTGGGACAATGAACAAGGATTCCAAGGGACTTCCACTGGAAACTGCCTCCTAGCTGTTGCTAATTTTTGTTTATCTGGGGTGCAGCCTGCTTGGTTTACTGCAGGAAATCATGGTCTTCCCAAAGCAGAACTTAGGTTCACAGTCCAACAGCCCTGAAAAGCAGAGTCCAGGGTGCTGCCACAGCTCAACAGTGCCTTTCCATAGTAAGGAGTCTAACTGCAGCTGACTGACTCCTACAGTCCAGAATCAACACCACCAAAATCTGTCCAACCCAAACATAGCAGGAAAACTGCTTATGGCAATGTTAGCCAATGACTTAAGGTCTCAGTTTTCTTTCTCCTGCAGCGGCTCTTGTATCAGAGCACACTATTCTTCAGGTTTCCAGTTGAGGTAGTATGGATTGTCTTTAGTCTTTTGTGTTGTCAGACAAAACATACATCACAGCACATCTCTGGTGAGGATTCTGGAAAAATAGAAACACTACTTTGGAAATGTTTTCCTTTTTACTGACATTTTCTTTCCAGCTGTAAAATAGAGCTGGAGGCATTAAGCAGATTCGCTTCCTTTTATAAACTTGAAGCCTAAGCCTCTTGAAGTGTAATGAATGACAACATATTACAGTTGGAATTCATTGGGACCACAAAGCCAAATGGGGCCCCAGGGCTTTGTAAATACAGAAGCTCTAATGGAACAAATTCTTCTTGCACAGCAAAGATCTTGGTCTGGTCTGTAGAAGAGACATCTGAATATCTCTTTTTTAAATATGTGCTGAAATTCTAGCTCATTTCTAACAAACAAAATCCTTATCTTCAAGTCTGATGGCACTAGCTGAGCCTCTTAGACCTAGGCAACATCAGACGCTCAGACTTCCATCCTGTGCTTATTTCTTTCATTTGCTGGTCCTAGGAAATAGCACCTACCCTGTTTGGAATGGGACTTGGTATGCATCACAGGTATCATAAAAGCTTGCTAATATCACCTCAAGTGTCTGTGGAATCTGGTGACAATGTGCCCAGGCCAACACAACATGAACAATCCGGCAGACCTAGAAACTCTCCATATAAAAGACAGTTTGTCATCTTCTGTACATGAACGAGTAAAGAATAACCAACACTTAAATATAAGGCCTAGAAATTTATTTTTTAACCAAAAGTGTATATTTGAATTATTAAGTTCTGATCTTTGTAGTGAGAATAACAATTATCTTCTTTTATGTAAAATTTAAAAGAAGAAGTTCATAATCAAGAAGAAAAATCATTTTCAAATTGTAATTCTAAGTAACCAGTAAATGAGATTTTTATTTGAGAGGTGACAAAATTTTAAATGAGGGACAAGAATATGAAAGGAAGATTTTAAAAACACTAATCAAGGGATTGGTGAAATCAGGCAATATAAATTTAGGATTATGCCGATTATTAGTTTTTTCTTTAGAAACTCAGAGAACTAATAGAGACAAATAGGTCTCTCTAGTAATCAGGGATGCAGTTCATATTATTCTGAAAAATCATAAGCTGTGAATAAGGCTTTAGATAACACATATTTGATTGGAATGATCAAATAAGATGAGTTCTGAGGTGCTATTCCAATGATTATATTTTAAAATCTTACATTGTAGTGGTTTTGATACATTAGGTGTCTAATGTTTATTGAATTAATGACACTTCCACTATGTAATTTTAAAAACAGTTGAGAAATTTCCAAAGCAATCTTTCCTTTGATAGTTTGGGATGCTGACTGAAGAGTAGGAGGTGTCTCTGTTAAATTAAGGTGGTTTTAAAATTAAAGGAAAGCAATATTGGAGGTCTTAGAGGAGTGACCTAGTTTATTTTTTTCCCAAAGATGTTGAAAATTATAAATTAGTTTACTATCTTAATGGGGGTTGAGAATACATGTGCTCTCAATTAAAAGTTCAGTTAGTTGTGGTACATGCTATTAGGCTACATAATTAAGAATGATGGATGGATGGATGGATGGGTTGCTGTTTGCACCTAAGAGAGAATCATGTTAGCCATTTCTACAAATAGTACATCCTTTTGCTGAAGCACACGTTTTCTGTGGCTTTAAGCATTCTTGACCAAATTTCAATCGCAGTTCTGTTAGCAACTTTTCTCCAATTGTAGGAATGAACTTCTCTGTGCCTTGGTTGACTTATAAACAATATGAAATGGTAATATCAGATGGCACCTTCTGACTATTAAAAACACAGAAATAGCCTCCATGATGGGATGGTCCAAAAGATTCAATCAAGTAAATGTTTTGGTTATGTTATCACAAGTTTAGTGAAAAAAAATAATTTTACTATTTTTTCTAGTTACTGTATGGAAAAATAGAAACAAGTTTTTGTTTATTGCACATGTAGGAAACAGATTAATATTAAAGTGAGATAATCTTGTGTGTTAAAAGGCAGCTACTTTCTAAGCAATATTACTAGGATGATAACTTCTGCTGTTTGAGACTAGTAGATGTATGGAAGCTGGGAGCTAATAACTTTATAAACTAATATGCATTTTATTGTGTTTATATAGGTACATATAGATACATATATATACACACACATCTCTCTCTGTCTCTCTCCCTCTCTGTCTATATATATGTGTGTATATATACAAGTATATCTCCCATTGTTTTCATTCCTTACAGTGAAATTTTTTACTGATGCATGTATATGATAACTTATTCCTTTTCTCAGTATAAAATTAGGCAGTAGTTGCAATTAGTTAAAAGGTCTGTCTATATCAGAATTTTATAATTAAGGAATAATGATATCAATATACAGTATATTTATGCCAGAGTTTCAGTATGTTTTTACAAAATATCTACATATATAGTTTCATTTTATATTTGGCTTTGAGCTGGATGAATTATTCTACTTCATTTGCATATTCGCATAGTAAATTTGTAAAACCACTAGAGGAACAATAGTGAAATTTGGCATCACATTTTACATCAATTTTGAATATGAATTTAATGTCAAGATGTGGCTTTAGGTGAACGAAAAAGAAACTTTGTGATCTAAAAATGTGTTTCAAAATTTTGATAAAGAATATAAGTAGTAAACAGAATAACAGTCCTCCAAAAATGCCTGTGCCCTAAACCCCAGAACTTTTGAAAATGTTGTGCTACATGGCAAAGAACTGAGGATGCAGGTGGAATTAAGATTGCTAATCAGATGACCTTAAACTAAGAACAGTATCCTGGATTGTGCAGGTGAGCCCAATGTAATCAGAAGTGTCATTAAACATGAAAAAGGGAAAAAAGATTAGAGAAGGTAGATGTGACTATGGGAGAGGACAGAATGATGCACTGTGAGAAGTATTTGACCCTCCATTGCTAGCTAAGGACCTATTTGCTTTTCCTAGTAATTTTGTCTTATACATAAAATTATGTTTCGTTTGTTTTTGAACTGTGTGGAAGTCTAATCACATTGTTTGCATTATCTTATTTCTCATTTATCTTTTTAGCATTTTATTTGCAAGATCCTTAGCAGTTGTGGCATAGAGCAGAAATTTAGTCATTTTCATTGCTCTATAGTATCTTCTGAATGAATATACCATAGTGTATTTATGGACCCTCTCTCTAGATATAGATATAGATAGAAGTGATGGTGTATGTATGTGTGTGTGTGTGTGTGTGTGTGTATGTGTAGATTTCTTCCTGTAGATTAGTGTCTTTTATATGTTTTGTATATTTGCCATTATGTCCTAAAAGTTGTCCCTGCTCCATTATTTCTCTCCTGTCATTCTGGGACACCAACTAAAAATCCTCTCACTGTAATTTTCTGCCTGTTATCTTCTCTGATCCAAGATCAGGGTGCCACAATGGTCAGGTTCTGGTGAGGGCCTGCTTCTCATTGTATCCTCACATGGCTAAGAGAGAGATCACTTCTCTCGCATCTCTTCTCTTAAGTTCACCAATTTCATTCATGAAGGCTCCACCTAATTACCTCCATAAAGCTCCATCTTCAAATACTAATCACATTTGTGATTAGGCTTCAGTATATGAATTTTGGGCATCACAGTCATTCAGTCTATAGTAAGAAGTATTCCTTCTGCCTCTAGCTCCTTGAAAAGATGGTACAGAATTGGCATACTTTTTCTTTAAATGTTTGGCAGAATTCACCAGTGAACCTACTTGTGCCTAGTGCTTTCTGTTTTTGAAGGGTCTTAATTATTACTCAATGTATTCAGCAGATAAAGACCTATTCAGATTGTCTATTTTTTCTTGTGTGAGTTTTGGCAGATGATATCTTTCAAGAAATTGGTTCATTTCATCTAGGTTATCAAAATTGTAGGCACAGAGTTGATCATAATATTCCTTTATTGTACTTTTAATGCTCATGGGTTCTATGCTGAGGTCCTGTCTTTCATTTGTTATATTAGTTATTTGTGTCTTCTCTCTTTTATTGTTAGTTAGCCTGGCTAGAGGTTTAAAATTTCATTGATCTTTTCAAAGAACCAGATTTTGGATTTGTTTATTTTTTCTATTGATTTCTCTTTTTCATTTCATTGATTTCTACACTAATGGTTATTATTTGTTTTATTCTTTGTATTGTGGGTTTAATTTGCTCTTATTTTCTAGTTTCCTAAGGTGAAAGTTTAATTGATTTTAGATTTTTTTTCCTAGTGATACCATTTTTCAAATGATATAAATTTCCTTCTAGGCTCTGATTTCATTGCATCCCATAAATTTTGATAAGTTTTATTTCCATTTTGATTTAGTTCAATATGTTTTAAAATTTATTTTGACATTTCTTTTTCAACCCATGTGTTATTTACAAGTATGTTGTTTAATTGCATGTATTTTATGATTTTTCATGTATCTTTCTGTTATTAATTTCTATTTTAATCCACAGTGATCTCAGACCAGACACTGTTTGATTTCTACTACTTCAAATTGTTTAGGTATATCATAGGGCCTAAAATGTGGTCTATCTTAGTGAATGTCCCATGTGACCTTGGTAAGAATGTATAATGGATGTGTAATGTGTAATGGAATATGTAATGTGTAATGTGAATGTATAACGTTGTTGGATGAAGTAGCCTCAAGATGTCAATTATATCCGGTTGATTGATAGTGCTGTTGGGTTCAACTATGCCCTTACTGATTTCCTGCCTGCTGGATGAAAGGGTGTTAAAGTCTTCAGTAATTACAGTAGATTAATTTATTGCTCCTTGCAGTTCTATCAATTTTTGACTCATTTATTTTGACTCTCTATTTTTAGCTGCTTATACATTAAGAATTGCTATGTCTTCTTGGAGTATTGACCCTTTTACAATTATGTAATGCCCCGCTTTATCATTCATAACTTTCCTTAGTCTAAAATCTGCTGTGTGAAATTAATATAGCTCCTCCCACTTTTTTCTGATTAGTGTTATCATGACATAGCTTTATCAATCTCTTTATTTTTCATCTATATGTGTCTTTATATTTAACGTAGATTTGTTACTGACAACATATAGTTGGGTCTTGTTTTTTGATTCACTCTGATAATCTTTTAATTGGGATATTTAGATAATTGATTTATAAAGTGATTATTGATAACTGAATTTTATTTTTATATATATATAGGATTACATATATATTTGCTACAGATTTTTATTTGTTGCCCTTGTTTGTTGTTTTTATTTTGTCTTCCACATTTTTTTTCTGTCTTTTGTGGATTTAATTGAACATTTTATGATTCCATTTTCTCTTTTTTCTTAGCATATAAATTGTATTTCTTTTAAAACTTTTTGTGTATATGTGCCACATTTTCTTTATCGAGTCTATTATTGATGGACACTATGCAGCCATAAAAAAGGATGAGTTCATGTCCTTTGCAGGGACATGGATGAAGCTGGAAACCATCATTCTCAGCAAACTATCAGAACAGAAAACCAAACACCGCATGTTCTCACTCATAAGTGGGAGTAGAACAATGAGAACACATAGAGGTAGGGAGGGAAACATCACACACCGAGGCCTGTCGGGGGTGGGGGGCTAGGGGAAGGATAACATTAGGAGAAATACCTAATGTAGGTGACGGGTTGAAGGGTGCAGCAAACAACTATGGCACGCGTATACCTAGGTAACAAAACTGCACGTTCTGCACATGTACCCCAGAACTTAAAGTAATAAAAAAAAAATCTACAAAAAAAAACAACTTTTTTTTGGCTGGGGCGGCAGCTCACACCTGTAATCCCAGCACTTTGGGAGGCCAAGGCGGGTGGATCACCCGAGGTCAGGAGTTCGAGATCAGCCTGATCAAAGAGACAGAGAACCTCTGTCTCTACTAAAAATACAAAAATTAGCCGGGTATGGTGGCGTGGGCCTGTAATCCCAGCTATTCAGGAGGCTGAGGCAGGAGAATCACTTGAACCTGGGACGTGGAGGATGCAATAAGCCGAGATAGCACCACTGCACTCCAGCCTAGGCAACAGAGTGAAACTCCATCTCAAAACAAAATAAAACAAAAAAAAAACTTCTTTTTTTTTAGTGTTTCCCCTAGTGTTTGCAATATACTTTTACAATGTATCCAAGTCCACTTTCAAATAATACTATACTGTTTCACAAGTAGGACATGTTTCTTATAACAAAATATTCTAAGTCCTCCCTCTTGACTCCTTTTATCATTGCTGTCATTCGTTTCACATATACAGGTTGAGACTCCCTTATTCAAAACGACCAAAAGTGCTTTGGATTTTGCATTTTTTTCATATTCTGGAATATCTGCATTATACTTACAGAATGAACATTTTAATCTGAAAATCCAGAATCTGAAATGCTTCAATGGGCAATTCTTTTGAACACAAAATGTTTTGGAATTTGGAGCATTTTGGATTTTGTATTGTTATATTTCGGATGCGCAACCTGTATATGTGCTCAACCTTATATACATGTTTATGTATGCACACATAATTTAATAATTTTTTTCTCATTATTTTGAGCAAACTTATCTGTTAGGTTAATTAAAAACAGAAAAAAATAAAAGTTTTAAATTTGCTTTCACTTATTTGTTCTCCAATGCTCTTCCTTTCTTTATGTATTTCTGAGTTTCTGACCTATATAATATTACTTCTTTTTGAACAACTTTTTTTTTTTTAACATTTCTTGAAAAGCAGTTCTATGGACAACACATTCCCTCAATTTTTGTTTTACTGAGAATGTCTTTATTTCTTCTTCACTTTTGAGTAGTTTTTCAGGGTGCAGCATTATTGATTGGTGTTTTTTTTTTTTTTTCTCTCAACACTTTAATTATTTTAGTCCATTCTCTTTTGCTTGTATGGTTCAAGGAAGTCAGATGCAATTCTTATCTTTGTTCCTCCATAGGCAAGGTGGGTTGTTTTTCATTTTTTTGTTTTTTTTCCCACCTCCCCCAACTTTTTTCAAGATTTTTTTTTAATTATTGATTTTCTGTAATTTCAACGTAACATGCCTTGGCATAATTTTATGTTTTTGGCATTCATCCTGCTTGGTATTCTCTGAGGTTCCTGGGTTTGTGGTTTAGTGTCTGACATTTATTTGGGATAATTCTCCATCATTATTGCTTCCTGTATTACTTAACTATCTTTCTTTTTAATTCTCCTTCTGTTATTCTCATTACACGTTATACATTTTGTAGTTGTCGTACAGTTTTTACCTATTATGTTTAATGTTTTCGGTCTTTTTTTCTCTTTGCTTTTAGTCTTGGACGTTTGTATTGTCATATCTTTAGGCACAGAAATTCTTTCCTCAGCCATGTCCATTCTACTCATGAGTCCATCAAAGGCATTCTTCATTTCCTTTAGTGTTTTTGATCTCCAACATTTCTTTTTGATCCCTTCTTAGAATTTCCATTTCTCTGCTTTCGGAATCCATTTGTTCTTACATGTTTTCTACTTTTCCATGAAAACCCTTAGTGCATTATTCATAGAAATTTTTTTTAAGTGCTGGTCTGACAATTCCAATATTCTTGCCATATGTGACTCTGGCTCTAATGCTTGTTCAGTCTCTTCAAACCGTTCTTTTGCCTTTTTGCATGCCTCATAATTTTTTGTTGAAAGACAGTCATTATGTACTGGTAAAAGAAACTGCAGTAAATCGTCCTTTAATAATATAGTGGTAAGGGGCGTGTGTGTGCCTGTGTGTGTGTGTCTGTGTGTATTGAGTGGGGGGCAAGGTGAAATGTTCTATAATCCTATCATTAGGTCTCAGTCTTTTCCAGATACTGTGCCCCTTAACTGTGAACTTACCAGGGCTTCTCATTTCCTTCTTAGAGACAGGATGACTGGAGGGGGCTGGAGTCGGGTATTTCTCTTCACTGATGTAGAAGGCTATAGGGAACTAGAATTGGTTAATATAGCCCCAGAAGGTTCTGGTAATATAGTTTTCCTGAGGGCAGGCCTTAATAAGAAGAGAGAGCTCTGGCATATTCAGAATGGTTTCTTTTTTTAAAATCCCTGCTGTAAGCACAAGAGGATTTTTCTCCAATATTCACTATGAGGACACAGTAGAGATCCTGGAGGTAAAATTCACGAAAGTGTGACGGCCCCCCTATGACTGGGTCATCCTGGGGTTTTTATCTATCAGACTTGTCTATGCGGAGCCTCCAGCAATTCATTCATTAGAGTTCAGGTTTTCCTACCCTAGTACTGGTTCCTGCAGAGATTTTTGCTCACAGGTTTCTGTTCTGGTAAGTTGTGATTTTCTGTGTCCACCTACCTGTCTCTCCTATTTACACGGCAGTGGTTTACCCTTTGATCTCACTTTTCATGTGGTTCTAAGAAGAGCTGTTTATTTTTCAGTTTGCTCAACCTTTTACCTGTTAGGACATAGTGAAGATGTCTAAGCCCCTTATATACTGGACCTGGAACCAGTACTGGACACTAATTTTTGGTATAAAAATATTTGTGAAAAAAGTCTGTGAAGTATAATGGTGATTCTCTAAGAGGAACTTTGTTTTTTTCTGCCAGGAGCATCTAAGATCATTTTATCCAAGCTCTCAGAGCTCCAGATTACCAATGGCAAATCTAGCTTACCATTATCATTAGGGAGTAGGACTTTGGTATTTCAGTTTTCAATGAAAGGGTTAACAGAGTCCCTATATTAGGAAGGCCTTGGACTTTTTTTTCTTTAGCCCGGTGAGGCTAAACAAAACTGTAGCTTTGTTTCCCAGCTGTTTCTTCCAGATCAGGAAACGCCTTCAGAGCAAAAGTAGTTTTGTGAGCTCGGTTTACCTTTCTGAGTTTTTGCTTTCTTTTAGATTTTCTTGACTATCATGTTATCTTGTTGATGTTTTGAAGAAGGCATTTAAAAACTTTTTTAGTTCTTCAGAATGTGAGAATTGGTCATTATCACCACGTTTGCCATTTGTAGAAGTGTAAGTCTCAATTTTTAAAGCACTGGCTTTGAAAGTATATTTCAATAAACAGTTCTTTGAGATACAAACACAATTTTAGATAAAGCCCTCACCACAGTCTGGTGAGGCACTATCAAGAGTAAGGTTTCAGTGGGCTGACCTCATTATCTCATCATGGGTTTATAAGGGAAAATAACATGTCTTATTAATCATCCTCTCAATTTAAGGCATGAAAATATTGGCCCTGAAAAAGGAATCTAATGAAAAGGTAGTGATAATTTTCACAGGACATTATTGCCTAAACTTTTCAAACCATTTGGGTTCTAACGTCTACTTGCATGTCTACGGTATAGATATAAGTAATTCTTTTCTGAAAGCAACTTGACATCAGCAGAGAAAACAGAAAATATGAGTTGAAGATCTCTTCCCTTACGCATGGCACAAGACATGCTCTTGTGATTTTTTCCAGAAGTTTGGAGAAACATTTAATCTGGACCTTTCTCAAATTGATTCTTTAATTTGAGCACACTAGTTTCAAAGTTAAGAAGAAATATATAGGTGGTCATTTTTCTTTGAGAGGAATTAAATCCTGTTTATATGGTTGAAAATCAAAGGTGTGTTTTGTTTTTAACCTTCAATCTTAAAGCCTAGAAATCTGAATAATGTTAGAAAATACCAGATGAATTAACTGAAATTAAACTCAGATGTTCAGTGACCGAATAATAAGCAATCAGAAATAAAACAGGATTTTAATTTATCCTAAATGTTCAGACATGTCATTTTTAAATGCCGTTTTAAAACCTAAGCAATTTGATAGCAATTGAGTTCTAATTGCTCAAAAGTATGTTCCAACACAGCCATTAAAGAAATCAATGATTGCCTGAGGTAGATAGATATAATTTAAATCTATACAAATTAGTTACCATGGATCCAGTTGACAGTAGATTTTGATTTTAATTCTCCTTGTTTATTGGCCAAAGGGAGTTTACATAAATTTATAATCATGACTCATGATGTGCACCAATTGCTTTTTAAAACAAATGACATTGATTAATATTGTCAAAGAAGCATTACTGTTTTACATTTATATAAGTGAATGCATTAGGACTTATAAGGCAAAAATAGTATCTTGATGGTTAATCATTATAAAGATTGCTTATCAACCTAAACTTCGCATTTAGCATGGCATATAGTGATTTTTAAAGGAATGTTCCAACAATTTTCATACTGATTTTTTCGTTGTTCAATTTGGATTTCTTTATTCATTCATGAATAAAGTTTCTTTCTGTATGTAATTCATTTTTCATTAAGGTCATCACAAGTGAATATTGAAAAGTAGTTAAAACAACTTTTACAATTGATGATAACTAGGGAGGTGATAAAGCATGATTTCTGGAAGTTACATGTGTATTATTTTCTAACTCTTTTCCTGGATCTAGTATCAAACGCTACAATATTGCTCTATCACTGAAACTTGGAGTAACTCCCAATGATGACCTTGGAACCCACTGGGTGAGGATAAAACTTAAGCAAAAGTAAGTTCCTCTCTCCATCTGGGGTAGGAGTTCTTAACACAAGAACTGGGTGGTATTATGGAATAATGAGTACACCATGGCTTAGGACTTGGAGAGAACAGATTCATATTTCACCTCAATACTTAACAGCTGGGTGAAGTAGTCTTGCTTTCCTTATCTATAGTATGGGATCCCTATTATTTCTGCCTCACAGAGCTATTAAGAGGACTGAAGTAAAATGTAATGAAAGAAGCTTTTCATCTGATTGGGAAATTAAGCATATGACCTAGTAACTATTTATAATATAAGACCAAATGAAATAAGTAAAACATAGAAATCAAACCAAAGTGCTGTAGGAATACTGTTATGGGAATGGTTAATGTAGTATATAGGGCTAATTAACCTTTAAGAATTTGGAAAAAGAATGAGGTGAGAAATGATGTTTTACTGGTAGAACCTGATCATTTTTCATAATCAATACAACTGTGCCCTGATTTCAATTTTATCTAAGATAGATGGTTTCAGTGTGGGAGTCAGGCTTGTTCAATTTTGATGGCAGCTGGATGGATTTTCACTTGTTTCAGCACCTTTCCTCTGTACATTCAAGATAATTTGTCCATCTTACCTACATGAAACTCATTTGCATGTCTGATGAAAGCATTAAGGGCCTACTAAGCCTTAAATTTGCCAAGAGCTTTTAATCATTTTTCCCTCTGTAAAAAGAGTAACTAGAAAGTATATCTAAGGAAAGCTAAATGCATTTGATGAACTTAACTTCCATTTCTGTAATCACAAATGTCATAATGATTTTCTGCTAGTAATCAACACAATATGAGTTTTATGCTGCTTTTTCCACCACAATTTTTAAATGTCTAATGTTCCAGAAAGGCACAAAGCATTTAAACTTTGCCTATAGCTAAAGTAGTTTTTAAAATGTGTGTATAGAGACAAGGTCTGGCACTAATGTTTTAAAAAATGGGGTAAGATAATATAATGAAATTTGAAGGAGAGATGGCATTCAAGAAAGGAATTAGGTAAAGAAGTAATACAAATTAGTTATCAAAGATCAGGTTAATACTCAAAACATTTAAAAAATCTTTCTTGTTTATTAGCCAAAGGCAGTTCTCATAATTTGTGATGTACAATAATTGATTTTTAAAAATAACATTGATTAATATTGTCGAAAATTGTCACCATTTCATAGTGTAGGCATTTGTATTTTAAAGGTAAAACAGTATTTTGATATTTATTTTTATAATTAAATTACTCTAAACCCCTGACCTTTATATTTTACCATAGTGCATAATATATGTATTCATAGACACTACTGATTACAAATAATATAGAGGGTAGGGGCTGTCAGCAACGTAGTTAAAACTATTGCATAGCTTAAAGAACACAACTTGTAAGTAATAACCAGTTCAATTTGCCATTTGGTTATTTCAGGATGAGTCTCAACCACTCTCACTGCCCTTTTCAGTATTTGTGTAACGAGTTTAATACTATCAGGTTGTTATGAGGCAAAAAGGAGGTAATGCATTAAAAAAGCTAGATGAGATAAATAAAGCATAACAGATAAGATCAGCATGACTACATTGAGGATCCAAAAGGAAAATAGTGTACCTTTTGCAGAGAAGCAACTCAATCTCCATTATCTGCCACTTGAACTGCAATAATTGCCTCTCTCTTCTGCTTTTGTCAAGATGCATTTATTCTTCACATAATGTAAACCAGATTCTGTCTCTCCTGCTTAAGCCTTCCGTTGTGTTTAAGTCTTTTATTTTATTTTATTTTATTTTTTTTATTATACTTTAAGTTCTAGGGTACATGTGCATAACGTGCAGGTTTGTTACATATGTATACTTGTGCAATGTTGGTGTGCTGCACCCATCAACTCGTCAGCACCCATCAATTCATCATTTATATCAGGTATAACTCCCCAATGCAATCCCTCCCCCCTCCCCCCTCCCCATGATAAGCCCAGTGTGTGATGTTCCCCTTCCCGAGTCCAAGTGATCTCATTGTTCAGTTCCCACCTATGAGTGAGAACATGCGGTGTTTGGTTTTCTCTTCTTGTGATAGTTTGCTAAGAATGATGGTTTCCAGCTGCATCCATGTCCCTACAAAGGACGCAAACTCATCCTTTTTTATGGCTGCATAGTATTCCATGGTGTATATGTGCCACATTTTCTTAATCCAGTCTGTCACTGATGGACATTTGGGTTGATTCCAAGTCTTTGCTATTGTGAATAGTGCTGCAATAAACATACGTGTGCATGTGTCTTTGTAGTAGAATAATTTATAATCCTTTGGGTATATACCCAGTAGTGGGATGGCTGGGTCATATGGTACATCTAGTTCTAGATCCTTGAGGAATCGCCATACTGTTTTCCATAATGGTTGAACTAGTTTACAATCCCACCAACAGTGTAAAAGTGTTCCTATTTCTCCACATCCTCTCCAACACTTGTTGTTTCCTGATTTTTTAATGATGGCCATTCTAACTGGTGTGAGATGGTATCTCATTGTGGTTTTGATTTGCATTTCTCTGATGGCAAGTGATGATGAGCATTTTTTCATGTGTCTGTTGGCTGTATGAATGTCTTCTTTTGAGAAATGTCTGTTCATATCCTTTGCCCACTTTTTGATGGGGTTGTTTGTTTTTTTCTTGTATATTTGTTTGAGTTCTTTGTAGATTCTGGATATTAGCCCTTTGTCAGACGAGTAGATTGCAAAAATTTTCTCCCATTCTGTAGGTTGCCTGTTCACTCTGATGGTAGTTTCTTTTGCTGTGCAGAAGCTCTTTAGTTTAATGAGATCCCATTTGTCAATTTTGGCTTTTGCTGCCGTTGCTTTTGGTGTTTTAGACATGAAGTCCTTGCCCATGCCTATGTCCTGAATGGTACTACCTAGATTTTCTTCTAGGGTTTTTATGGTATTAGGTCTAACATTTAAGTCTCTAATCCATCTTGAATTAATCTTTGTATAAGGAGTAAGGAAAGGATCCAGTTTCAGCTTTCTACTTATGGCTAGCCAATTTTCCCAGCACCATTTATTAAATAGGGAATCCTTTCCCCATTTCTTGTTTCTCTCAGGTTTATCAAAGATCAGACGGCTGTAGATGTGTGGTATTATTTCTGAGGACTCTGTTCTGTTCCATTGGTCTATAGCTCTGTTTTGGTACCAGTACCATGCTGTTTTGGTTACTGTAGCCTTGTAGTATAGTTTGAAGTCAGGTAGCGTGACACCTCCAGCTTTGTCCTTTTGACTTAGGATTGTCTTGGCAATGCGGGCTCTTTTTTGGTTCCATATGAACTTTAAAGCAGTTTTTTCCAATTCTGTGAAGAAACTCATTGGTAGCTTGATGGGGATGGCATTGAATCTATAGATAACCTTGGGCAGTATGGCCATTTTCACGATATTGATTCTTCCTATCCATGAGCATGGTATGTTCTTCCATTTGTTAGTGTCCTCTTTGATTTCACTGATCAGTGGTTCGTAGTTCTCCTTGAAGAGGTCCTTTACATCCCTTGTAAGTTGGATTCCTAGGTATTTTATTCTCTTTGAAGCAATTGTGAATGGAAGTTCATTCCTGATTTGGCTCTCTGCTTGTCTGTTACTGGTGTATAAGAATGCTTGTGATTTTTGCACATTATTTTTGTATCCTGAGACTTTGCTGAAGTTGCTTATCAGCTTAAGGAGATTTTGGGCTGAGACAATGGGGTTTTCTAAATATACAATCATGTCATCTGCGAACAGGGACAATTTGACTTCCAAACGCCTCCACTCTAGTTTCCAAAGTCCTAAGTTATCTGCCCTACATAAACCTTTGATCTTACCCAGACTTTTCCCTCTTGCTCACTGTGCTTTAGTAAAACTGGCTTTTTATTCTATTTTGTTCCTATAAAAGATCAAGGTCATTCCGACCTTTGGGGTTTTGCATTAGTGTATTCCTCTGTTTGGAATGTTTTTCCCTGGAGATCCTAGCTGGTTGCTTTTTGTAATTTAGAACTGACATATTCCTAGAGGTGCTTTCCAGGACCATCTATTTTGAAATAGCCACCCAGTAACAATGAAATTATCCCCATTTAATTATTTCAATAGCAAATATGGCTAATTGGTATTTCCTTAATTCCTTGTTTATGGATATATTATTTGATTTTTCTTCATCCACTAAAATGTAAGCTCCATGAGTGAAGGAACTTTATCTTGTTCACCAATGTGACCGCAGAACCATAATAATATTTGGTACATAGGAGATACTCAATAAATATTTGTTTAATTAATAAATGAATGTTGAATGGATAAAATATTGTTGTAAAGGTTCATCTCTAGAATTGGCCAAATTTAGAGAGTACAAAGGTTTAATAGGTATAAGGTGATGAGAATCTGGAGCATTGGTTCTTAGTCCTTTAAGAAACTGATGAAAGCTAATGCTCTTTTATACATTCATGTAGGTATATGCAAAATTAGGCATACTTTCTGTGGATTTTCAGATTGTTTATCACCTCCCAATAACTCCATGGATCCTTGAATAAAAACCCCAAGTCCATACTCTACTCCAGGTACAGGAGATGGAAAGTGAAAGAAAAATTTAAGGGGCATTTTAAGGAAAAAAATAGCATTTACATTACTAATTTGAGGGACAGTGAGAAGAATGCTGCCATTAAGATGTTGAATTGAGAAAGGTAGCTGCTAAGAGGACACTTTTAAATTTTGTGACCCATTGGCAATTAGAACCAGAGAACTGCAATCCTGGTGGAAATCTGGACTAGGGAGGCAGTTTTAGGTAGTTGGTAGAAAATAATTACTGAGATCATGATATTTTTGGTTTTCAAAGGGGTTGGCGTATAAAGAAACACATATTTAGGGAATGAGAAAAGAAGAGCTATGTCAAAATAAAAATAGAACTCTGAAAAGTAGGATGAAATTAGGATAATATACTATCACAAAAGTGAAAGACCAGGGAACATAAGCATTGTTATAGATTAGTTAGTGCTCAAGACAAAACTTGGGCACTTGTGGAGTGAACTGAAGGGTGGGCAGGGCAACGACTGGTCTCATTGATCAGTAGATCTGAAGGCAATGTCCCAGACGGCTAGAAAGCAGAAATAAGTGGAAAGTTTGGGAGGCATGATGGCTCCAAGGAGTTTTTGGATAATAGAGTGAAGGAGAAAACTGAAGATCTAGGCTGAGAGGCCAATTCAAGGCATAGGAGGGTAAGCACATTTAACAAGTAAAAGCCAATAGGAGTCAGGCATATAGAAGGAAAAACAACTCGGCTACAGAACACAAATTTTGATAGAAACCTGATTCTAACCAACCTTCTACTTTTAGCCTCTTTTCTTTTGGTTGGTCTTATGATATCAAACATTGAAGAATAATCAGAATTCTGGGAGCTCCATGATACTGGGTACAGAAATAAGGGAGCTTCCAACTGGGAAAAACAAGATGGCCTTCAAGAAAGTAGGTTTCATGTAGTATAAGATGGAAAATTATAGATATGTGTCCCTACAATGGCCCTTTCTAGTGCTATTGCTATACAAAAGAATGAGGCAAGAATCTTCTAGAAATGGTGGCCCAGGTAATTAAAATTAATCTGACAACTGAAAACAACAAATAATACAGGCGAAAAATATTGAAAATATCTTTTTAAAGGCCAAAAATATCTGATTGAAGTGAAGAATAGTGGTCTGAAGACATGAACCTTTAGTGTCTTTTATTCCTCTTTGGACAGCAACAATTAGAAAATAATTTTAATTAAAAAATCTAATTTAAAAAATGTTATATAAGATGATATCCAAATGGCCAATAAACGTATGGCCTAGGATCCAAACTCATTTAGTCATCAGTAAAATGCAAATTAAAATATGAGATTCTATCACACTACTAGAATATCTAATATCAAAATTACTGGCAACATAAAATGTTAAAAAATTATGAAAAATATAGAATTCTCATATATTGGTATTTGTCACTATTAGCATGAAAATATTTTAGCATGATTACCTAGCAATCCCTCTTAAAAACTATCCCTACAGAAATACATGCACATACCTACAAGTGCACACATACATGAATATTCATGCACATTATTTATTATAGTCAATTACTGAAAATAATAAAAATATTAATCAGTAATAGAATGGATAAAAAATAAATTTTCCATGTTTATTTGATGGAATACTACACAGTAATGAAAAGGAGAACTACAGACACATGCAAGAACATAGATGAAACATTTATAATGTTGAATGTAAGAAGGCAGATTTACAAAAATTACATGGTGTATAATTCTATGAATATAAATTTGAAGCACAAGAAAATCTAAAGTTGTATTTTTATTTGATAAAAGTGTGAAGAAAAATAAGAAAGCAATTATTATGGCAATCAAGAGAGTGGTTACCTGTGAGTTCGGTAGAGTGATATTTGGGCATGGAGAAACATCTGGGTAGTGGTAATGTTCCAAATCTGGAGAAAAGAATGGTTTCATTTGTCCGTGCTTTGCTTTGTGTTATGTAATTGAGCTACACATTTTTGTGCAGTATTTTGCATGTGTTAAATTTATAATAATAAAGTTTTTTGAGGCAAGCTTGAGGAAATGTTATCATATGTAAGAAGAGTGTAGAAAAATTACCTTGAGTGACCAGCATCCTTTCGTCCCTTACTTTTAGTAAAACGTAAAATTAAAAAATTTTTAAAACTAAAATTTAGTGAAAACTAAAATAGTGAAAACTAAAATCTATTTCCAGAACTACCAAATAGAGCTTGAGAACAAGTAGAAATCATAGAAGTTTGAATATTTCTATTTTACAGATGAGAAAATGAGGCCTAGGAGTTTTGCATATAAGCTGAAACATCCCATAATTGGCTGGAACTGAGAACCAGGTTATCTGCTTAAGAGTGCAGATTTTTTTTTTTTTTTTTACTACACACTGTTATTTCTTGCTAAATTCCCCCTTTGAACTGTGAATTTAAACTAGGGTATTAAAAATAGATTGATATATTGAAATGGACTTTTAAAGATACACTTTTGGGGCAATTTTTCTCTGAAACTTTTTTCCATTAGAAGTTAATGTACATCATGAAATATCTTCACCTTGTAAATCTATTCAGAATTAATGGATGTGCAAACTGTCAAATGATGCTCATATTAAATGTGGGCTTTTAAGTAAGTGGTTGAGTTAATATCTCTGCTCACATCAAAGGACACAATTTCACACCTAACATTCATAAATGTGACTATTTCCTGCATTTATTCGCATTGACTTATTATAAAATATAATGGGAAGGTGTGTACATGACATACATTTTGTTACATATTTTTACTTTATAATTAAAAAAGGATTTTATATGATAGGCATTGACAAGGACATGCCTCAGAGATGATTTTATCTTTGTTCACATGAGAAACCAACAGAAAAGAAGAAAGCTATTAATACATCCAATTCATTCGACAAATATTTATCCAGTGTTCAGTAATGCAAGTTTAAAAGCGTAGTACTCGCAATGTTTACCAGTTAATGATATGATATTTGCATTCCCAAAATAAAGATTTGGTTGTATTATTGGCTTGTGATTTAATTCTGTTTCTCTGCATGATTCTTATTATTCTAATGTCATCTTTATTACACTTGTATTCATCTGTTAAGTAATAATCAATTAGTGACAAAAGTCAAAGTCCTTAGGGGAAAGAAATACATATATCCAGTAGCCATATTATTACTCTTGGTTTAAAGGACTTTCTCATGTCCTGAGTTTTGATGGCTCTGAATACCTTGAGGTATTGCTGTCTTTCATTGTGCAGGAAAGTGTGGAATTCTTCATTTCTTCGTTTTCCTTGGCTTTCACAACAACCCTTGAGATTCATCGTCAATCTGATTGGCCTCTTCTGTATATTATAGCACTTAAAATTAAGCATAATGCCTTCAAAGTAATATGTTTACTCAGTTTAGAATTCCACCTAATTCTAAATGGAGATATCATAATTATATTGTTCAATAGTTTGTCACAATACTCAGAGGAATACTTTAGCAAATTAAAGGGAAGACAAAACCCTATTTCATTATTTAATGACACATTTTCTACTAACTAATTCATCTTTGTTATAAAATAAGGGAGTCTTTTTCCTTTTCTTTTGAGATTGGTGATCAAAATCAGATCAACAGAAATCAAACATTTGCTCCCACAAGGTACTGTGGGAATTATATAGAAATAAAAGATACAGTGCTTGATTTCAGCAGATTTTGTATTTCAGTTAGACAAGGAGAAAAATTGAATACTAAATATGATATAGTATTTAAATAATTGTTTATTACAACCAAGTTGTAAAATATTTTAGTATTGGCATTAAATGTCTATACATACATTTTATATGTATTTTAAAATGCAAATAAATATAAATACAAATAAACAGAAAAAAAGCTAAGTTTCACATTTTCTCAGTACATCTATTGAAGTGTGAGTTACTAAAATTTTACTTAGTTATTTCTATTATGCTATATGGAAACTGCCATTTTACAATTTTTTCTCTCTTCTTAGGGCTTTTCTGACTTACACAAAGATTATATTAGATTGATTTCATTTAAAAATATAAAAGTATTTACTATGTTTTTATGTTTGAAATGTTTTAAAAGGTAGACTATTGGATTTGAGGGAGATGCTGATTTACTTGACATGCAATCTATAATTAGAAGTTAGGAAACAAGCATGAAATAAACTATTTTTAAGGGGTAGAAAACATTTACTTTTTATTGGCTATATATTCAAATCAGTGATAATATATTGAAATTCATACTTATATAAACTGGAAGTACTTAAGGTATATCATTAGTTTTAAAATATAAATATTTTCTACTTGGATATTCATAAATCCAAATTTAACATATTTACATGTATATGTCTTTATGAACAAAAACTACAACTCATCATTCAAATTCCAGAAAACAAACTTCAAGAAAGCAACTGTTGAAAACACAATTTCCATAGCTTATATTTATGAATACTTTAAAATTAGACGTTCTAAAACAAATATTTTAATGCAAATCTCAGGTCTTAATGGGTTGTAATTTGCATTTATTTCTAGGTAGAATATTTGATTCCATAATTTCTATCCTATATATATATGAAAGAAAGTGTTAGTAAATATGTGTCAGAATGTGAAAGTAGGTCTCAAGGAAAAAGAGTAGTTAGTTCTCTAATTTGCCTTGAAATGAATTAGAATCTTTCCATTATTCTCATGTCAGTAGGTCAGAAATAATTTTTTACTAAAATTCAGCAAATATCTAAAGTAAGTTTTTGTGATTTAAAATAAAAAATCAGATAAAGCCAAAAAAGAGGAATGTATTTTATTTATTGAATATGGAACTGCAAGCAGAAAATATCTCTTATTTATTATAAAATGAACACTGCATCAGTTTATTCTCCCGGTCAACTGAACAGGAATGCTCAACAAAGCAACTTCCCTGCAGTCATTCAACAAATAGTATTGATGGTCTGCCATACATGCAGCATTTGGTTTTGAGGCAGCAGAGAATGCTTAGAAATATAATACCCAGTCCTTTTCCACAAGGAGTGTCAATCTAGACTGGGTATAAGTCATGACAATGGATGATAAATCACTGTACAAGAATGAATAATAAAACTAGACAGCAATATAAAGAATGCCTGCAAACACTATATGATAAGTGATGCAGGATATATGTATGCCAGAAGCTCCAAGAAGAAAAATGTCATTCTTGGCTGATTATGCATTATGATCTTATAGCAACCAATTCTGGAACATTGACAAAACATTTATTAAATAAAGTTATTTGCAACTACATCTTTATATCTTTGTAGACATAGAAGGGTTGGATTAAAAATAAAAATATTTAGTTTGATGTAATAAATAAGAGAACCTTACCTCTGTGTTTTGTTAAATTCTTGGGTACTCATTAAATGTGTGTATTTCCATGGCTACTTTTTCTTATTCATATAGATACAATCTAAGGAAAATTTATTTCTCATCCTTATTCCATACCACCTTGTTTAGATTAATTAAGTATATAGAATTCTAGAAATGTCATTTTATGTTACTGATCTCAGTATCTCTTCGTTTTGGTGTTAACTGTTCCAAAGTACTTATAAGGGAGTCAGAAATGAGCTAAATGTGGGGGGAAAATCCACATAACGTTAGGGTTCTAAATAAAGAATGCAATTCTCCTTTATGGAGACATCCCTAATAGGAGGGTAGGTTCAAAACTGCATTTTCATCCTCACTTTTTTCTACATCTGAACTCTATCTTTTCTTCTTTTTGGAAAACCCACTTTTATATATCTACTCAGATATATATACATATTGTTTTCTATTGATTCCAAGTGATGTAAATATTCACCATCCACACACTAGAGTAGAGAAATATCTGTATTTCCTTACATATTCATTCTTACTCTCCTATAGAAGTTTAATCTCTTAACCAAAGATCCTAAAGATTCTTACTTATTTGGTGCAGATATAATGTTGATAAAAATTCCCAAACTATTTAAAACTGTTTAAAAAGATACACACTAAAGAAATGTTCATCATCAGTATTTTCAGGACATATAAGCATCATAATTTTTCAGCTCTTTTAAGTCGTGTCACTTTTCATTCAGTTTGGATGTTAGGATGTTTGGATGTTAGAAGGATGGTGGCCCTGACTCACAATCAGATATAAATTGATAAAGTTAGACTTTGGAAACCATAGCAATAGTACTACTTGTTGTAGACAAGCAGATGCTGTATTTTAGGGAAAATTAAAGCCAAATTAAAGTTCCTACTGGAGATACAATGGTGAGCAAAACCAGACATGACTCCAGTCTTCCAGGGTAGAGCTGCTAGATAATCGATGAAGTTCTCTGCTAGATAGAATGAGGAAACAGAAGGGGTTTGCTTAAGGGCACCCATGCATTTAATTGCAGATGTTCACAGAAGCTATGCAAGACCTAGGGTACTTCCATATTCTGTAAAGGCTTTATTGAAATACTATAACATTCACCTATTTTGAGTACTGTTAAATAAATTGTAGCATATTTACAGAGTTGTGCAACCATCACCACAATCCAATTTTGAAACATTTTCATCACCCTAAAAAGAAACATCATGCCTATTTACAGTCACTGCTATTTCCACTCCTATTCTATCTCTCTGTATTTTCCATTTAAGGACATTTAATGCAAGTGGAGTCATATCATATGTGGTCTTGATCTCTGGCTTCTTCCACTTAGCATAATGTTTTTGAGATTTATCCATGCAGCATATATCAGTACTTTATCCTTTTTTATTGCCCAATAGTATTTCATTTGTAAGGGTTTCCATTTTTAATGTACATTGGAAGTTTTTTAAATGCAGAAATGTCAAAATGTGATTACAAAAATCATAGTATAATTTAGATGTTTTATTATAACAAATTAATATTTTAGCATAGAAAGATGCAATGACTTTATGTCTATATGGATAACCATACTTTATTTTATATCAAAAATCTAAACTTAAGGCCCAACCCTCCCATCTCCTGCATACACATACTATTATGTCCTGATTAGTTAACATTTAGTAATCATTATTGGGGCCTTATAAATGGTATGAATGCTTTATAGAGTTTATAGCATTTTATCTTCACAACAACCTTGTGGAATAAGTTCTATTCACTCTGGAATCAGACAGCCGGGGTCCAATGTCAGCCACTGACCAAGTGTGTGATCTTGGGCAAGGCACTTTAGTATCAGTGTTTCAGTATCCACTATTAAAAATGAGAATTAAAATAAGATCTAAGAAAGGGTTTATTACAAATATCAAATTATACATATATAAGAATTCTTTGCACATAAAAGTACAATTTTAGTGTCAGCTACTATTAATAGAAAAGTAAATTGATGCTCAGAGATAAATAACTTTGTCCTGGGTGACACTGTAAGCAAATACTATGGCAACATGACTACAGACACCAACAACTTCCTATATAATGAAGGAAAACCTAGTGTCAACATCTAGGAGAAAGAATTTAAATCCATGATTTTTTCCCTTAGGCTGGATAACAAGCCACTTCTCAAATACTGAATATGCACAGTATAACTGGCATTGAGTCCACAGGGTGACTGATACAATAAATATAACCACATATGCTTAAATTTGAGGAGGACTGAATTGACAGTACTGGATTCTGGTTATATCATTGTGATTATTTAAAGCTATTGTATACTAAAGGAACTTGAATCTGTGGAAGTAATCTTACAGATTTTTACCTGCGAAGTGGTAAATGCTGAACTACCTAATGGTACTGAATTCTGCATTAGATTTCTACCTACAGTTGTAACTGACTGCAAATACCTTTTATGACCACTGCAGTTTGCTCAGAGTTCTCTAGAGTAATTCAGAAAAATTTTATTAGGAAATATTTTATGAATGGCCATATATTTATTAATCTGTGCATACCTAAGCAAAAAAAGACTCATTTCGACACTAGTAATCCCATTTCCAAGGAGAAATACTCTTCTATGTAAAAATCAATGAAGGAGTTATTAAATAGCTTTGCCCTATTCCTGTTTTTTTTGAAGGTGGATAATGACAATTATTTAAAAAATATTTTAAGTTCCAAGTTTAGTGAGAGATATTTGGCATGAAAAGGCCAATCACTGATTTATTTTCTTTTTCTAATTAACAAATTTTATTCTTTAGAGTAGTTTTAGGTTCACAGCAAAATTGAGTGTAAAGTACAGAATTCCCATATACCTTCTGTTCCTACCAATTTATTTCTTATTAGACAACTTTGTCCCTGAAACTGATGAAAATTGGTATCTTTTCCCTAAATTATTGTTTTTAAAACGTGTAATTGTATTCATTGACTTCGTTGCAATTTTCCCCGCACATTTTTGAATTTTAAAGGAAGTGTAATTATTTATTGAACAAAATTATTATCGTGGGATCCTGAATTGTTAATGCTTATGCTCTTAGTTCAGCCATGAGTCATTTACCTAGTTTAATTAAAAACATGTATTAGGCCAGGCGCGCGGTGGCTCACGCCTGTAATCCCGGCACTTTAGGAGGCCAAGGTGGGCGGCGGATCACCTGAGGTCGGGAGTTCGAGACCAGGTTGACCAACATGGAGAAACCCCATCACTACTAAAAATACAAAATTAGCTGGGCATTGTGGCACACGCCTGTAATCCCAGCTACTTGGGAGGCAGATGCAGGATAATCGCTTGAACCCGGGAGGCGGAGGTTGCAGTGAGACGAGATCGCGCCATTGTACTGCAGCCTGGGCAACAAGAGTGAAACTCCGTCTCAAAAAAAAAAAAAAAAAAAGGCCAAACAAAAACCAAAAAAAGCCCATGTATTAAATTGGATTGTGCAATACTTTTATGTTGAAGTTAATCAGAATTCTTGTTCATACTGTGGTGAAATAGAAGGTTCTTTACAATTTTCAAAAAGCTCTCAAAAAGTCTTGAAATCATCTCTTGAAAAGGAAGACCTGAAACTTATGACTTTTTGAAGGAGAGAGTTTAACCTTTTATTTACTACATAAAGATGTAGGCTGCCCTAGTACAGTAAAACATCTAGAAACAAACATACAAGAAAACATTGGGGAAACTCTCCAGGACATTGGACTGGGCAAAACTTTCTTAAATCATACCCCACAAGCACAGGCAACCAAAGCAAAAATGGACAAACGGAATTATATCAAGTTAAAAAGCTTCTGCACAGCAAAGGAAACAATCAACAAAGAGAAGAGACAACCCACAGAATGAGAAAAACATCTTCAAACTACCCATTTGACAAGGGATTAATAACCAGAAGATATAAAGAGCTCAAACCACTCTATAGGAAAAAATCTAATAATCCAATCTAAAATTGGGCAAAAGATCTGAACAGACATTTCTCAAAAGAAAACATACAAATAGTAAACAGGCATATGAAAAGAGAAATGCGAATAAAAACTACAATGAGCTATCATCTCACCCCAGTTAAAATGGCTTATATTATAAAAGACAGAAAATAAAAAATGCTGGCAAGGATGCAGAAAAAGGGAACTCTTGTACACTGTTGGAGGGAATGTAAATTAGTACAACCACTATGGCAAACAGTATGGAGGTTCCTCAAAAAACTAAAGAGAGCTACCATATGATCCAGCAATCCCACTGCTGGGTATATACCCCAAAGAAAATATATCAGTATATTGAAGAGATATCTGCATTCCCATGTTTGTTGGAGCACTATTCACAGTAGCCAAGGTTTGGAAGCAACCTAAGTGTCCATCAACAGATGAATGGATAAAGAAAATATGGTATATATACACAAGAAAGTACTATTCAGCCATAAAAAAGAATGAGATCCTGTCATTTACAATAACGTGGATGGAACAGGAGATCATTATGCTAAGTGAAATAAGCCAGGCATAGAAAGACAAACATCGCATGTTCGATCCTATTTGTGGGATCTAAATTCAAAACAATTGAACTCATGGAGATAGGGAGTAGAAGGATGGTTACCTGAGGCCAAGAAAGGGAGTGGAGGTTGCAGGGGAAGTGGGGATGATGAATGGGTACAAAGTAATAGAAAGAACATTGAATAAAATCAACTATTTGACAGCACAACAGGGTGACTATATAGTCAGTAATAATTTAATTGTGTATTTTAAAATAAATAAAAGAGTATAATTGTATTGTTTGTAACACAAAGGATAAGTGCTTGATGAGATAGATACCCCCTTCTCCATGATGTAATTATTACACGTCGCATGACTGTATCAAAACATCTCATGTATACCTACTATCTACCCACAAAAACTAAAAATTAAAAAAAGAAATCTAGAAACAAAGAGAAGGCATTTCATTTTTATTTTGTCTTCTGTACTATTTTTTGCTTAAAAGGGTATTCTCTCTTGGAAAATTTTAACCAGACTGCTATGGCTCTTATGGGTTAAATAAACAAATCAGTTTTTAAACATTTCTTTGTAATTAAAGAAAAACAAATTCAGGAGAAAATGAAAGAACTATGTTAATCATGAATAAAATAATTTTATCTGGTACAATTATGTTGTTTCTAAGAAAAATTTTAAAAAAGGAAAAAAATAGATATTATTATCTATTTCACTCTATTACACTAGAGTGAGGAACCAAAGGGAAATAAATGTGTGCTAGTGTACTTGTCTTTTTTAAAGAGTCAATATATATGCAGATACAGTTTAAAATATCAATAGTGGTAAAGAAATATATGAATGCACCTTAATTCACAATGTTAAGGTAAATTAGAATGTTTAAATTTTAAGCCAAGAGAAGAAATCCAGCCAATGGAAAGCAAGAAGGAGGGAAAAAAGGAGTAAAACAAGTACATGTAAAAACATAAAACAGGGAAAAGAAACGTATTCTAACATATACAATACAAATGTAAATATTTAAAAGTATCTGATTCAACGGATCTATAGAGGAAATACTTAATACGAAAGGTTATGAACTGGTTGAACATTTTAAAAATGGGAAAATATATATGTCAATCAAAAAAACTTGAGTAATAATCCCAATTACTGACAAAATAAAATTTAAGCCAAATACATTGTGAACCCCTAAGAAGAAATTACATACTTGTAAAAGGAAAAAAAAAATCAAGAATATATATCATCAAAAAGCTATCTACTCCTAACTTTACATTCTCAAAATATGTCAAATATCTAGTAGAAATGAAGAAAAAATAGATAAATAGTGAAATCATCAAATTTACCTGGAGATTGTTACCACTTTCATCTAAATAAAAATAATATATCAAATATATAAGTAATCAGTAGAGATATTGAAGATTTGAATAATACAGTTTGATTTTTAGATACGTATAGAACTCTTCCCAGGAAATACTGGAAATATTATAGAAAAAATAGACCAAAGTTTAGGCCATAAAACAAATCTTAATGAAGTTCAAGTGATCAATATCAATATCATGTTCTCTGATTACAATGCAACAAAATACAAATTAGTGACAAAATATTGGTTTAAATATATTTCAGGAAAAGGCCAAAACATATGCCAGAATAATCTTTTGAAGTAAAATGAAATAAAAAGGAGTAAAGAAACACTTGGAACCAAGTGACAATCAAAATACTACATGTCACAATATAAAGGACACAAATACGAATGTATGCACAGGAAACTTTGTAGCTTCAAATTCATTGTTGGAAAACAAGGAAAGTTTAAAATAAATGAACTAAACTTTTAAATTCAAGTAGTTTGATATATACCAAGAAGTAAAACTTTAAAAAATCTAAAATAAATAAAAGATAAGGGTAGAAATTAATGAAATAGTGACGAATGGTAATATAGAAGGTTAAGAAAATCAAAGGTTATAGGTTATACTTTGAAAAGGCTAATAAAGTAGACAGATTTTTTACAATGTAGTCAAGAGAAAAAAATAAGATACAAAATAAACAAAATGCAGAATGAGAAAGAAGAAAAACCTATACAGTAAATAATTTAGAATAAGTACATGTACAAATATATACTATTATTGAAAATGTGATTGAACTATACTATCTCCTAAAAAATGTAGAATGTCCAAATGTATGCAAGAAGAAATAGAGAATTTCAATAGACCAGTAAGAATCAAAGCAATTGAAATGGCTAAATGGCTGATAAACACTCTTCTCTCAAAAAGAAAAACAAAAAAAACCCAAAAAAACCCAGACAAATCAAAAAACCACCCAGAACTGGATGGTTTTACACGTGAGTTCCAGCAAACTTTTAAGGAATAATTATTTCTTCTCTTATATCATCAATCAGAATACAGAACAGGAGTACGTTTGCCCATCTCATTTTATCAGGATAGTGCAATCTTTATTGAAAAATCAAATAAGGATAATTTCAAATAACAAAATTAATAGCTCTGTTTTCTTATAAATATAGATGCCAATATTCTGAGTAAAATATTAAGAAACTACATCTAATGATGTATTTCACAACACAATCAATGATTGTAGGGGTATCACAAAAATGCAACAACATTCCAACATCAGAAAATTTATCAATATTGTTTTTAACGTAAACAGATCAAAGGAGAATTCATATAATTATCTCAATCAATACAGAATAAATATTTCATACAATTCTGCAATTTAAATGGAAACTCCTATCAAGCCAAGAATATAAAGGAACTTCCTTATCTTGGTGAAGCTGTATTATAACTCATTACAGCAAATATTACGCTTATTGGAGTAACTTCGTTGCATTTTCTTTATGATTTGAACAAAGGCAAGAGTGTCTACTATTGCTGCTACATTTTAATTTAGGACAGGAGGACCTAGCCAAAACTAAAGAAAGAAAACAGAGCTATTCAAGATTGGAAGGTAAAACAATAAAGTTGGTATTTTTTGTGAATGAAAAGATCATTAACCCAGAAAAACCAACGGAGTACGGACAAACTATTGGAATCAGTTGTGTTGTTGAAAGCAAAGTTATCCTATAAAAATAGTCAGTAGTAGCTAATGAGAACATCTGATGAAATAGTGACTTGCTATTTATAATCTAAAAATTAGTTTAAACAAGAATAAATAAGATATTCATAAAGAAACTTTAAAACTCCAATAAAAATACAAAATATTCCATGCTTTTGATAGATATAAAGATAGCAATTCTCCACAAATTAGTTTAAAAATTCAATAGTATTCCAGTTAAAATTGTAGCATGATATTTAAGATAATTGATAAAATTGCTCCAAACACTGTATGGATGAAGAAAAATCCAGAATAGATAGGTCAATCTTTAAAAAGAAGATTGAAGATGGAGGACTGACTATACCTGATATTAAGACATAAAACTAAGTCCAGAATTAAAAAGAATATGTTATCAAAGCAAGGAAAGCTCAGCAAATGAAATACCACAGTGAATTCAGAGATAGACATAGAAGGGAACTTGACACAATTATGAAACACATGTCAATGGGGGAAATGGATTGCTATAAAGAGGATGTTGGGAAAACTTGATCACCATAAGAAATAAAATAAAACTGGATTATTGATTATTTACTGCCACATGAAATGCTGGTTTATAATCAGATTAAAGGACAAAATTTGAATGGCAAAATAATAACATTAATTTTAAAACATTTAGAAGGGCATGATTCATAGAAAGGAAAAGCTTCTTTTAAAAACACCAACAATATGGCAAAAGTGTTATGAATTTAATTATGTGAAAATTAAGGATTTCTATTAAACAAAAAACGCTGGACAAATTTAATTCACAATTGACAAAATGGAAAAATATATTATTTGCCATGTCTGAAATAAGGAAGGATTTTATCTTTTGTATACAATTATGTGCAAATAAAGAATGAAAGACAATTCCAATTGCAAAAATTAATGGAAAAGAGATAAAACAAGAACTTTACTGAATGAAACTTCAAAAGATAACAAGCATGTGATAAGACTCTAAACATTATTGTCAACTACAGAAATAGAAATCAAAAGAATATGAGATTGCTCTACACCTACTAGACTGACAAAAATTAGAAAGTTACATCGTGTTAAATGTGTTCAGAGATCTGGTGACAGTCATCTTTATCATTGCTTTTAGGACTATAGATCAGTTCATCTATTTAGTAGAGCAATCCACACTACTTAGTAAAATTAAGTGCACACATAGACTAAGCTTTAGCAATTTTGAGCCTGAGTTTACATGATAAGGAAATTTCATAGAGATGCATCAGGGTACATGCACAAGGATGTTTAATGCAGTGTTGATGGTATGCCTGGAAGATGGAGGCAGACTGTGTGTCTATCCCTAGGGGAGTGTTCAGGTAAAATATGGTAGATGCACAACTTGGAATACTATTAACAGTTATAAGCAATAGATTAAATCTACAAAGTGCAACATGTGTAGATCTTAAAAGCATAAATGGAGGTTAGTGTCAAAAATTAATAAGCAAAATGAGAAGTAAAACATGCTATTTTTACATGCATTATACATATATATATACACATTGAATCTTTAGATAACTTTGGATAGTTATCTACATAACCATATGTTTTGAGTATGTTATTAAAGCTCAGAAAAGAAAAGAAAGCTTTTCCAAGAAAAGCTCACTTATTGGAACATAAAATGGTATTATAATATTAAATCTTCCAATCCATACATGTGGGATGTATTTCCATTTATTTGTGTCTCCTTTAATTTACTTCATCAATGTTTTGCAATTTTTGCTGTACAAGTCTTTTACCACCTTCGTTTAGTTTATTCCTAAGTATTTTATTCTTTTCGATGATTTTAAAAATGGTATTTTTAAAAAACAATTTTATTTTTAAATGGTGGATAGAAATGCAACTAATGATTGTACATTAATTTTGTATCCTGCAACTTTAGGAAATTATTAGTTTTAACTTTTTTTGTGGCGTCTTCAGAGTTTTTTACATTTGGATCATGTCATGTGGAAACAGACAATTTTATCTCTTTTTTCAAATTTGGATTACCTTTATTGCTTTCTCTTGCCTAATTGCTCTTACTAGGATTCCCAGTACTATGTTTAATAGAAACGACCAAGGTGGGCATAATTAGCCTATTCCTTATCGTAGAAAAATATCTTTCAATATTTCACCACTGCATATGATAGAAGAAAATATTTGCAAACCGTATGTGTGGTAAGAGGTTAACCTCCAGAATCTTCAAGGAACTCCTAAAAGTCAACAACAATAAATCCCCGAATAACCCAATTAAAAATAAGTGAAGTACCTGAACAGACATTTCTCCTAAGAAGACATACAAATGACCAACAGGTATGTGAAAAGTCACTCAGCATTGTTAATTATCAGGGAAATGCAAATCAAAGCTCCAGTGAAATACCACATCTGGGCCGGGCGCGGTGGCTCAAGCCTGTAATCCCAGCACTTTGGGAGGCCGAGACGGGTGGATCACGAGGTCAGGAGATCGAGACCATC